>NC_142247.1:1200000-1500000 GCF_052056855.1 Sturnus vulgaris | reverse complement strand
AGAGGTAAGGAAAACAATAAAGAGAATAATGTAACCCTATGGTCTACAGGTGAAAAATGGCAGGCACTCTGAATCGCTGCATGCTGCTGGATTGCACCTAATTCTCCATTGCTATTCTAATTTTATATTGGTATTTAATTTACTTTCCACATATTATTCCTAGTCATCTTTTCTTCTTATGGTTTTTCAGGTCTTTCTTGATTTTATTTGCAATAATTAAGACAAGAAACTATGTCAAAGCCTTTTAACATGGAAGAACCCTTCTGAGTTATAAACTGCCTCTGTTTTTTGTTTGTTTGTTTTTCATAATTTTCATTTCATTTCCACTCGCTCTTTTCTATTAAATCTTTCTCCTATTATCACAATTTTCCAACTCAACTCAAAAAGCAAATACTACAATTACTTTAGAACAGTTGAGACTTTTTTGCACTGAGCTGCATCTGCCTTGGCTAGCAGTCATACTCAGACACAAACTGAATTTGAATTTTAGATTCTAAATTTCAGATGTTCTCCTTTTTGCAAATAAACTGAAAAGAACCCACCCTTTAGACCTGAAAATTTTGAAATTTTTTATCTGGATCAGCATGTGGAAGATGAAGTCCATTCCACTCAAATTCCCACCTCTTACCTAGTAGTACCATATTTTCTTCCCCTTTTTAACTTTTTTTTTTTTTTAAATCATAATTAATAAAAGTGGTAGCTACACTTCTACTTGGAATATTAATTTAGGAGAAAACAAACAAAAATGGATATTTGGGAGCTAATAGTGTATATGAGTATTAAAATTATCATATACTAAAATTTTTAAGCAGCTCTACTAAGAGTATCTGTCCAGGAAACTCAGAACTGAGGGGTTGAATTGCAGACTGATTTTTCAATCACAGTTCCCAGTAGATTTAAGTAAATATTTTAATAGATTCAAGAACATATTTTAGGTTTATATATTTCAAATTTTCAGTCCAAATCCACAAAGTCTAAAAAGAAAGATCCTATGCCGTTGATAAGAATGTAACAGTTCAATGCCAAAGCGGGGTTAAACTGGCACACTTTGGTTTTTCTAAGATTTAAGAGATCAATATTGGGTATTGTACATGTAAATCCTCAATATCTGTCTCTATAAATACATAGATAGATAAATAAACAGATAGATAGATAGATAAACAGTTTTAAAACTTCCCACTTCTGAGTTTATGGAAATGGATAAAGAGCCAGTGTTTGGAAGATTTCAGATGTCAGACTTCTCTCATTCTTTTTTTTCAAATAATTTATATTGCAGATCTTCTGCACTACGAGTGTTTTCTGATGTGAGGGAGCTCCAGGGAGTTCTTCAGTCCTTGGTTTGCTCTGTTTTGGTGCTGTGGGGGAAGAACCTTCAGCTCTGGTTTAGGTTTGGTGTGTATTGTCCTGTTCAATAACCAGAAACAGGGTGACACTGGCATTTTGACATTTTCACCCTTTTTGCTTTCTTTACTGCTAAAGTGTGAAATGTATTTAATTCATCACCTAACAAAAAAAAAAATAAAAATCATTGTTTTCTCTTTTTTAACGTATTATCTGGTAATAAAATATTTATTCTCTGCAATCATTGCCAGCCCTATGGTGATCAGCTTAGCCTAAAATCCAATACAGAATAGAATGTGTGTTTATGAGGTAGCTGACTAGGGAATTAGAATTTTCCCTTTTCAGCTCAGTGTAACCTGTGTGGGCCATCCTTTTAGGTCAATCTCATGCAGACTATTTTCTCTTTTTCTATATCAATCCTAAATTAATACAGTAGGTGCTCTGCAGCCAGCATGGTTTTGCATTGATCTTGGCCAGCTTGTTTACAGTGTTTTGGCAAGTTGCTGATGTACTTCTCCCTGGGGATAGAGCAGGGGTTAATTGCTGTTAAACTCTCAGTGCCAA
This sequence comes from Sturnus vulgaris, assembly GCF_052056855.1. Classification (NCBI taxonomy): domain Eukaryota; kingdom Metazoa; phylum Chordata; class Aves; order Passeriformes; family Sturnidae; genus Sturnus; species Sturnus vulgaris. The sequence goes on along the minus strand of NC_142247.1, from coordinate 1,498,095 downwards.
GTAATGGTTCAGACTCTGTGCTACATTAAAGATGACACTAATAGGGAAAGAGTGCACTGGATTGCTCTGTGTTGAAAATTGGACTTGTGGTGACAGAAACTTGGAGCAGAGCTGATGTAATAGGGAGGCCATAATGTAATTATAACTGCTGAACATGTGTCATACCAAGTTAAATGATACATTAATGAATCAAAACAGGTGATGGAGTGTTGCTCTTTCAGCAGATAGAGGTGTTTTCAAGGTCAAATTGTCATTAATCTAATAATCTGTAAACTGTGTATGCCTCAAATTATAAGCAAAATCATCTTTAATGGGTTTTTAGTGCATTTCTTGTCCTGTACCAAAGGAGTGACAAAACCAGAAGATGCTGCTCTCGGTGTAATTTTGTTTATCCCTCTGTTATTATATTTCTGTAATAGCTAATGCAATATAAATGCACCTAACATTTTAGTTAGAGCCCTGTGCTCTGAGGAAGCTGCACACAAGCCAGGAGCTGTGCAGGTACACGAGTGCAGCGTGGAGCCAAAGGGATCAGCTTTGCTGGGACATGGGACACAGTCAGCCATGAACAGAACAAACTCATTCCTGCTCACAGCAGAAGAAGGTGTGTGGTGACACCCTGAGTCAGATTTGGTGTGAATTCCCTCTGCCTACGATGGTTCTGCAGCAAATGAAAAAACCATCTCTTACCTCAGCTGCTTCCTGGTTTAAGTGCCATTCATGGGTGAAATTCCTGCTTTTGGGTTCTGGTAGGACCATTGTGTTCAGAATGTAAATAAAGGCTTCTGTTCCAGAACAGAACCATGAAAGTCCAGAACAGAACCTTACAAATGGTACTTGGCCACTTGAGCATGACAGTGTCTACCTCCAGAGCAAGTCCTGAGTGCTTGAAGAAACTTATCATTTTTTTTTTTTAATTTTTAGTTTTATTAATGAAACCTACAGCATTTTTACAAGCAGCCTTGGTTGAGAAGTTAAAATGAGACCCCCATGGAACAAGGAATATACTTATTTTAAGCAAAGAAATCTTTTATTTGAATTTTTCAGTCCTCTGATTCCTGCCATGACTAAAAAAAAAATCTGTTTATTTCACATTAGTCTTGCTTCTCATAAGCCTCTCATTTATCCTCATGCTGTTAAAAAATGAAGCAAAGATTTCTTTGAAAGGGTCTAGCAGAGTCCATTTCTGAGTTTCTAATAAAAAATGGGATTTTAATGCCTAAATCAAATTGGGTCTTTTGACAGTGTCATAATATATCAAACTTTGACTTTTTTTTTTTAATTCTTATTTTTTTTCTTAATATGGCCAATAAATATTAAAAAATGGAACTTTGCAACAGATTCCTTGCTAAATGGTTCTTCTGCATTGTTTTTATCTTTCATATTTACATAGAAGATTTTGGGCTTGAACTCTTTCTTTTAGAAGATTTTGGGTTTTACCTCATTTTCCTTCTGTCCTGTTACTTAAGGGAGGCAGGATGGGAAAGTCAAATACCAGTAGGACTGCAAGGAGACCTGCCAGGAACCAGATCCATGCCCAGCCCTGCTCATCTGCATCTCCTGTTTTTTTTGGCAGAGGCTCTCCAGGAAGATGAGCACATCCCAGTCGTGACTTCCTGAGGTAGGAGGAACCGTTCACTTTTATTTTTTTTAAACCTTCCCTGTTTACCACTCTTTTTTTTCCTGCTCCTCTCTGTCTCTCTGTGTTTTGGTGAAAGTGTGACAAGCTGTGCAGCTCGTGGCTTCCTTTTGTGGCCACTCTGGGTGGATGAGCAGCACTTGTCTTCAGCAGATTAGTTCTGTTTTTTTAGGTTGCTTCCAAGTTCATTTCAGAGAATTATAAATTTATAGAATTCTTGGCTTGGAAGAAACCTTAAAATCACCCAGTTCCAACCCCCCCTGCACCAGCTGGGGTTGCTCAGAGTTCCATCCAACCTGGCCTTGAACACTCCCAGCAATGGGGCACCCACAACTTCTCCAGGTAACTTTTCCAGCCTCACGACCCTCACAATACAGAATTATTTTCTAATATCTGATCTAAGCCTGCCCTCTTTCATTTTGAAGCTATTTCCCCTAGTCCCATTACTTCAAGCCCTTGTAAATAATCTCTCTCCTTCTTTCTTGGAGGCAAGGCAATTTAATTTTTTTTTTTCTTTCCACAAAGTTCAAATCTGTCCTGAATCATTTACATTTTACATTACTAAAAATGAATCATAGAATCATAGAATGTGTCAGAGAAGTCAAACTTTCCTGAAGGGAAATGCTCAAAGAGGAGACATCACTACTGGGATCAAGAGCATAAAGCACCTTTTGAGTCATTTAGCATCCTTGACTCTTTAAATGTCTGATAGAGAGAGATATATAAAAATAATATCTATAAATATATATTAATATATAGAGAGAGATATATAAATACAGCTTCTATTGTACATACTATAACCTATTTGCCATCACTGTCAGCTCAGAATTTTTTTCAGGTGAAATCCCTGATCTATTTTTTTTTTCTTTTTTTTTTTTTTTTTTTACCCTGAAGATGTTATTTAAAGTCCATCTTAGTGAAAAGTGAATATTGCTTGCATTAAATATGTGTGGTGTATGATCTTCCTGCACTTCCTCTGCTCAAGTCATCCTTACTGTGGAGGCTTGACACTGCTGCCCTTTCTTGTTTGGCTGGTCAGTTAACCAGATCTAAGAATCATGGATATTTATTATGGTTGCCAATCTAAAGCTGAATTTCACCTTTGAGAGTCATAGGAAGTTTCATTGCCCGTTTTATTTATCGCTGTGTGATATTGGAAGAGAATGGCTAAGCACTATAATGCTCAAGATGACATTCTCAAGGAAAATTTGCTACCTTACCAGGGATAAATTATCTAGAACATTTCATTAAGAAGGATTTTTGCAATATTGAGAAGTTGTACATGTCCAGGGCAAGTCATGGCCTCTACAAGGTATAAACTCCCACTCTTTTTGTGTGGGAATATAAAAATATAAAATAATCCTTTCCAGGTCTGATCAAAACTTTTATGTTGTCAACATTGAAATGTTCTATGGGAATATAGAAAATTTGTAGAGTTATTGTGGGGAAAAAACCATTTTAGTTTCAGGATGGACCATTGAAACTTTTAGATTTGAAGCAATGTCTTGTGTCAAGATGTATTAGACTTTGGATTGTTAACCATCATCTATGATTTAAAAAGTCAAGATTAGACTAAAGGATTTTAGTTTTATAGAAACAGAGCATAACCCTAACAGAAAATTAATTTCCCTCATAAATTTTTACTTTAAGTGGAATGAAATAAATGATTCCCCTTGTTCTGACTGCATAAAAGACCTAATATGAAGAGAAATTTGAACCAGAGTTGGAACACACAGGTTCTCTCTCATCCAGCAGATGCTGAAACTTTGCCATCAGAAATCTCTCATTTTTGGTGCTTCCTGAAACAGAAGTTACATGACACCCTTGCAAAAAGTTAGTGACTGTATGACAATTATCAGTATCTGGCTCACCAGTATTCAGAATCAAAACAGATTTAAAAACCTGTGATATATGCTCCAAAATGGGAATTCCAAGCTTCAAACCAAACTTTAAAGAATCTCCTGATTCTGCTTTGCTCCAGATTTCTTTTCTTGTATTCAGCCACCCATCCAAGCAATATCCCACTCTTTGATATCAAGGTAAAATTTGTTTCTGTGCCTTTACCATTGTTAGGAATTGCCAGTGTCCATGGAGGTGCTGCCATGGCACCATTGCTATGTTATTGTATGACATCATAGAAATAAGAATTATATATAAAATTAAAATTAAAAGGGCAGCAGGTCTTCTTTCACTGGCATCAGTGGCAGGTTTTCTGTGGAGTATTTATATAATAGCAGGGTTTCTTGCATCATTCCCATCTTTTCCCATATAGATCCTATTGTGGTTGTTAAACACAGCCTCACATGTCACAGGTCTGGAATGTGCTGTAAATGTGCCTTATCTACCAGTGACCCTTAATCAACCCCTGAAAAACCTATCCAGTTCCTAAAAATACACAAATTACCAGGAAAAATGTTGATATCTTGTCCTCTGCTGCCTTTTCTTACCCCATATTTAGATGCTGAGTTATAATTTTGATGGAAGGATTCCTTCAAATATGTTGAACTGTGTAATTCACGAAAAACTGCAATTGAGTTATCACCTGTTACTGATGACCAAAAAAAAAAAAAAAAAAAAAAAAATTTGCTCAGATCAGCTATTTGAGGTTAATGTGCCTGAAACACTATTCAAATTTCTCTGGTTGGGTTGTAGAGTGATTAGGTTCTCATGATTTGGTCACAGGGATTTTTAAATTCCTCTCCCCAGTAATCTATTTACTATGGTCTGAATCCTGCACATTTTGCTCAGGGGCACTGAGGCAGAATAATATACTTTAACATGCCTGAGGACAGAAGGAAATTCAGTTTTTGGGGCCACAGGAAGGTGGGCTTGGGTAATGTGTCCACATTCACAACGATAATCTACTCCTGGGAGGAGGAACTCAGCTCTCAATATTTTAATATTGCCTTTATTCTTGCAATGGCCCTTTGTACCAAGTGTCAGATCTTGAAGGCACACGTGTCTTTTTTAAGGAAAAGTGCATTTCAGAGGTGCTGGCACATTCCCAAAGTCAAGGCTGTTTGTTCTTCCAGTTCCAATACATTCTTTTCACAGGAAGCACAAATTCTTTGTGGTAGAGATGCTTGAGTCGTGTTATCAACTTTTTCTGGCACCACAGTTGGTAAAGTCAGAATTTGGTATTTCACTTTGCTTATTCCTCTAGAAAGAAAATGGTTCTGGCCCGAGGGATTTTACAGTAAAAACAGAAAAAAAATTAAAAAGAATACTAATAATACTGCTACTACTACTACTAAATATATATATAATGGTTGAATTCAGGAATAGGAAACAAAAAGAGATCTTAGCAGTTTCAGGACAGCTGGGACCTAGCACTTCTCAGGTTCTGTGGGCATGACACAAGTGAATTTTAAGACCAGGAAGATGAAGGAGGAGGTGGCTTTACAGATGATAATAAGGCACTCCTTTGAGGCCCATCTCCATCTTTGCACGTTTTGAAATGCACATCTTCCCCCTTTCTTGTGCACCCCCGATAGCCTGGGCAGAGAAGAAAGAGGCAGAGGTGCAGTTTGCAGTCCACAGGAAGACGGGGACTTGTCTCAGGTATTGATTAGAGGTCAGTGCTGCGTTTCACTGAGCTTTTGTTTGCATATGAGATTACCCAGAGATGAAAAGTGGGCAGAAGAAAAAAGCCCCCCCCCCCAGTAGGACACTGGGAGGGTTCACCAAGGAGGAATGATTAGAAAACTTGGGGAAAAAAAGTGCAAAAGAAGAGGGGTCAGTGAGGCCAAAAGAGAATAGTTTCAAAAGCAGGGTGGTACAGTGCTTCAAAGGCACCTGGGAGGGCAGTGGGGACAGAAGGTGACTTTGTCCTGGCTGTCCTCATGGAACAGGGAAGTCGTTTCAAAATGTGACGAATAATTTCATTGCTCTGTGGAAAGCACAGAGGTGTTTTTGATGGGATTGTAAAAAGTATAATCATCAAGTTCACAGATAAAAGGAGACTGCAGGCAGAAACCACAGCCTTAACACTGCCAACGGTGCAGCAGTGAGAATATTTAGTGAAACAACAAGTTTTATGCTGATTTATGAGTTAGATGAAGTTCTCTTCCACCTATTAAGTTCTATTTATTGTATTTCCCTGAATTTCCCCTGAGTTCAAAGTACGTTTTCTTTATATTTCTTAATGTGGGTTTGCTTCTTGTTTGTTTGTTTGTTTGTTTGCTTCTTTACCTTGACAATTTAGGAAATGCAAATAAACGATAAGCAACTGCAGCATTTCAATGAGACACATGTTTACTTGAACCTTAATTTGATAGAAAGGTTTTTTTTTCAGTTGTTTGAAGAACCAAAGCCAAAATTACTCTTGTAATTTAGCTATTGAACTTCTAGTCTGATGCAATTCTGTGTACTATCTTCTATACTCCTCCAAATCTTATTAAAAAATTCTTATCAGCCTTTCTTTAGATTTTCCTGAAACTACCATTGTGCAAAGTATATCCATTCCATTTCCTCTTTCTTTATTTATTATTATTTTTCCACTGTTCTGCTAGACATATAGATTTCCCTCACAGGACATGGGCATTGGGATATTTTAACTGGATTTTTTACTGTGATGTCTTGTGCTGCATGACTTTTTAAAATGTCTTTATTTTCAAATGTGCCTGTGTCATATGCTTTTGAGTTGGGCATGTAGACCTAAATATTCTAAAGAGTTCTCAAGTGTTTTCATTTCTGCAGGTTTTCATTCATACCCCAGGGACTGCACAGCACAGGCAATTTATTATGTGTTTCTTGATGTATTTTACCTTTTCTAGAGCTTCCTCTTGGCTCAGGGTGCAGCTGTTAAGGGATCCACTTTCCCCCAAACCTGTGTACTGCTCCTGAAAGAGGGAAACAAGCCAGCCCCCCATAACCTCACTATTGCACGTGGTAAATCTCTGAGCCCCCAATCCATCAGCATTCCCCTTGGAATCAATTGCAGCCTCATTGCAGGATTCACCTTAAAGTGTGTTATGCCTCTAATATTTAGAGTTTCTGTGTTTTAAACTGGACAAGTGTCTGGTTCCAAGGAGGAAACATGAAGAACATTCCCCTCCTGAGTGCCCACTGTTTCACTGCAGCTAATAAAGTTTTTTTATATTAAAGGAGTTATAATTTGCTAGCAGGATCTCAACAGTTGTCTTTAGAATAAGACAATCTGCCTTTCCCCTCCCTACCGGGCCTAATTCCCTGGTAACCTTATTGAAAATGTGCATGGGCTACAAAACTAAAGATTAACTGTCCAGGGACCTGCTTCCTGGAGCTTATTTGAAGATTAAATCAAATGGCAGGCAATATATATTTGGTAATTCAGCTTTGTTTCAGACTTTTCCAATCTGGTGGCAAGTATAATAGAAGAATCTGACACTCAAAAGCACTAAATGGGTTTTCCTTTCTTCCTTTTTTTTTTTTTTTAATTTGAAAATGCCGAGTATTTTTATCCTTAGAAAAATTAGAATTAATGATTTATTTCCTCATGTCTGAAGATTCTGCTCCTTTATTTTTGAACGTGAAGAAAAGCAATTTTAATTACAGATGATGTGAATATTTTTTCTCCTTTTGTGACACACTGCTCTTTCTTCTAATGCCACCTAACAAATACCAGCAGAAGACTTTTAAGAGAAGCAATAAAACATCTCCTGTAGCATGACAGCATTCATTTAAGCAGAAAAGGAAACACACATATTGTTTTTTAATTCAGCGTTTAGACTATGTATTAGTTAAACAAATTTCTATTCAGCAAATGGGATTGAGATGGATGGATATGTTATGCTGTTTTAAAAAACTGTATTTAGAAGGCACATTCAAAGACACTGAAGTGTGATTTGTCCTAGTAGCAGACATCTGAAGAACAAGTGACATTCTTACACAAAATCTATATTGGTGATGTATTTAATTACAGAGTTGATTGAAATTGACAGCTTCAGTGACCTATGAGTGCACTGTTCCTGACTGATGGATGCTTCAAATCTGGTTACTTTTAAACCAATTCACACACTGTTCAATAATACCCTGTCAAACTGCAAACTGCAGTTTTGCATGTATATGGACTAGGCAGAGAACATTTTAATTAACAGAAGGTAGAGATGAATGATGCTTAAAAACTGATGTAATTTTAAAAAAAAAAAAAAAAGAACATGATCGTCATGATTGGAATAGGAGCTAAAGAACTCTCAGCGTTATTCAGAGTGGCTGCATTCCTTTAGAAACATCTTTTGCTTTCACACTCGCTGCTGTCAGCCCCGGAGCTCTCAGCACAGATTCTCTCTCCAGGCTCTTGTGCACAAATGCAGGCAGCTCCTCCTCGGGAGCCAGAGAGAGCCATGGAGACAAAGGCACCTCACCTTTCTGCTGAAAGGACACCTGCTGAAGGAGGCTCCGGAACCTTTGTGGCCAATTTCAGTGCAGACACCAATCCTGCAGCACCAAGGGATGGCTGCAGTGGGCTCAGCTCAGCTCAGCCTCCCTGGAGCATCACTCACAGTCTCAACCTGAGCGTCCTCTTTGTCCCTCTGTCCCCTCTGCTCCCACTCCTCTGCAGCTCTGCGAGGGGGGATCGTGCTTTTCTCAAGCTGTTCAATGATGTCTCGAGTCTCAGAGGACACTCAGCTATTTCTCAGCAATTTCTAGAAGCAGAGCTGATCTTCTGGAAGAGGAACCAACAATGAGTGAAGCTCTGGCTGAAGAGTTCACGTTCTGATCTGAAGAAAATGGATAAAGTATGAGCAGGTACCTGAGATGTTAAAAACACAAGTAACCTCCTAACCCCATTTAGTTAATTTGTACCTATATAGGTACATTAAGTTAATTTGTTCCTATATCATAGAACCATCTCCTGGAAGTTGTGGTAGCAATAAAAAGAAACAAGCAAGCTTTCCCTCTTCCAGGCTTTGTCAAAGTGATCGATGTCTTCCTCCCTGCCCAGTTACAGTGTGGGAACTGCACACAGCATTTCAGCCAGGAGCCACACGAAGGCTCCAGGACATGGTGACACGGTGCTATGGGCTCACAGCCTGCACCCACTGCTGGTCCCTGACATCTTTTCCAGCCCCACTGAGTCTGGGGGAAATAGCTCAGCTCATCTCTCCTACTGCTTGAATAATCACATTTCTGTTCTCATAGATGCATTTTCTGAAAGAGCAGTCAAGGTTAGGAAGCCCATGTGAAACAAACACCAACTGGGTGCAGAGCATCAGGCTGAGAAAAGAATTTTCAGTGAAGATGAAGCTCCTTCAAAAACCCGTAGTCTTTCTGCCTTTGAAGGTGTTTTCTTAGTGTAGCTAAAGTTATTAACCTTGTACATAAGTGATGAAAAAAATCAGAATTCCCATAGCCAAAATCTACATTTAAAGGAAGAGTGAAATGCTTCCAATCTGGGGGAAATAAAAAAATCCAGTCTATTGGAATTTTTGTAAAACTTCTGCATGTAACTGCATTTTTATTTATTTATTTTTTTTTTATTTTTTTTTATTTTTTTTTTTAGTGTAGTAACATTTGCATACAAGAAGTTTAAGATGTTCTTTTTCTTTTTTTCACTTTTGGATCTGCTCCCAACACAGTTTTGCATTTTAATCATATAAGTAGAAGTAATAGATTTCACACTGAACCCTGGAAAACATCTTTACACTCTCTGAGATGGGGTAAGTAACAGAATATAGAAATATTAAAATTCTTACAGCAGTCCAGAATTTTACAAGTGCAAGCAGACAGTGTCATTGACAAGGATTGTGAAAATATCCCTTGAATGGGAAAAAAAAAAAAAAAGTGGAAATAAGAGTGGCATTAGAATGAGTTCAGGAGGTGACAATGCTGCAGTACTTTCACATTTTGTATCAGTTATAGCTGATAGGTAATTCATGATAGAATAGAGTTTGTTACAGAATAATCAAAATATTTATCCCATTTCTCTGGCCTGCACTGAGTTCTAAATTGTCATTGGGGATAATTTAAACTAGAAGTTTATCTTCCCATGCCTTGGTTCATGGTTCATGCACACCTAAAAGCTGTAGGATAACTTAAATTAAACATATTTTCTCTGTTTCTTCGCTGTGTTAAGTGCAGTATCCAAGACTAATTTTGGCTTGACCCCTTTGGTTCAGCTTTATGCAGCTCCCCTTGCAATGAAGGCCACAAAATATTTTTATTTTTGTCCACGCATGAATGACCTAAGTGGAACATTTTAGATGGAACATCTATCCCTCCAATTGCTGAACGATTGCTTTGGAGTTCAGGACACCTGTTCTGCTGTTTGCAACTTTTTCAGACTCCAGAAATTCTCGGCTGAAATTTTCTGGGTCGAATATCTGCCTCAGTCTAAACAGGATCAAAGCGTTGAACTGTTTCTAAGAACAAGACTGAGAAAATAAACCTTGTTTTCTGGGGTTACAAACCATTGTTTGAACGGGTTTAAAATTAAAACTTTGCTAATGTCTGTGTTTTAGTGACAGCAGGAGCTGGGCAGTGAGATCTCTGAGTCAACAAGGAAAGTTAGAAATTCCCAGCACAGATGTTGCTCCATTCTCTCCATGCCTTGCTCCTTTCAGTCTGAATTCAGTGTGTCAAGCATTCAGACCTCCTGTCCTTTCTCAATATTCCCATATTTAGGTATTTCAAACTCCTAGGAAAAACTGAACTAATTTTTTGCATTTATCTTTCCCCACCAACCTAGCAAAGATGAGTTAAGGCAATTCCAGCTGCAATAATCAAATATTAAGGCAACTCTCGATTTTTTTTTTTCTCATCAGCTTGTTCACTTGGCTGCAAGTGTAGCATTAGGAATAATCTCTCCACATCAGGAAAAGAAATATAATGACGTGAGTATTACACAAAATTTGAACTGAATAGCAGACTCAGTGCAATTTTAGTAGTTTCTTCTCTTCATTCTCAACTTTTCTATTTTCCTCTCCAGCATTTCTGGATAGACATTCCAAGACTGTCAATATGAATAGGATGTAACAACAGCCATCTGCAGGTCAGATAAACCCATCCATCAGCACATCAGCAAGTGGACCTAAAATATTTATAGAATTTTTATTCATGAGAGAAAGAAAACGTTAATTGGTGATTAACATAAGAAGGTAATAATGAACTCAAATCTGTGTAGTGCAGTTTTGTTATTACTCATTTTCTGCAGGCAAGATAAGAAAACAAAATGAAGAAATTAGTTTTCATTTGCCAGAAGAGCTATTTTGTGTAGATTACTGATGAAATGTATTTTGAAATCTGATGCATCTGTACATATCAAGATTCATTTCCCTGATCTAGTGAAATATCACAGATACTTCCCAAAAAAGGGAGCTTTATAACAAACAGTCAAATCTCTATCAATCACTGTGTATTCATAATAACTCCTAGCCCTGATACTTAATTACAGCTAAATATAATTTCTGACTTGAAACATTTTCAGCATAGCACTCAGCATATTCCTAACTTAAAATGCAGTTTTTTTGTATTAAAAGTTCAAATACTTTAATGGATTTGAGTCTGCCACGAAGTTGTCTATACAGTCAGCATTTACTGTATGTAAAAGTATGAAAATAAGTTCAATTTCTGCAAAACAAGCAACTCTCTTGGAAAAAAAAAAGGTAGTGTTCCTTTAAGTAGTCTTCTTCAGAGAAAGAAAAGCTGAAGTGCCATAAAAAATAATATCCATTGCTTGTCCTCTCCTAGTTTAATTTCATTTTAACTTAAATAAACATTTCTTTACATTTAGCAACATTGGAAAAGGCTGTTCTTACTCATTTTGTATGATTAAAACTACATTAGCAATATAGATGTATTAATTTACAGATACAGATACTAATTGCTTAAATATTGAGTTCAAAACTAGACACTAGTACTGGGAAGGGATAATTGGTTCTTGCTGTAGAAAAAAAAACTATAATAAAGAACTTGAAAGTGCTGTCACATTTCACATAACAAGCAAAATCTCAGAATATTTGAAAAATATTCTGAAAGAAAATGTCTTGGGGCTTTCTTAATGAGAATGAATGTGGTTTGAAAAGATCAAATAATATTCACATATGTCAAATACAGGTTCTAATAACAGTTAGAGATAATGAATAAAATTAAAGTAGGTCATTTTTAGTCACTTAGGATCCAATAGGAGGCATACCTCTTCCTAACTGCTTGTTAAAATATAATTAGAAGCATTTGCTGTATTTACAAAAAAAAAAAAAATCATCTATATCAGAGATTAAAAAAATTAAAATTAGATATTTTACCATTCTTTAATTTTCTGTTTTTGTTTTATTAGCATTTGAGTAGTAAATGGCATATAAATATGTTAATATTGTAATAACTGGCAGTCATAATAACCATAAGTAATATGGCAGCTATAAATATTCTGAGAGGAGAGGTGGGGTTTTTCCTCTCATCCTGAATATGATGGCTTGAGAAATCCACAATTATCTACAAATATATGGAACTGAACATACAGAATTATGGAAAGAAAGAAAAGTCCAAATTACAGCATTATTTGGACACCAAATATTGAATTTCCTACTGAAAACATAGGGAAATTCTTAAGAGGAAAAAGAAATAATCAGGGTGAGGAATCTGAGATTCTCTCCTTTGAGTCTCAGTTGTCTCAGTTCAGGTGAACCCAGCAGATGCTCAGCACATTTCAGCTTGAGTCATTTGTCCCTCGTAGTGACTGGGGGAAACCCAGAAAGATTTTCAGACTGCTTGTTTCAGATGTCAGATTGGATCCAAGCAATTCCAACCAGAGGCAGCTCGATGCTGTGTGATCAAAGATGTCCCAGCTCTCCCAAAAATGAGCCTCCTCTGCAGCTGAGACTTCTGCTGAGGGAGTTACACACAGAATGGACTCTAGGCTAATAATGTTTTTCCATCTTATTGCCCACACACAAACTGATGGGGAGATATTTTTAACCACTCACAAATCCTTGCATTTTGCACCGTCCACCTCTGTTCTGCACGGCAGAACGCTACATTTAAAATCAGCACTTTTATTTATTTACTCTCTCACAATCGGCCTAAGCTGCTCTTAAAGCCAAGTCCCCTTAAGCACACAGAACCTTTCACACCCTTCTTTTGCTAATGTATTCTTCAAGGGAAGACTTGCACGTTTGAAGATTACTCTCAGACATAATGAAGAAACATCAGAAAGCCTGTTGGCCTAGAAAAGAGCCATTCACAGCCATTCATTTATGCATATCCCACTCACACGCTGGTAGTGTTTTGTGACATGCATTTCCATCCCCCTTATCCCCCAAGTTATCAGGCTCCATGTGGAAGGCAGGCATTAAAGCAGGAACATCACCCGTGACACCTAGTTAGTTGGGTAGAGACAAAGTCATTTCTTCTTATCTCAGCAGGAAGCCACACTACTTTGAGCCCAAAGCTTCTTGGTTCAATTTCTTGCCAGAGTTGATTCCTTATAAATATGAATTACTCTTCATTTGATCTCTTCTCGTTTGTGGGCAGGGCAGCAGTGCCCCACAGATCTGCGTGTGGAGGGTCCACACAGGTTTTCAGTGTTTTCCCTGTGAAAAGCAAGAAATAGGGATTGGGTGGTTCTCTACATGAGACTTTGGAGGGTGCACTTTGTGTGACATTCTTGGAATGGGGGCTTAAAAGCTTAGGGCAGCAAAGAGAGGAATGTGTCAGATACATTAATCTCCTTCTCATCCTGCAGAAATTCACCACAGACCCCAGGGAAAATTTTTGGAGGTAGATCTGTGATTTGAGCTGGGGTCCTCTGCTGTGAATCATCACTGCACTGTCACTCCCCAGGTATGCAGCAGGTAAACAGAGCTGCAAAACTGATGGAATTTGTGAAACTGTAATGTAGATCCTACATCTTCAGGAAGAAACCAAACAATTATCTGCTCATGACTGAGAGAGGAACCAAGACATTATCTTAGCCACCTTCCATGAGTTAAAGAGTAACAAACCAACCGAGTCCTTAGCCACTGTTTTGTGCTGAAGGAAGTTAATGTTTCTCTTGGGGCTTTATTTTTATTCTGGACATAATGCCTGTGCAGATATTCCTGTTAAAGCCCTCTGTGTGTCTCACTGAAGTGTTTATAGGTGTCATCTCAAAGCTGTGATCCCTTTCAGCTTTCAGTGAGCTACAATTTCAGAGTGGCAGAGCTGGGAAGACAATTCTGGAGACCTCCTTCAACAGCCCTGATCAAAGCAAAACCTGCTGGAGTGTTTGCTCTGGGCTGTGTTCATTTGAGTTCTGAACATCTCCAGGGATGAAGGATCTCCAGCCTCTCTTCCCAAGCTCTTCCCAATCACCCCAATTATATTTCCTGATGTTTAATATGAATTTACTGTAATTCAGCTTGTGCCCATTGGCTCTTGGCCAGTCAGTGTGTACTACAGAAAGGATTATGTCTCCATCCAGTATTTGTCTGCTTGTTTTCCTGTACACTAGGATGCTCTGCTCCTGAACTTGCAGTAGTTAACCCTCCATAATTAACCAGTTCTCCTGGAACTCTGCTTGCTCCATGACCATATCACGAGGGATTCTTCCAACTGAGTCCCTGAACAGAGCCATTTGTCCTCCTGAATTGCAGGGTTATGTTCCTGTTTGGCCTTGTCCCTCTCCTCTCAGGAGCCTGAACTCCATCTCCCAGCCCCAGGTGGCTCACCACCATCATCATCATCATCATCATCATCACCATCCTGTGCTCCCAGTGGATCACAGCTCAGCCTGTGCATGCAGATCTCTAATTCCTGTGCCTCACGTGTTGTTTAGTTACCTCGGAGATGCTGCCAGTCCTGCTGGCTTCACAGGAAAGTTCCCATCATGTTGTCCTGCCAGCTCTGCTTCCTGCACCTCTTCCAGAGCTGCTTGAAAGGTCTCCAATGGTGCAGCTGCATTTTGTATGAAGTTTGAAAAACAATTGCTTCATCTGATTAGCTGTGATCATGCAGATTTCTAAGACATGCAATCTTTTTTGAAAAAGAATGTTACGTGGCATTAGACAGCACAGGAAGGCTCCATTATAGAAGCAATTAGATAATTTTGAGCAATCAAATGATGCTGTACATTGCCCTCCTTCGGGTGAGAGGTAGGTATCTTTTTTTGACTCCATTGTGGTTCTGTTTTTTATTTTTATTTTTTTTTTAGGTTGTGCCCCATGTTTTGGCCAACATTTCTCCCACTTCTCACTGTTGTGATATCTCGACTGTGCATGATCTATTGCTGAGGGGATAATGAGAGTCAAGTTTGCCAACACAGTCACTCCATTATCTAAGTCACTGCTCCATAAAGTGCTTTGAGGTACCTTGGATATGAAAGACCATATATCTCCATAAATTCCATTCTGTTCTGTAGGAGGCCCAAGCTGTGCCAATATATATTCAGTGTTGTGGGCAATGGGAAGAGAATGGGAGGGGGAAGAGGAAAAAGACCATTCTAAACTGTATTACATTGGCCTTTCCTTTTTCACAAAACTATTTTCGGGTGTTTGACATTCACTCTTGAAATTGTTTCAGTAGAGTTAGAAGTCTGTAATGAAACATGGCAAGGAACTCCTTATGAGTAACAAGTCTTGCTATCAAAACAGCAATTTCTCACTTCTACAGCTGAAGCTAAAAGCCATATTTTAAATTTTGGTTTCCTGCATGCCATATTTACTGTAACACCAGAACTTTTCAAAGGTGATGCTGAGCAGCTCCTTTTACTTTTCCATTTCCTCTTCCTCTCTTGCCACACTGCTAAGGTCTGGGAGCAGTCACACTGTTCTCTCAGTTCTCTTGATTTCTCCAATCACCTTTTTGGGGCATATTAAACTGTAATTATGTTCATTTTCTAGGAGTCTTAAGCGTGTTACAGGCTCTTTAAAGGTGTTTTGTGGGTGTTGGATTGTAGACATGGGACAGATGTTCTACAAACCTTTCTGATTAACATCCCTCTGTTGCATACAAGACCAGAAGAACAAGAGATGGCTCATACTCCATAAAAGAATATATGAACCATAAAGGAGATACAATTTTTGCATGTGATTTGATTTCTGAGCAGTTTTTTCTATACTTTGATAAAATGAAATTAAGAGGAACTAAAGTCAACTCTCGGGCCGGTTCAGCATTTTAAAATATGGGTAATTAAGTGAACTTCAGTAAATAGCATAATCATCCTGAGGATGCAGCTTGGCTGGGAAACTCTCAAGACCTGGCACAATATTTTGGCAGTTGTGTTTCTGGCAAGGGCAGAATCAGGATATGTAGAATGCAGTAAAATTAAAAAAAAAAACAAAAACAAAAACTAGAAGAAAAGTAACTTTTTCAAGTAAAATAATCTGTGTGGAGTTGATTGCAGGTGACATTAAATTGAAAAGTTAAATTATCTGGTTCCAGTCACTTTAGTGTCTGAATCACAGGTTTTTGTTTCTTCATTGTGGGGAGAAGAGCCATGCACCTGAATTTGGACTTTGAGTTATGTGAGGTGACTGTATTTGTATCGAGAGTTACTCTATAATGTTGCTCCACATTAGGCTTCACATAAAAATATTTAATATATTTCTGATTTTTCTCTGTCTAGTTCTTCCATCCCTGCTCTCTATTTTTTGTGCCCCGTGACTCCTACAAGCCTTATGCTCTTCTTATGGCTTATCTGATGGATTTAGCATTAGAGAAAAGCAGACATCTATCTTGAGGTGCATTAATTGTAAGTGGAATGGATGGCTGCACACCTTCAGTATTCTGTTTTTAATGTTGTCATGGGTGTCATCTCTGTTTCCAGCTTTTTGGGTTTATTGCACTTCTATTTTCTGTAATTTTCTTGAAAAGCAGAAGGTAGAGGAATGCTGTGATGAATGGGTTGGGGAGCCCATAGCTCAGGCAGTAGTTTGTTCAAAGATTGACCATTGAATGTAAAGTATGCAAGGCTAAGAACAGTTTTGATATGATCCATTGTCGAATGTGCAGTGATTCATTTTCCTTTTCTAAATATGCTATCTTGGCTGTAGTTCTACCATTTGTCACATTTTTCTATTAATAAGTACCCAGAAGGACAAAGGCATGAGCAGGCTTTCCAAAGTTCAGTATAAAATAAATTAATATGTAAGAAATATCTTCTTGACATAACAGCACACACACCTGACAGCCTACCCACGTAAATTAGCAGCCTCTGAGATGGTAACTGCAAAATGATAGCACGTGGAAAGCTTTTCCAAAAGGTGATATTGAGAGCTGAATGGGAATTTCATGAGCATTTGGGAATGTCTGGCTCTCATTTCAGGTTATTTTATTCATAGTTCTGTCTGTGATGAGGCATGTGCCTGTATTTATAGGGACATCATATTTAAACCTGAACAGGAACTGTTGCCAGTCTCAGATGAAAAAAAAGCAGGCAAACATTTCCTTTATATTGCCTCTCTTCAGCAAAGTTATAAACACATGGCAAAAGTTACTCACATGTTTGTATTCTTTGCTGGGTGACCTGGGCTCTCAGACAGAGGTGTGGCTGCACTGTTCCATGGCTCTGAGCTCCATGGCCAAGCTGCTCAAGGAATTCAGGATCTTCCAACACTGCAACACGCTGGGATCTGCAGGATTTAAAAAAATAAATTAAAGGAAGGGAAGAATTAGTGTGTTTTATCCTAGCAGAGCAAAGCCTCCTTGCTGCTGGTTGTGCTGTGAAGATTGGGAGGGTGTTGGTTACTCAGGCAATGATAGTGCTGGATTAAAAACAAGCCAGGTTGGTGGAGATCCAGGGTAAAGGGTCCTAGCTGAGAAAAAATGAAAAGGTAAGCACATATGGCTGAACAGCTGCTTTCAAATTTATAAAATATCTTCTTTAATCCCTGCAGCTTTCTTGGCTTTTTCCTCTTAATGCTGTTCCTTTACAGCAAACACGGTGAAAATCATTCTGGTTTTTTTTTTTTATTGCAATTTTCCCCAAATATTAAATCACTTCCATTTCAAGTTTATAGTTTTGGCTTTCACCTAGAATACCCCAGATGCAGAAGCAAATAATTCTAGAGGAGCTAAGCAGAGTTTCAAGTCATAAAATGGAGAGAGAGTGAAGGAGAATAAAAAATATTCTATAGTAAGTCAAATTATTTATTCTTGTACTGGTGGTATGATTTTTTTTTTTTTTTTTTTTTACCTTACTGCTTGCTTTTGCTGCAGCAAACTTCAAACTATGCATGATTTTATACAGGGTCCAAATAAGGGAATTTTTCTTGCCTCAGTCTTAGGAAAATAGTTTTTAACAATATTAACTTTCTCTGCTTTGCTTTGAAATTCTCAAAGCAAATTTAAGACATTAACTTATTATTTTTAACAATATACCTAAAGGGAGAGGAAATATTCCAATTTTCAGCCATGAAATACAGTGATTGCTACAGTGCTTATCAATAGAATACAGGGAGTGTAGGACAGAATAGAGATTGAACATAGGGGAGTGGCTCCTGTCCATATTAAAACTTTAATATAGTTCAGTTTTATAGGAAATATTTACAACTAAATTGTCTATCTCTACAAAAGAGCCCTATTTTTCTTCTAATATACTCACTTTTTTTTTTTTTATTCTTATTATTTGTGGGAAGTGTAAGTCAAACAAAAATTCTAATATTTTTTTTTTCCTGAGAAAAAGGTCATGTTTCAGAAATTGATTTTCTTTTCAGGTTTTCAATAAATGAATTTCTTTCAGATGACATTTTAAAGAACAATAGGTTTTTCAGGATTTTTCTCTGCAGTTGGACATTCAGTTTTTGAGTCCTTCAACCAAATTGCTGAGAAAAATGCCAAACTTCTGCTTTTATTCTCAAATTTAAATGGGGATGTTCTTGACTGAGTTGGGTGTTAATATTATTTTTGTTTTACTGCCTTTTGAAAAGAAGCAAAACTAAAAATGTTGCCCCAAACTCAACTTTTTAGTGCCAGAAGTGCTCTGGAGTCCAGCCATAGGTGCTCATTTGGGTATGGGAAGCAGAACATTTGCATCATGATGAAAATTTTTTTATGGAGTCATTGATTTGAGCTCACTACATGAGCTTTGTCCAGCCCTATGCCAATTGGATGTGGACATACACTCCCTGGATCTCATTTTTTTTTAGAATTGTTTAAATGTCTGTGGCCAGACTTTTTTTTCAACTTTGCCAAAAATACCTGGTAAAACAGATAGGAACCCACAAAGACTCTGATTGACTTTGTGCATGTTTAAAGAAATCTCTCATGGATTGTAGCAGATATTAAAGAGGAAAAAGCTCCAGTTGAATGGCTTTTTTTTGCCCCTAAATACCTTTAATAGCTTCAATTTGGATTTAGAACACCTCAAGTGCTTCAGGAGGAGAGGTCCTTTCAATGTTTAATGCTTCTCAGTGTTTAAGGGGCATTTGGACCATGCCTTTATGAGCATGCCTTAGCTTTTGGTCAGCCCTGAAGTGATCAGGCAGTTGGACTAGATGATCACTGCAGGTCCCCGTGAACACAATTATATTCTTTTATTATTGTTATGATTACTATACCGTAAATATCATATTAATGTGCTATCAGAAAGGATTGCAAAGGTCGTTCTTTTATAAACAGAGAGGTGCAAATTACTTCAAGCTTTGTTTCCTTTTATGCAGTAGCCTTTTATGTGTGCTTTTCTATAGCAGGACTGAACAATCTTACTTTGACAGTACAAGTATATTTTGCAGAGGGAAAAAAAAATCTCCAGAGTTATGACCATGTCAGCACTTGGCAGCTCAGTAGATGTGTATTTCCCTATTTCCTTTCAGCACATGGGAGTTTAATGGCTTACCTGTAGAACAGGAAGTTTAGACCTGGTCTTTAAAGACCTGTGCCTTATTGCAGAGGAGACCTCTATCATTATTCCAGCTGGGCTGACAACATGGAACACACTGTCAAAGTCCTCAGGTAATACCCTTATTACATGTGTCATTAGAGGATGTTTGCCAGATCTGCTTTAACACTGCAGACATTTTAAGTAGGTTATTCCATCACTTTGCCATTTTGATTATGACAACAAAATGACACCATATTGAAATGGATTTTGGAAAGAAAGGCTAACTGTCCAAAGAGGTCCATGCTCACTCTAATTAAAACTGGCTTAGGTGGCACAACCTTCATAATTCAGACTATGGCTATGAAGGATATGCATGTTGAAAGCGCTCTTTGCTCATTAGTGCTATTTCTGTCAGACACTGCTACCTGCTCTTTTCTTAATGAATGCTAAGCCATCTCTTTAGAAGATTGTGCTGCTTCCCTGAACTGAGGGAACTGTCTTATTTTCTCCCAAGTTCGTTGAGAGTAAAATCGGGGAGTCACCTCTTTGACATTTCCCAACCTCTGTACTTATTTATCTCTTTGAGACCCTGCGCTCCAGAGATATCACTGTCTTAATTAAGAAGAAGGATGTGACCATGGTAAATTGACTGATTCCATTGATTAAGGACTAGCTGTACAAGTAACATTGATTTTAACAGTGGGTCTACATAAATGTAATTGTTCGAACATGGGGCTGCATAATTATGGTGATGTACGAGAATAGTTGGTTTGTCCTTTTCAACCTTCACTAACATTCTTTTGCATGGTAATGTACCTCGTTCAATTAGCAGAAATCTTAAATGTTACAAAATGTCTTTTGTGAAGGCACACAGTAATCATTATAGTCTAATTTAATCTAACAGCATCAGACAGATACATCTCTTTCTTTGCCTTTCTTTGTTTCTAGATTTTTCTTCCCTACCCTATTTTTTTTTCCAGTTCTTAGGAGTACTCATATACCCATGTATGAAGAAAAAAAAAAAAAGGGAGAAAGAATCTTCCTTGCTGTACCCAATTTGTAAAGTGTATGATTTTGATCAAGAACCCACAGAGTGAATTCATGATTAGGGACAATCTGTTTTCTTCTTGCCCCAGTTCAGATTCCTATGGGGCATATTGGACATATTCTACTTCATCAGCCCTACCTCTGGTAAAAAAAAATTGCATTTTTCCTCAAATGTGGATAAATATGTGTCTTTTTTTGAATTAACCATCCACCTGTCTGGCTCTCATCTCCATGTTCCCCTAAAACCAGTGTATGCTTGATTGCACATCTCTGAAACCCCTTTTAGTGAGGAATTCATAAAGCTTTAGTGCATGCCTTATTTTTAATGCAAGTCAGTAAGCAGAATCTGGAGAGATAGAAATTTAAGGAAGGAAGTGGAAGAAAGCAGCACAAAAGCTGAAGTTTTAATTGCTGCAATAAATATGTGGACCACTTTCAGAGTGCAGAACTTGTGCTACCAGTTCATAATTATTTTTTATGGTGTATTCTCCAGACAGAGCAGAACTCTGTAGGGCATTAGGTTGTTAAGTCTTTTGGGCAAGAACTGTCTCTTGGCAAAGTGTTTATATGACTGGTGAGTAATTCTTGGTAAGAAGTAATAACTTAGTTTTGTAGGGTTGTTTATTAGCTCAAAAAACTGTGATTTTGTAGCACCATAACTTACTTGGAAGTGTGAGTCAAAAAGCTCCACCACTGGTTTCCCCTCTCCCTCAATGTTTCCATGTCTATTTTCAGTAAGCACAAAACTGGGAATTTTGACATTCCCAAACTGCTTTGAGTTTACTTTTTTTAATGGTACTGGAAGATACAGATGTACCTGAAACCTTGGTTCAAAGAATAATCTAGCTTGATAGAAGAGATCCATGTGGATAGAGGGACTCACTCTGGCCAGCTTTGGATAAAGCTCTTGGTCATTGATATCCCAACCCTTGGATGAGCTCCTAGGCAGGAAATTCCACCTCAAGACTCAACAAAGAATGGCTCAGTGGAGGGTTGGGGCTGTCAGGCCCAATATTTCAGCTTGCAGAAGCTTTCTTCCCTTCATCAGCCCAACAAGTCAAGCAGCACTCCAAAGGATGGATAGAAAAAAAAAAAAAGATGTGTCCTGCTTGTCCTGAAAATGTTTTTGTTCACATGTGCTTTCCAGCTGGTCACTGCCTAAGTTGTCACATGTTCCTATATCAAAACTTGTTTTCAGGCTGGACAATTCCAGATAATGTTGTGGTCATCATATGGCAGGTGCCCTTGAAAAGTTTCATTTCCTTCTTTTTTTTTTTCCCCCCTACACAAAATGCATCGATATTTATTTCCCACATCTTCAGTAGGAAACACTTTGGATAATCAGTCTCTTCCACACTATCAAAAATAGGCAAAAGCTGTCCTTGCATGATGTGTGCAGGAGAACATGATATATATAAATGAGAATGAAAACCCTCCAGCAATCAAGTATGCACACAAGTTAAGAGAAGTGACACCAATACACACACTTCAGCACATATACATGCACACTCACAAAAAAATCATCTCCTGGATTTAAAAGGCTTCAAGATTAAAGGCCCAAGGGGCTTAAAACTTAAAGAAATATTTCTTCCACCTCATTGCATATTCATGAGTGAGTATTTTGGCAAGCAGACGGAGCAAAATAGCTTACAGAATTATGGAAGGAAGATTATTGTTGATTCCTGTGTGCCAGAACAGTGCTTTCAGAGAGAGAAAGGAAAATGTAAATAATCATCCAAATGACTGCATTGACACAGGTGAGTCTGAGGGTCTTGTTACAAATTTTTGATCTCTGTAAACTGCAAAACTTGGACAAAAGGGTACTCTCATTTTTTATGACCTACCACCTCTGCTGTGCTGGTTACTCACTTGGATTTTTGTCTTTCAGTGTTGTTTTTTGGCTTTTTGTTGTTGTTGTTGTTATCATATTTTTTTCCAAGACTATAATATCTGAAAATATTTGAGGTAGAAAAAGATTTTTCTCTGTATCACTTTGGCAGATGCCATGAATGGACATTATACCAGTGCTTCATATACCTGATTAACAAGCAAGGTTCAAGAAATATCACTGGTAAAACTGAGCAATATTAATGAGACAAAAGTACATTCTAAGAATAATAGGTAAATAATATTAATAAAATAGACAGAAAGCAAGAAACTCAGTGAAGAATTAGAAAAACAAAAAAGTAGTTTGTCACTTGTGTACCTTTACTCAAATTGACTTAATTTACATAAAAGGAGAGTGAACAAAGGATAACTTCTTCAAAAAAGCACAGTTTGCCTGTATCCTCTGGTAGCAAGCTGACAGCACTGAATTCAAAATTACTGCTACCTTTGAAATCAGAAAGGGTGCTTAGCAATGTGAAAAAGGTAACAATACAAAAACAAATGTACTGCTATCCTGTACATCCAGCACACAGGACACACCAGGATTCAGTATCTCACTCGAACAGCACAGCCTTGATTTCTGACTTCAGAGATCACACACTTTGTGGTAAAAAAAAAAAAAAAAAAAAAGAACAAAAAACCCCAACAAAACAGAAAAAAAAACCCCCAAAAAACAAAAGCAAAACCAATTAAAAAAAAAAAAACCCACACCAAAACCCACAAAATAAACCAATATTTTCTTTTCTGTAAGCAAATGAGTAGATCTGATGGAAGTATGGAAGTGGAATTTCAGTGTTGCTCCACTTTTTGCAGGGATACATAGAAATCCTGCAGCCAGGAGAAAGGTTCTGTCAGTGTTCTACAGAAAGCCAAATTCCAGGTTAAAATAGCACAGATTTCACAAAATAACTTCCTTCAAAGTTATGACTTATTTTTCACCATGAGACTTAAAATATATTTATATTCTACTGAAATATTTCCAGTTTGTGCACAGCCAGAGTTCCTTAACCCCTCCTGCTGAGCTGTTTCTCATACAATATATAAATGCAAACAGCTTGGTTTTAGACTGCTATGGTTTTCTTTCTCTTTTTCTTTGTTTTTTTTTTCTTTTTTTTTTGGTTGGTTGGGTTTTTGGGGTTTTTTTGGGTTTTTTTTGTGGGTGTGTTTTTGTTGGTCTTTTTTTTTTTTTTTCTTTTATTTTCCTACCTCCCTAGTCACATGTCTTTGTAGGTTATATCCCTTTCTCTCAGGAAAGAAATATAAGGACACACATCCCTAGGTCAATTAAACTTGACCTAATTCTTGTCTGGGGAGACCAGGTGAGCTGGTGGGTCCATTCTCAAGAGCCCATGGTTCTTGATTGTCAATTAAAGCACAAATTCATGGTTCTTGGTTATCATTTAAGGCACAAATTCATGGTTCTTGGTTGTCATTTAAGGCACAAATTCATGGTTCTTGGTTGTTATTTAAGGCACAAATTCATGGTTCTTGGTTGTCAATTAAAGCACAAATTCATGGTTCTTGGTTGTTATTTAAGGCACAAATTCATGGTTCTTGGTTGTCATTTAAGGCACAAATTCGTGGTTCTTGGCTGCCATTTAAGGCACAAATTCATGGTTCTTGGTTATCATTTAAGGCACAAATTCATGGCTCTTGGTTGTCAATTAAAGCACAAATTCGTGGTTCTTGGTTGCCATTTGAGGCACAAATTCATGGTTCTTGGCTGTCATTTGAGGCACAAATTCATGTTTTTGGTTGTCATTTAAGGCACAAATTCATGGTTCTTGGTTGTCTCTTAAGGTACAAATTCGTGGTTCTTGGCTGCCATTTAAAGCACAAATTCATGGTTCTTGGTTGTCAATTAAAGCACAAATTCATGGTTCTTGGCTGCCATTTAAAGCACAAATTCATGGTTCTTGGCTGCCATTTAAGGTACAAATTCAGGTGCTGCCTGATCTTCCCAGAGCCTTGGCACCCTGAGGCATGACAGGGTACCAGGGCATTGCCACGTCCCTTCTGCAGAGCAGTGGGGCAGGCTCACCTTTGGCATGTGCAAGGTGGAAAAATAAGTTCTGATGGCATTTTTCATATTCCTCAGCAGTCCTGAGGCTCACCTTGCTGCCCTCTGGCATCATCAGTGGAGACAGAGGGACCTTAGGAAACCTGAGGAGAGGGGGAAGAAGACACAGCCAGAGCACAGCCTTGATCTAAAATGGAGCCTGGCCTGAGCAACTTTTAACTGTGAAATAGCAGAGGTTCTCCTTCCCTCCCTCCCATTTATACAGCTGGGTAAAAACACCAGAGCCATGGATTAATGTATTTCCCTGTGCTTCCCCTGGACTTGAAATAACAGCACCAATTGGATTTCCACTGACATCCTGCAATTACTTCAGCAGGGAGGAAAGCACAGCCCAAAACTTCAGGGAAGTTTTTTTCTGTAGTTATTTGTATCTTAGACAAGGCCATTTCCCACAGGCCATGGGATTAGTGTGTGAGCAAGTGGAAATATGGCTGTGGGCTATGTGTGATGACAATTCACAGCACATCCATCCCAGAGGAGATTATGGATCTGCACAAACAATACCCCTACATTCAAATTTATTTTACTGACCCCACTTTGAAATAAAGTGGTATTGCGAATATAAAACTCACGCTACTAAAATGATTCCTAATATTATGGATTTTTTTTTAAATGGATTTTTTGGTGAGATTGTCTTGAGCTTTTGCAAGGATGACAATAGCATGCATCAGAAAAGTCTCTCATCTGTGTCTCACTGACACTGCACAAGGACTCTGATGGTTCTGTGTAGAACTGTAATGCTGAGCCCACAATTAACATTTCTTACACTTACAATTAGGTGCTACAACTTGACCCTTCTGCCACTGATTTCATTACTCATCTTCTCTTTTGCCCATCTGAAAACATTCCTGCTCGTTCTTAATTCAAATAAGAGCATTGTGAGGACAGCTCATTTCTACCAATGTTTGGAGTACTGGGATCTCAAAAAATTGTTTCCATTTCCTGGTAGCCTTCCATTTTCTCTTGTAAAAGCTTCAAATCAGACTCAACTTTTCCAAAAGAAATACTGCAAGGTTGGTTGCAAATTTTTGAACTTTAGATAAGAGCTCCATTTTTAGGAGTTAGTTGTAGGTCTGTGAACATTAAAAACTTTAGGAGGTAGCAAGTAGAATTCCCTACTAACACAGAGAAATGTGCACTTTTCAGAAAGTGAAATGAGATGATGAATTCTTCCTTAACTACATTTTTAAAATTTATTTCTTGCTGATTGATGTAAAATGTTGTCATTCACAGGTATTTAATATGCATCCCGACACAAATGACAAAGTTTCAAGTTAGTTGATCAACTATTTTGAATAAGGAGAGAAAAGTTTTCATCCTTTGGAAATGTTTCAAATATGGATCTGGTTGCAGTCCTCTAGCACTTTGAGAATTCCTTCCTGTGGTGGGTTTAGTGCTGGCCAATTCACCAGTGCACCCACTAGAATTATTTACCCATTTCCTGCTCAAACAGGCTCAAATTTTGAAGAGTATTAAGAAAAACTTTGTTAACAGAAACTAAAAGGAAAAAAAAAAATTATAAAAAATTAGAATTAGGATAAAACCTTCAGAACACTTCTCCCCCCACACCCTCTTTTCTTTCACACTGGCGATGTACAGGAACAATTCAGTCACTTTACCATCTCTAGTAAAGTCTGTCTCCAGTTACTCAGGGAGAGGAGTCTCTCTTGTCATGCTATGGAGGCTTCTCCACAAGAACAATCTTCTCTCATGGTTTTTAATTCCCACAAACAGCAGCCACCTGGAAATCTGCAGTTGTGAAGTCCTGCCCATCCCTTGCAGTCTTCTCACAGCTGTTTTTATGGCTATGTCAACTTCTGGGGTACTGTTTTAAGGATTTGAGCTGCTCAGAAGCAAAACTTCTCTTCATCCAACTCTGAGATCATCTTCAGCTCTGGCAACAGAGGTTTTTCTTCTCCTCTTCCCTGGGGGCAAAGGGTCTTCATCACATCTTTATTTCCTGGGTATTTTCCTAGTTCTGTTTGCCTTTCACCAAGCTCATATGTGCATGAATAAATGATGAAGACAAATTCCTGATAACAAGCTGGTACTTGTGCTTCTAACCCATTTCAGAATTGTTTTCTCAAACAAACGTTTTGATGATGATGAATTTGTCAATGAACATAACCTTGGATCCAAAAGAAATTCCATGTTTATTTTTTTTCATTTTGGTTGTTTTTTTTAAATGTCTAGTTTGAGGAAATTAGCTAAGCCAGGCTTGTCTTCACACAAAAGTCACACCAAAGTAATTTGAATCGTTTTATAAATCGATTTTGTTAAACCGATGTGAACACTTGTTTGGACACTCCTAAATTGATTTTGTCCTGGCTTATATTGATTCAGCTTAAGTCAGGAAGGAATTCACTTAAGATAAATTAATGCAAGCCTGAAATAAAAAGTGCCCACATAGGGTTTGCATGGGCTTGTTAAATTGATTTAAAAATGCACTTTTAATTAAAGTGATGTAACTTTGTGTAGGCCAGGCCTAACACCACAGAGACAAATCTTTGTCTTGCAGAAATGATGAGCTCTGACACGTCCTGAAAGGGCTTTAGGTCTAGTTCAAGGTATTACAAGGTTTCTGCATTGATACTTGAAATAGTTTAGAGTAACTTTGCAAGTGTATAGATCTCCCCAGTCAGATAAAATTCACCTCTTCCCACTCTGACAAGATTCTGTTTTTTCCAATCATCATTATTGCTTCCATTAAGACAAAAGATTAGTGTGAAACAAAATCCGATTTCTGAACCTACTTTTCAAAACCTGCACGCATATTTTAACTTTTAACTTTTCAGCTCTCTGTTGCCTTTAAGCAAAACCATCTCCAGGACAACTTCCTTCACATCACACAGACATTGATTTTGAAATAGGCAAGTGCCTCTTGCATACTGGGGACTAATTTGATGTTCAGGCACGATAGAACATTTGCTGGCTCCATAACTAACACTGTCTTGTTAATGTAAAGCAATCAGTTTTCATTGTACTGCTAATTGTTGATTTCCAGTGTGCATTTCAATACACAATTACCAATTTTTCCTCAAATCTATTTGTCCAGAAAAGAGGGTCTAGACACTGGTGGCCTTGCAAAGCAACCCTGAATAACGATTTGGAAGAAAGGCTGTAACCTTCACGATGCTGCCTGGAATTGGCAATCAAAATCCAAGATTATGTGAAACCTCTGTCTCAGAATGTGCCTTGTTTGCTGAACTCTTGCTTGATGGAGAATTCTGTTTGAGGGAATCTGCATTACACATTGGCATGGAGAAATCACACCCATACCCAACTCCCTGATCTCCCAGGAACAGAAAATAACAAAATTAAATGTTCTCAGAGACAGTGCTATTCGTGGGACAGTAGTCATAGCTGGTGGTGGATGTTGGAGGGCTCTTCTACCTCACATTCAGAGATTGCCCTTTGCAGCTGCCTTGCCTCTGTGGAATTCCCACTACTTCCCTTTGATTGCCCTGATTCCCTATGGTGCCCTGGATTCCTAAAATTCAGTTCACTTACAAACCAGGATATTTGCTAATATGTTAATTGTAGATCTAGCAAAGTGGCTTTGGCATTGCTGAATCAACCAGCTGCATTTTCCATGGAAGAGTTGTCATCTCTCTGCTGTCATTGGAATAAGCAGCTGAACCTGGCCAGTACCAGTTTCTTTCTGTGTCTCCCACAGGTAGGGAAAACATCCAGAAAATAGGAAAATCTTCATTTGCACAGTCACTGTAATGTCCTGTCTCAACCTTTGCTTTTCTACATTCACACACAAAGCAGTTTCTTCAACCTTTGCACTATTTGTTGTTTGTATTATTCCACTTGGCACCAACTGAGCTACATCTCTGCTAAATTCTGGGAGCCAGCTGGCAGCAGTACTTTGGGAAGAGTGGGCCAGTGGATTCCTGTCTTTCAGGTAAAACATTCCTACTAACACCTTTTGGAATGAGTTTTGCCCTTCTGTTGCTGCAAGTGGTTGACAGGTTCTATTTGTAATGAATTTCTAGATCAATGCTTTAGGAGTTGTCCCTCGTTTTGTAGCTGTGTATTTGCTCTCTCTCTCCCAAGAGCTAAAGTTTGTACTCCTCTGTATTTAATTTCATCTTGGTCATGTGAATGTTGGAGAGATCCATGGAAAGGTCAAGTGGGATGGGTCACTGAGGTTAAACTGCTTCATTGGCAGATTTAGTTTGAGGCACATTTGTGCAATGGACTAGAATATTTGCCAAATATTTATTCCTGTCACACCTGTAATTTTCCAAGCATTGTATTTCTACCACTGGACTGTATTTTAGCAGTGAAAAAAAAACAAACCTCTGCTGAAGTCTTAAGCTTACTGAAGTGTAATAAAATGACTTAAGAAAGAAAGGTTCACATATTGGAGGAGTCATTGGCTCAGTTTCCACTGCCTCAACAGTGCCTGCATGGCTCCAGTGACCTCTTGAGCTTCACTAGTTAACTGTACTGTCTTGTTCACTTTTTTTTTTATTTTTTTGTTATTATCTACAGGCATTGGTGTCCTCTGGGGCTGCTATATTCCACCTAAATCTCATGGTAAGTCTGAGGATTTTAATTTTCCTATTCTTGACTTCAGGGTCTTTTGGAATAGGTTCATCTCTTTCTTTTTAAAAGCCATTTTTCCAAGGTTCATTTTCACCTAGAATGTTGTGATTCTTCCCTAACTGTCACATTCTGCTTTTTATAGATTTCACAGTTAGACTTTTCTGTTAGGATTCTTAATAATTCTTACATTTTGAACTGCAGTAGCAACCAAAGGCACCACTTTTGATGGTAAACACTGATGGTTAGCTGTGCCCATTGAAGACACACAAATTCAGCTACCACCAAGAAAAACAATATTTAAAAAATAAAAACCATGAGTTGTGAAAATCAGCAACAAATAAAACACAATTGAAAAAAAAAAAAAGAAAAGAAACCATAGATGGGTCCTTAATACAGCCATAAAGGCTACAATAACACAGGGGTTTGTTAAACTTGATCTGATCTATTATCATTTTTCTTTTCTTAGAGGTCTCTCTGGTCACCACCTGCTCTGTGTGGCAAAGGGTAACAAAAAGTTGGGAATCAAGGTAAAATGTGTTATTATTTAAGGTTTTTCCTTATTGTGCTGTTAAAAATTATTCTATGCAGAACAAGCTTAAGAGCAGCAGATACCTAAGAAACTGTCAAATAGCACTGTTAATTATAATAATTTATCCTATAATTTAATGTAGCCCTGACCCCTGTCATAAGTTAATACACCATGAAGAACAGTGTGCAAAAAACATGCTTATTAATGAATTGGAGAAATAATGTGACATTGTTTTTTGCCATTTCCCAGGAAATATCTTAATATTGGAGTTAGCAGAGCCTAGACAATTTTTGCTATGTAATTATGTCTGTCCATATCTTACTTAGTTGGGCTGTGATTAAAAGGTTTGTAATATTAATTATTCTATCAGACTCCAATTGTTTGATCCAAGCCAAAAGCAACAGTATGGAGGAACCCTGCATCACACACTCTGATTTTCTCTATTTTTGCCAATGGGGTGTTTTAACTAAAAAAAAAAAAAAAAATGTATCTAAATGTTAGCTACAGAGCTATACATTTACCCCTAGTGTTATGTAAAATACAGAATTCCCCAGAGATCATGCAGTGCCCCAATTATTATTTTACTAATTATTCTCTCTTCTGGTTGCTGAGTGGCACATTGGAGCTGTTCTTGGAGAATTTCTGTGCATGCAGGCAGGGGATTCATATGAGGATTAAGATGCAAAGGGAAAGGCTGGATATTGGTGATTGTGTTCCAGATATTGCTCTATCCTGTCTATTTTCTGTTCCATTCTTGCAGCTCATGTCCTGTCATTGCTGCTCTGGCCCAGGTGATGTGCTAGGCTTTAATTACCAAGGGAGAGTCTTCCTGCATCTTAGAGAAACTTTCTGCAAGTACCTGTCTGTGCTCACATACTTTGGAACTAATTCTGAAAAGCACAGATTAAGAGGTGGGATATTAAATAATTTTCCTTCTGCTCTATATCTGGTTGGATGTTGGCATTAGTAGGATGGAACTCTGCCTAAAAAAAACTCCTGATGCTGAAAAAAATTAAATCAAAATTGAGGGTAGGCTCCTTTTGTAGCTGGTGTGGAGCTGTACTCTGAGTTTTCCTTGACACTCTCAATTGTGTTTTAAGCTGAGAAGTTTCTGTCAAAAGGAACTTGTGCTAAGAATACTGACAGCTGTGGAAAGGTGAAGCTTTAGGACAGTGAGTGTCCCCAGAAAAAGGAGACCCACCCAGAAGGAAATTTCCATAGGGGCTCCTGTTGCTGTAGCCACAGTGCTGGCAAAGTATGAGTTTATTCCTATAAGAAAAAAAATATAATAAATGTTTCTAGACTAGGCATCAAACAATACTGTAGAGCAGTTGCACTACAAAATGGAGACAATTATCCATTCTGCTTTATTTTTCAAAAATTGAAACCTTATATTTTGTTTTTTAAGTATCTGATTAGAAAACCCCACTCTTAGATTTAACAGCATATTTTTTTATGATACAAAACTCCAGTTTTCAATCAAATGTTTGGACATCGAAGCTAATGGGACTCTTGGACAAATGGAAGAGGTTTTATGGGGCTTTTTTTGATTGTGTGTTTTTGTAATTCTCATAGAAATGGACAGCCCTAAGTGGTTTGATTTTTCCAGGTCAATGAAAACTAACAAGTTCTCACTGATATTGTATCTGACCACTTGCTTAACAATGGACTTGATGGGGTAAATTCAGAGCAGTTTTAAAAGGCATTGCTTTGTTTGCTCGAGCATTTAGTGTGATTTTTTTGGACACTTATTTTTCCTGGTAATTTTCCTGTAGAAATTCTGTACCATTTTACACTCGTTTCATTCCTCTGAGGTTTTCTAAGTTGACTTGTATACATAGTTCAGCAGCAGTGAAAGGGTTAACTGTCCATGGTGTTTTTAGGTTTGCACTGTACACAGGGACTTGACATTTTCACACTAATTAAACCAGGCTGCCTCAGTCCCTCTGTACATGTAACTCATATTTAATTCAATGGAATCGTTGAGTGTGCATTGGTGGAAGAGTTGGCTCCATGTTTGTCCTGTTGTGACAATCAGGAAATGTTTTATCCAGTGCTATATTTAATTTACCCGTAGCCTGAATATGGAAATATTCAACTCTTTGAAATATTTCACTTAAATTAAATATTTGTATCAAAGAGAGAAGTCTTCAAGACTTCCCTTAACCCAAACTTTCCATAGTTTGGGACTTGAACATATTTAAAAGCACCACCAAGAGTACAGTAATGCTTTTGTTGCAATTTTTGCTGTTGGCTTGCAATATGAATCATCCTCATCTACCCAAGGTATAGGAATTTATGATCCATAATATTTAATGGATTTAATTTCATAATTAAGTGCATACTTACTGGAATCCCATGTAGAAGTGCATCCTTTT
Source organism: Sturnus vulgaris (assembly GCF_052056855.1). Lineage (NCBI taxonomy): Eukaryota > Metazoa > Chordata > Aves > Passeriformes > Sturnidae > Sturnus > Sturnus vulgaris. The sequence continues at coordinate 1,466,265 of NC_142247.1, read as the reverse complement.
CCTGTTAGTTGCAGAAAATATGAAGATTTATGGTGTCTTTGAGGTACTCTTTATTGGTTTGGAAAAAAAACCAAAACAACAAAACAAACAAACAAACAAACAAAAAACCCACAACAGGTCCTGTGGCTACCCTTAGCCTTAAGGTCAGACTCACAACATAATAATTAGAGAATCATGGAATGGTTTGTATTGGAAGGAATTTTAAGGATCATCTTCTTCCAGCTCCACTGTCATGGACAGGGACACCTTCCACTAGACCAGGTCATTGAAAGCTCCATCCAACTTGGCCTTGAACACTTCCAGGGATGGCCTTCCACAAATTCTCTGGTCAACCTTTTCCAGTGCCTCACTATGCTCACTGTAATGATTTTTAATTAGTATCTGAATCCACCCTCTTTCAGTTTAAAGCCTTTCCCCTGTAAAAAGTGTCTCCAGCTCTGCTGTAAACCCCCTGTGGGTACTGGAAATGGCTATAAGGTGTGCCCAGAGCCTTCTCCTCTCCAGCTGGAACCCCAACTCTTTGATAGAAGCCTGTCTTCATGGGAGAGCTGCTCCTCCCCTCTGATCACCCTCTGGACTCATTCCAACAGGTCTGTTCCTTGTGCTGGGAGCTCCAGAGCAGCACTGGGGATGGGGTCTCATGAGAGCATGATCTCCTTTCAGTCCTGACACACAAGCTCTCAGCTGGCCCCAAATCCAGCCCCAGGTGGAATACCCTGCACTCCAGTGTGGACACACACATTTACAGAGCTGGGGAATTACAGCTTGGGAATTGTCTCCAGGCCTGGATTTCTCCTGACTCTCAGCTCCATTCCCAGGCTGACAAGCTGACTGCAGCTTCAGTTAGGGAGGAGTCTCCCAGGGTGAGAACACGGTGACAAACAGAGTGGAATTCATCACCAACATTAACCCCTGGTGTCTTTCCCGTGGGACACATCCTGAGGTGCTGTCCCAAGGATGTTTTTCCCCATTGTCCCATGAGCTCCTGTCCTGTCCTGGCTGCACTGACACACTTTAAATCCGGGCTGGCTGTACAATAAATTGGCCTTTTTCCCCCCAAAGAGCTCCGTGTGTGTTGTCCTTTCTCTCTCTTTGCAGCACAGTGACCACACTCCAGAGGGTCAGAGGGTGACAACCTCTCCTCATCTTCCCTTTTCTTTCCCCTGTGTCTTTCCATTCCAGCCCTGCAGCCACAGGAGCCATCCCAGCACATCTCTGGGGTTCCAGGGGGATCCCAGCCCTGCAGGATCTCACTCCCTGGGCAACTCCTCCTCTTATTCCCCATCCTGGGTGTGTTTGCATCGAGGCATTCTGGCTGATCAGGTTACCTTCACCTGCCAGAACACCACTTCAATTCAAGCTCATTTCGAGCTCTTCAAGTACAATTTTTGCCTTGATCGATAGAAGAAAATAAAAACTGAAAAGGAACAAAAGAACTCTCTGCTGATTTCCATTCCAATATAAAAACATTTAGCAGCTAAATAATCATAGGGTGTTACATCTATTTCATCCTGAGACTGCTGTGAGCACTCGCTGGTGTATACAATTTCTTCCTTAAAGTCTGTGGAAATGTTGAACTATGTGTCTTAATATAGTTTCTTATATTTTAGTGAAAAGGCAGCTGTAGATGTCATCATGACTATGGACTTTTATAGTGCTGTAAAAATTCAGTGTCATCATAAATTCATGCTGCTGAAAATGTCGACATTTATGGCAACTTCTACAAGGGCATATTTTAGAATTATATTAAAACTTTATGCAGCAACTTTTATTTAGTTAAAAAAGTAAGATTATAAAGCCAAACATTTACTCTCGTTTTAGAACAAAGAGGCGTGACAAAACAGTTTATTAAAAAGGGAGAAAAATGGAAAGGTTTTGCAAAGCAGATCAGTCAGAGTCTCAAAACACAAGACTATTGAATCCTGTTTATCTGAAACCATGTAATTGAAGCAGAAAATAATACTCACATATATTGTCCTTAACTGCTTCTCATTTGGTCATGTATCACATGTAGAGAAAAGATGTAGAACACTACTTTGAGGGCTCAGCATCTCTCATGTCATTAGCACTGAAAAATCCTTAGTTTTACCTGTCTTTTAGGACTTCTGAATTAAGTGAGCTTACTTATTTCTGGTAAGATTAAGAAATAATGGAAATCTGGGTTCTGAAATCTGTTGAAATTTGAGCTGTGCTGTGCAGTCCTTTGGGAATCTCACTGAAAGGAACTCCATGGACCCCAAATTAGGGTAACCCTGCACACTGAAACTTCCCATCAGGGACAGCTGCTTGACAAAGCTCCTGATCCAGATCTCTAACACTCAGATTGATTTCAGACAGATTATTTCATAGAAACGAACCAAAAGAAAAAGTGACAGAAGTGGGGGAAGGTAAATTGCCTTTTTTTTTTTTTTTTTTTTTTTTTAATTCATGGAAGATATTTAGGAAGTATCAACTAACTTTTCCTGAGTTTCCATCAACTTTCATTGAAGCAGCTTCAGAGACTGCTGTACCTCGGAGAACAAAATATATTGAGTATTCCCTCAAAACAGTGACATTTATGTTTCAGCAGAGCTTTAGGGACTGAGTTTAGGGACTCAGCATATTCCTCCTGAAGGTGGAGAGATAGCCCTATTAATTTCCTTAGCTGCCACTAGTGCTGAGAAGATCTGAATCAAGGACTTGAACTTTTATACTAATTCATAAAGAAGATATGGAATGAATTTTATCATCCCTATGCTCAGATTTGCCTAAATTTTATATATAGGGACAACCTTTCTCTAAGTTTAATGGCAGTTTTACTTACACCTCTACAATTTTCCATGCACACTTCTCCAGCATGTTTGATTCTGCTCTCAGGCTAATGAAAAAAAAAGCCCCAAAATTAGAGTTTCTCTGAAAGAACAGCAAAATAGTTGCAGTAAAGGAATAGAAAAGAGATGACAAATATATATCAAATAGTCTTCTTTCTCAAGGGGCTATCCACAAAGTTGCCTTGCCAATCATTTCAAAGGCTGGGAATATGGAACAATACTTACTTAATATCTTAAATATTTTTTTAATGTGATGTGGAGTTGAAAAATGCAATGAAGAGGACTTGTTTTTCCTCGTACAGTTGTCAAAATTTGAGATAATTTTAAAGTAAAGGAACAAAAAGACACATATGCTTGATACAGAAAAAAATGTCTGTTTGCATCTAATAAATTATAGAAAAGTTCAAAGACAGCTTAACCTTGTAAAAATGTTACCTCTGTAATGCTGCCAAGATCAGTAGCTCTATGAATTCTTACTTTGACTAGCACACATGGCTTTTTTCAGATTTTATCTAAATTATGCATTCATTAATTGGTGATTTTCCTATGCTGGTGATTTCATAAATTGGTGATTCATTTCCTGTTTCATTCAAAATCCCAGCTTTTAAAAACCCCATGCATTTTTGTGCCCCCAGAATCATAACATTTATAGCTCAGGAATTGTTTGGTGAATATTCCAGATTCAGTGCATCCCAAATCAGAGTTTATTGGAAAACAATAAGCAATTATTTTATATTCAATGTCTACAATCAAATAGAGGACTACAGTAATGGCCCTCTGTTAAGGTTGCTCTTCCCATTGTAGCAAACAGGATGAAATTATTTTCAGAAACAGAACTGAGGTCCACAAAGTTAAAAAAAAAAAAATCTTTCCAAGAGTGGACAATATGCTTTGAAGTTAAATTGATAGAGTAGATTTTAATTATGATAAAAGCCATTTTTCTCACTCTTGGTAGAGAGATGTTTTTGGACCATGTTTAAACTTTCACCTGGTATTCTATTTATTAATATCATCAATTAATTCTGTATACCTTGCTCACCTTGCCCATGGATCCCTGTGAATATTTGGCCTCATATGAAAATGGATTTTAAAAGAAACTCTTGCCATCCATTAAATATCCCACCTGTCTGGGTTTGAAAATTCACCTCTTCTGCATTTGGAAAATGTGTTTCAGTTGGACAAATGTAGCTCTTCTGCTGAAAGAGAAAAGCTTCTCAGCTGCTTGGTGAGGCACATAAGGCATCACTCCAATTTTTTGAAAAGCTTCTCCCTTTATTAGCTATATGAAATGCAAAGATATAGGAGCATGTAAACCAATAATAGCTATTCAGTCTAAACTCTAAGGATAACTTACTATGGGCACTGGAGGCTGAGATAGGATGTTGTATTTGCATACATACAGTATATGGAGAACTGCTCTGTTTTATGGAGCAGCAATCATATTTAGTTTAATGTCTTATAAGTCCCATAAAATGACATTAAGAAATTTTGCTATTTGGCTGGTGAACAATCTAAGCAGTGGTGTTAACTCATCATAACACCCTTACTCTGAAAGCTCAAGCCTCATAAAATTTGGGATATAAATATGCCAGCTCAACTAAACGAGATCAGAGATCTTGCATATATTCTTTCATAGGGTGGCATCCAAAAAATCTACTGTTCACCTAAATCTTTTAAGGATTTCTACCATTTCTAGAGAGTCTTAATCTCAGAAAAATCTCACTCTTGCCCTTTTGTTTTTTTGAACATATCCAGTCACTTAGCAGACAAACGCAGCAGGTTTTGGACATCACCTCAGTTGTGGGAGATGTGACATGACCTCTGAGAGTCCTGTGCTCTTGAAATGGCAGATAAGTAATAGAAAGCATCCCTAGGTAATCTAAAATGATATTAGATGATTTCTGGAGTGGAGGAGCTAAAGCACGAGGTAATGACAATAATACAACTGCAACAGCACATTAATCACTTTTCTTTTCTTCTAAAAGGAAGATGATTAATGTTTGAGATTCCCTTTAATTTTTACTTGAAGATTTAAGGTTGACCTGACACAAACCTGAATAGTGTCTGATGATGCTAATCACGAGCTCTGCCAACCCAAAATAACAGCAACTGGAGTTTAGGATCCTTTCGTACGCTCGTTGTTCCTCTCTGTTTTGATTCGTGTCCTTCTCCTGGTACATCAGGATCTTCCAGGTGGCAGCAGGAGGAGTGAGGAATGCTCCATAGCAAGGACACAGATTTTGCTCCTGGCTGGGCTGATAACCCATATTTGCAATGTGAAACAGGCTGTCCAAGGCTGAGTGCCCTTCAGCCCTGTGCCAAAACTCCATCTGGGCTGTGCTCTCCAGTCAAACTCCTCCCATCCCCTTTGTGGTGGATCTTCACTCCATATGGGTCTTCTCTGTATTTCCCTGCAGTTTCACGGAGGATGAGTAGAGGTGGTGTCCAAGAAATCATTGGCCCATGGTGACAATTTGCCAGAAGCTGATAGCAACCTTCTGGCAAATCTGGGATTTTATACAAGAAGGGCTCCTCACTTGGGGACACACACTTAACTCACCCAAAATATCTTCTTTATGTTTCGTGGAAGATAAAGGTATGAGCTGCAGGGGAGTCAGGTGGGTCTGCTGTGCATCACTTTGTGGTCTGTAGACTGAATTCCTTAATGACATTCTCATTAAAAGTTCCTGCTGTCAAACACTGTTTGCTTTTGCCTTTGGAACTGTCTGCATTTTTAACAATGAGAGAATCATCTTGAAAGTTATCTACATTTATAAAGGTTGTGCCTTTGTGTCTGATGGGCCTTGAAATTCCATCTAGGTTTTGCTCCCTAAAATTGTTTTTAAGATCACAAAAAAGATTTTGGATTAAAATTTTTAGTCTGCATAGCAAGTTTTCTTTTGATGCTGCTTAGGGAAAAAAAAACCATGTGGTTTCAATAAGCTTCATTAATTTATCAAGAATGCATATTACTTTTAAAATTAGACATATGCAGACTAATTCAGATTAACATTTTAATATCAGCTAAAAGTTCATGGCTTTTCTGGAGATTTTAAGAGGCTGAGTAACTTTGTTCATGTGCCTTCTCTAGTGCTTTCTATTAGGAGAAACAGGAAAGAAATGCTGTTTTCACAGCATTTCCAATCCTTATGGCAGTACCAAAAGTCTCATTTCCAAAGTGTGGCTTTTTATGTCATCACCTTTATTTACTGAGAGACCTGCACTGAGAAACTCCCAACTCTACAGTATTTAGACATTCAGATAAATTTTAAATAAGCATCTATGCTGCTGGTGATCATTCAAACAGTCTCTCAACCTTTTGTGCTTCACCCATCACCAGTTAATATCACATTAAAAACTGACAAATAATGCTGCATTCAATTGTGACTTGTACAAGCTAGGTAAGCTGCCCATTAATTATCTGCTGCTTCTCACTTAGCATCATTCTCTTCCCATAATAACAAAAGGACTAAAGATTGGATGCAGCAAAATCTATTTTTTTGTTAGTAGATAACTGAGTCTTCTTCATACTCTGTAACCTGGAGGAATAGAAAAGCATTTTGATTATGCACTATGAAAAATTTATTTAATTCATGAAAATAAAATACCTTTGTAAAGCAGTAAATTCATCTAAAGTGAGTCAATTTTGTTTCCTTAAAAATACCCTTTCCTGCAACAAATACACTCTACGGGATTTTCTTTTTCACTTCAGTGGAAATTATTTGATATAAAAAAGGAAAGTAAAGTGATTTCTTTTGCTTCTCTTTTCCAGAAGCATGAGCTTTTTTGGCTTTCAACAGCCAAAAAAAAAGTTGGATTTTTTTTGTGGCAATGGGTCTGGTTGGGATGGACAGGGGAGTGGCTTCACCTGCAGATGCAGAAATCTTCAACCTTTGACTGGAGAAGCACCTGGCTAGGACAGAGAACATCCTCTGACCTTAGGGGGAGAGAACAGAAAGAAGAGTTGCCTCATGGGAGCTAATATGTTAATCAGTTATAAATAAGGTGATGTTCTTAGTTTATACATGGTTGGCTGACTGCCCATTTTATATTTAGTTCTGTTTCTTACCCCATTATTGACTGGACCCTGCACCCTCCAGCCCACCCTATAAATTCCTGGTTCTGGGGTCCTCCAGAAACCATCCCTTGTACTACACACGGCTTTTTGGATTTATTTTAACCTTTACTCAATTCCGTTTTTTTTCCCCAGATTCTTCTTGTTCTTCCCATCTCTCTATTTTTGCCATGCACCTCCCTGGGCTGCACTGACCTCGGTGTCACAGCAAGCCAGACCCTGACAGTTTTTCCCCGGAAATGAAAAGTATTTTCCTTGAATTACCAAAAGCATTTCCAGTGCTAATCAGTCCTGTCTTCACCAGGAAGAAGATGGTGAGATTTTGGCTTCTGTAACAGCACCACAAAAGGAAGCTGGAAACACAAGCTATACACTGGGAAATACTCCTTCTTCAAAGTAAGTGTTTTTCATATTTTTATCAAAGACAAAGGCACTTGAGATGAAAGATCTTATTCTCTGTTGCTCCATAGACTCATTGGCACAAGCACAAAGCAGTTGCAACATGACACTAAATGTGAATTGTATAATTTGCACTCGTTTTGCATTTCTGATGAAGGGCAATCTGAAGAAAATTAACCTGGGCTTTATTAAAGCACACATACAATTCTTATCTTTGTAGGTGGGAGATAATTGTATCTTTATGGGTAGTTTTGATACGCACACAGAGCCACGCAAAGCAAATTAATGGGGTTTAAGATGCATTTCTAAATGAAGTGAACAAAAGCCTTTAAACAGCTTTGATCCCTCATGTCCTCATTCCATCAATTTGAGGCTGATGTAACTGGAGGGGAGGGTTGCTGATCACGAAGTTGAGGCTCGAGGGGTCTGTCCTTCAGCGTGGAACCACAGGGTGAGGTGAACTCACCTTTCCACCTGCCCCAGGATCCCTGTGGAGCCTGGGAGCACATCCCAGCTCCCCCAGCAATGCCCCAGCAGGCAGGGCTGATGGGGATGCTGCTCTCTGTGCCTGGCGAGGGGCTCTGGCCACCCAGGAGAGCCCCACAAGGCTGGTCCTGGCTGCAGATGGGGTGCAGAAAGCACCATCACTTCCACACCAGCAGCTGTGATGGACCTGGGATTTCCAGGATCCCTTCCCCACCCTCACAGCTACTGTGGATTCAGCTCCCTGCCTCTTGCTCAGCTTCTTTGTGCTGGTGGTTGGAGGCTGGCTGGGTTCTCCCATCCTGGAGATGGTCTGAGGAAAGGCACCACACAAGTCCCCACTTTGTTTCAAGAGATCTAGTCATAACATTTTCTCAACAAGACAAACATCCTAAGACTCTCTCAGGGAACAATTTCTTGTTATTTTTGGCATTTGCTGCCCGATAGTTCCAGCCTTTTACCATCTTGCTGTTTACAAACGGATCAAAAGGCACTGCAAATCATTAGAACTAGCGGCGCAAAGTTGCTCGTTTTGGCAAAATCCCGCCTGCTGTCATTTTCTATAGTTAAGACTTTTGCCTGAAGCCTTGAATGTCTCACCCTGACACCAGCCTGCAGTAATTAATCATTAAACAGTGATTGAGGCAGTGGACCCCAGAAAATATCTTCATATTCTACCATATGCTGAAGCCAGCTGCAGCAAGCACTTGGAGAGGAGCTGCACAGAGGAAAACGCTGCCTGACAGTCCCCTGCTGTGAAGTCCAAGCACAGAAAGCCTCTAACGAAGGGCCACAGACAGCCTGTTTGCTTGGATTGACCTTCATTACCTGAGATTGTTTAGAAGGCAAAATGTCAGTGTTAATGTGCTCGAATTTTAAGCATTTATCGCATTTTAATGACTGTTTCCAGCCTTTCTCATACTCGCTGCGTGGAGCAGAACTGTGGATGGGTGTAAGGAAAGGTTATAACAACAATAACAGCAACAATAATGAGCAATGGGCAGATGTGCTTTGCTTAATTTCAAACTCCCCCGGAGCATCTCAGATTTGGAATTAAGAGCTCTTCTCACCCACCCGAGGCTGATGTTCTATTTGGGGCTGGCCCAGTGCCAGTGCTGGGCAGTGCCAGGGCACAGCAGCCACCAGGGCTGGCAGGGAGCCTGCCTCCAGCCTGGCTGGGCTGGCACATCCCTGCAGGAACGCCCTGGTCTGCAGCACGGTGGGGCAAAGGCAGTGGGCGACCTCTGGGTTATTGTGGATTTGCCAGATCCAGGGCAACTTTTAGGCTGCACGCCAATATTATGGTTTTAGATGTCCCACAAATCACAGAATCACTGGGTGGTTTGGGTTGGAAGGGAAATCCAAGGATCATCAAGGTCCAAACAGCCTGCCACAGGCAGGGACACCGTGCATGCGACCAGGATGCTCACAGGTGTTATTTTCCTAAAAAACACAGGTGTTATTTTCCTAAAAAACACAGGTGTTATTTTCCTAAAAGCCACAGGTGTTCCCTTCCTGAAAGCCACAGGTGTTCCCTTCCTGAAAGCCACAGGTGTTCCCTTCCTAAAAACCACAGGTGTTCCCTTCCCAAAAGCCACAGGTGTTCCCTTCCTAAAAGCCACAGGCATCCTGGATTTACCTCCCACACCTTCCACAGGTTGTGTCCATCGTGTGCTCTGCCTGTTCCACACAAGCCAACAGCCAGCTACAAAAGAGACACCGTTTAAGGGATGTTCCCTTTTAAAACTGCAGGCTTTGAAAACAGGAATATTCTATTCTTTGTTAGAATGCTTGCCATTCGGGCTACTGACATTTCTGCAGACACAATAGGGATGTCTTAAAGGTTGAGAGACAGAGCTTTTTTTTTTTTTTTGCTTTTTTTTTTTTCCAAACTTGCCTCCTAGGCTGCATGTGATGGCACCTTCCTTTGTCAGAGTGCTGGGAAGTGTCATTCTCTGACTGCTTTGAATTCCTCTATTTTGCTTATGCAAACACAAGTCTCCATCTACAGCCTTTGTTAAGGACAGAAAATAACTTTTAGGCAAAGATGTTATGGGGGATCCCACGGATCTCACTTTTCCATTAGCAATCCAGCAAGCATTTTCCCCTCCTCTATTCATGCTTTGCAAAAGAAGTTAATCACACCTACGTGGAATAAAAGGTCTTTGTTTCCAGTGGACCTTCATGTCAACAACAAGAGATGTAACACTGAAGGAAGTAATTTTCCATGCAAATTACAGCTATATTGTGATTATTTTTTCGTCCCATGACATTGTAGCATTCAAAAATATAAATGGCTTCAAAATAAATTCTGGGAAACTGATGAAAGGAAAGTTCAACTGACACTATTACAAAGTCAGAAGAACTTTCTCTGGCTTAGAACTTTATTTGCACTGCATTTTTTGTTATTCTGGAAGTAAAACCAGCATCCTGGAGCCACCTGCTCCTTTACTGTATCTCTGAGTGTAACCTACAGGTGCTTTTCATCCACAGGGATTGAGATGAGCTCACCTTTCCTCTTCCTCATTCATGTAATGCAGGACAGGTCCAGACCATGGCTAAATGCAGAGTATGGGGGCTGATTCAGAAAACCAGAATGTTCTAAATCCATCAATCTCCCTTGTGTGGGGTTAAACCTCAGTGCCCCAACACCTCCACCCAGGAAAAACCCCCTGGACCATGTGGATCTGCCATAACAAGGGTAAGGGTGCTTCCCTTTTGCTGCAAGAAGATAAATGGTTTTATTTTTAAGTTGTTCAATTAATAATTACACAGAATTTTTTTTTTTCTGTGAGTATTCATGGGAATGAGGGTTCAGCTGGCCTTTTGTTTTTTTTCCAAAGGCCAGGTTCCTTAGGGGATTTTCCATACTGCAGTGTGAACTTCTATCAGACCAGTCTTTGCCCAAGGGAATATGAGTCTGGAGAAGGATGAGGTCTAGTTGCATCCAGGGTCTGAGAGGGAATTTGAAAAGCCCAAAGTCTTCTGCTGTTTTTGGGGTTTTTTTGTTTGTTTTTTTTTTGGTTTTTGTTTTGTTTTGGTTTGGTTTTTTGTCTTTTTGTTTTGTTTTGTTTTGTTTTTTGTTGGGTTTTTTTGGGGTTTGGTTTTTTTTGGTTGTTTTTTTTTTTTGTCTGGTTTTGGGGGGTTTTTTTGTTTGTTTTTTGTTTGTTGGTTTGGTTTGGTTTTGGGTTTTTTTTTAAGTTTATCAAGGTGCTTTGAGATGTCTCATTTGTGAAAGAAGGAAAATTTTCTGAATAGTTATGTTCTGCTACCAGAAAAGTTTCAGTCAGACATGAAGAGCAGCTTTATTGGGCAGACACTGGCACTGTGGTACTTTGGCCCACCTGTCTCTGTGTATGATCTCAAATTAGAAAATTTCACAGAAGTTTCTTTGTCACTAAAGTGACTCATGCCAACACAAGTTCTCCCCATACACTTTTATCTGCTGTTTTTCAAATTATTGGCACTAAGAGTATGATTCATTTTCGTGTTCTTTTTTAGGCAGAGGAAAAAAATTCTACTTCTCACCTTGTTCAGCTAAGAATATTTCAACAACATAAAAAAAAATTAAGTGAAAAGATACATGTATACTTAAACACACAAGTATGACATCCACTTCTTCAAATAATTACAGAAATAATCACTGATATACCCACTCTATTTTTCAGTAAAAGAAGCTACATAAGATGGTAGTACAGAAAAAAATAAGAAAAATTATATAGAGAAAATCTCATTGTTTCATGTCCAGGATCTGACACGGTATTTGCATAATCAGAGGTCTATTAATGGCATGCCCTTGTTTTTTAGTTTATTAGATTTGAGATGAGTTTGATAGGAACTGGTGATTTGGGCAATTTTTGCATCATTTCAGTGTTTATAATTATTGAATTTATGTATATTTTAGTATAAAACATCTATATTTAAATGCACACATATAAATACATGATGTTTTAAATAAAATACAGTATTTTATTGTTATGTATAGCTACAGATTTATTTTAAATGAGAGGTTTGGGGACTTCTTTCAGTTATTTTTATTACTACTATAATAACATTATGCACTGTAATCATGACCAGCCCACTGTTATATTAAATACAAAAATATCTTTAACTTTTTACAATATGGGAAACAATAGAAGTGAAATATTAAACGAGAAAAATTGGATTACAACAGGCCACTCTGCTGGCTGACTGGTGTCATCCTCGGGATACCAGCAGTGGATTGGGGAGTATTGCATAAGGATTCTGGCAATTCCGAGTTTTATTGAGATATCTGGAAAAAAAGGCACCGAGGTAACTGCAAATGTTTTCAGGTTCCTTCTCCCTGGAAGGACAGGAAGCAGCTGTGAGAGGAAATCAAACCTGCTGGCTGCAAAGTCGAGAGCTGGTGGCTGCTGTTGGTGCATTCAGAGAAGGGCTGTGCACAGCTGGCAGGGGACATCCAGATGTGCACCTCGTGGCCAGGGCAGGAACCTGGCAAAGAATTCTCTGCATGGGCATGAGCAGCTTTGCTAAGGCGACAAGTAATCAAAACAAGGCATAATGAGTACCCGAGGAAGAAATCAAACTGTCTGTTTGGGGAAGGCAGGTTGTATCTTAAATATGCCATAAATATCCAGCTGAGTTAGATTTCTCCTGTATCTCAGGAGATTAGCATGAGGCTGACCATATTGAAATAACTATCCACTAATTTTTATTTTATTTTATTTTATTTTATTTTATTTTATTGTATTTTATTGTATTTTATTGTATATTTAACTTTATTTCTATTCTATTCTATTCTATTCTATTCTATTCTATTCTATTCTATTCTATTCTATTCTATTCTATTCTATTCTATTCTATCCTACTCTATTCTATTCTATCCTATTCTATTCTATCCCATTCTTTGTTCTGTAGCAGAGAAACACTGGCTTTTGCCCAGGCCCCTAATGTGTAAGAATTAATAGCCCTGACAGGAGAATTTAGTATTTATATTAGATAGACTGAATGCAGAAGGGAGAAAATAATGTCAGCCATGTTCTTCAGATAAGGTACAAAGGAAGAAAGACTTGTACAAGGAAGTATTTCAGGAATTAAATCTCTTTTTCTCATTCTCAGCTTTCTGTCACCCTTGTTCACACACAAGGCAGAGTAGCAATGCATTTTAAACTTTTTAAAATTTATCATAAGTATGATGTGCTGATTTTCAGTTGTGTGCAATAAACAAAGCCATCAAATACCAGACAGAACTGAGTGAAAGGGTTGATTAAAATTTTGTAGTCCCTTTTTTCTTTATTTTTTACTTTTTTAATACAGAAACTAGTTTGTTGAATTTGGTAATTCAACAGAGAAAAATTGCTAACAAGCTTCAGAGCTACAATGAAGTTGGCTTGTGTCACTGGGAATAAACACATTGAGGTATCATGAGGCCAGAGAAGTTCTTCAGCACTTCTCCCCAGGATGTGAGAAGACAAATGAAGGAGAGCACAGTGGAAACACAAAGATTTATTATCTGATCTGGGAAGCCAAACCATCACAACGTTACAGAAGGGATGAGTGGCTCTGAGGTGTCATTGTCACTGTGAGAGTCCAGAGCTGAAGGGGAGACAGAAACCATCAGGTTTTACTCACAGGTCCCCATCTCTTTTTTTAGTCGTGACATTTTACACCTGAGGGCAGGACACACCTGGGCAATGTGACTTTGGTGTCACCAGCGAGGGACAACTCTGTGAGGGACATCAGAGAAGGAATAACTCTACCAATTTCTCCTCTACTGAATAGTTCCACCAGCAGCCAACGTGTTTTACTTGGTCTAGGGACACTGGGTTATTTAAAATGAGCCAGAAATGCCATTACCAGGAAAACAAAAACACGACAGCACAGCTTTGGTGCATCAATCCTATGGTACCCTCAGGAGTACAAAACATTAAACTGCTCATTCTTCCCCAAATTAGATTCTGAATGGACTCATCTACTACAGCATGCTTTGGAAAAGGAGAATGGTACGTTCTGAAAAGACTTTATGCAACATAATGAAAGGCAGGACGTAAAATATCTTAGCCTGGAAAAAGCAGGGATGTATTATTGTACATCATTCCCAAAAATGGGCTTGATAGGGCTCGTCAGGAAAACTCCTGAGTTGTGCTGTTGCCTGATTTGTGAGAGGCACACTGAAATGTGAGAAATGGGCTATGGGTGTGTCAAAATACATCTGATTGTGAAGGAGCCAGATCAGCTAAATTCACTGAAACACCCAAGAGGTGAGGAGGGCTCAGCAAAACATTTAAGCAATTTGCATTTTTTTTTTATTATTTTTTTTTATTTTTTTAATGTAGGGAAAGGTGAAAGTATGAAGATATGAAGAAGATATAAAGGTGCCCCTGGAATCTTATTTTAGTGGCTCCCACCTGTACACCTTGGAAAAGTCGACTGCTTCCTACTCTTTTTCATTCTTTTTAGCAAATCTAAACATAGAATTTGTGCTTACAGGAAGTAGAGGAAGAATGCAGTATGGAAACTATGGGTGGAGCATTTCACCCTTTGTACTAGAAAGTTATTAATGTTTTCTGGTAAACCATCTAAATTTATGGTGCCTGAAGATATTTATGTATGCTTCCCCAAACTACAAATTACAGCAGTCTTGAGCTTTATTTCCTGAGGTCTTTTTCATAGCTCTATATGCAGATGATATCTAATAAATTGATTTATATTTCTGTGTTTCATTACGGAATTGCTTATTGTAAAAAATACCTCTTGTGTTTGGAACACCTGATTTTATAAACAATGAGTCAGTAAATGTGAATACTTAACAAGGCAGACTCTGCACTTCCAAGGAGCAGTAGTGATAAACTCTCTTTTAAAGGCACCTAGTTAACAAATTTCTTTAATAAAAAAAATCGAATGAGTTTTCTTGCCTATTAATAACTATTTTGCTGTTCCCCTTTTCTTGATTTTGGAAAAGTTTAGAGCTTCTAACGGGATCTTTATGTAGCTGCAATTTCCAGAGCAAATAAGACTTTGAATGACCTAATCAAAACAAAGAAAAATGAATTTAAAAACCAAACCAAAACAAGCAAACAACCAGAACCCCAACAACCTTCTCTGTTTGTGCTTGGCAATATGTATTTTGTCTGAAGGAAAAAAAAATGGGATGAAACCTAGTCCTTACCACAGTCCCCATAATTCTTCATTTTAAAGATAAATTTAGCTGCTCTGAGTGGACCCCTCATTTTAAATCATGTTCTTCACTGTCCTTTCAAAGTTACCCATACACCACCTATATTTTTTGCCTATTTATTTGTAAATTCTCTGCATTAGAGGGGAAAAAAAAACCAAACAAACAACAAAAGCAAACACACCCCAACCTGCTTACCCAAATTTGATGAATTTGGTGTTACAGGGGACAGCCAAGAACCCTGACCCTAATGAACCCCACATTAATACATTAATAAATTAATACATTAATACATTAATAAATTAGCATTCCCACATGAATACACACTGAATTTCTCACACAAGCCTGTAATACCTCCCTGCCTACAAAAGGAAGCTGTAATTTCAATTTTTCCTGTAGGAGCCCATGCAGTGAGGCACCCACACTAGAAATCAGCTGGCCATTGATGAACATCAGGGCTGTGCCACATGAGGGTCCAGGCTGAAAACCTTTCCAGCTGCAGGCAGCAGATGTTGGCAGCTGTCTCCTGGGAGCTGATGAGAATCTTGGCTTTAGCAATCCAGATCAAACAGGTTTTTCAGATTTTGGGGCTTGGGGAGAAGGTAAATAATGTGTGGGCTTGTAAAAAAGCAATGTGCTGTGCTTAGAGAAGGGAATAAGGGTGCAGAACTCTCCCACACAACAACAAATTCGTCTTGGCTGCCTTTGAGTTTAGATTTATTCATTTTTGCAGCCAAAATATTGAGGTTTAGCTCCCTTCCTCCCTCGCATGAGCCTGTGGAGAAAAATTCTGCCAAGCTTGCAGCCAGGTATCCCTGGATTGCTCTGGAGCTTCCAGGGGTTTCCAGATGTGAAAAGGAAAAAAAAATGGTGAAAAGAAAATTTCAAAAATTGTTCCCATGGGACTACTTAATAGTGTCCTGGATGTTAATGAGCAATTAGAGTGCAGTTCACTTGTCCTGGGCTCTAAAGGTGAAGGTGCTGGGACATCCCTGAGGCAAAGCAGCTCTGTGTCCCAGGAATGTTGTGTCACAGGGACAATGTCTCATCCCTCCCCAAAAAAACTCCTCTGTCCTCATGGTCCAGAAGTTAGAGAGTCCAAAGTGAAGTGTTTACAATGTCACTACCTTGCAGAGTAGAAAAATAATAATAATTAAAAAAAAATTAAAAAAAAAAAAAAAATACCCCAAAACCAAAAAGAAAATTAAAAAAAAACACAAAAAACCCAAAAAAACCCCAAAAAACCAAACCAAACAAAAAAACCCAAAACAAACAAACAAACTAGCAAAAAACCAAAACAAACAAAAAAAACAAACCCAAAACAAAACAAAAGAACACAAAACAAAAAAACAAACCCAAAACAAAACAAAACAAAACAAAAACCCCAACAAACAAACAAACCAAACAAAAATCCAAACCAAAAAAAACCTAAACAAAAAGCCCCCCCAGCCATAAATGTATACATGTATTACATACAAACATCAATTTTTTACAATTTACTTTCCAATCATGGAGCTTAGTCTGTATTACCTCTGTCCAGAGAAGAAATAATCTAATATTGGGAAGTGATCTATACTTTTAATTGACCTGTTCTGTTTAGTGCTTTAATTATCTCATGATCTCATTTTCTTCTTTTAAAAATGGAGGTTTGGTTTTTTATTTGTTTTTGTTTGTTTGTTTTGTTTTTGTTTTTTTAATTTGAGACAAAAAAAAAAGAGTATAATTTATAATTTTGTACCAGATGGGGAAAGGAAAAAAAAAACTATTTGAGACCCCAAAAATAGTCTTTAAATATATAATTTCAATTTGTCTAAAGTTCATTGTTGAATTTCATTAAAATATTAAATATCATTATATATAGATATTTTTTAAAATTGCAATCATCTATCTTTTGACAAGAACATTTCAGCCAAACTATATGTTATCAATTCTGCCATTTGCATTGCTATTCCTTTAATACCTGCAGATGGATGATTAATTTCCTATCAAATTAATAAAAAGTTTACATATCCAGTGAAGAAAAAAAAAATATTTAATTTATATTTAATACCCATTATGGTGTCAGATTCCAGGCTAGAAAATACAGAGCTGCAACCTTCTGATATTGCCTGGAGAATTCTGGTTATTTTGGGGCAGGGACAGGAAAGAACAGGTAAATACACTTTTTTTTTTTCCCCTCAAAAATGTTTAGAAGAACAGAGAAGAAAAGTTATCTCACACCAGAGCTGGCAAAATAGGTGTGAGATGTTACAGCAGAAATCTTTATTTTAAAGAGATAGAAATTAACCATGAGATGTTTTGGTGAAATGTAGCAGAGTAGATTAAATAATGCCTATTATGAAATTAAAAAAAAAAAAAAGAAAATCCACCTCAAACCAGCTGAATCAAGTCTGCTAGATCTGTCTCAGGTAAGAAAATCTATTTATTCATGTTATTTATTCCTGGGATGGCAGCTCACAGGGAACCTGAGAATTGCTTCAATTCCTCCTGGTGGTCTCAGGAGAAATGTTGGGGGGCATTTCCTTCCCTCTGTTCCATGAAATATCCTGAGGCTGCCACCTTGGCACATTTATAATTTTGCATCCCATGCAATACCCATTTACAAGGGTTTTAACAGTAAATTTGACCAGAATCTGTTGAGTTTTTAACTTAGAGTTTTAGCTGGAACAAAGTGCTGAAAATCAGGTTTTGTTTGCACTTTTTCAGCAGTTCTAAAATTCCTTCACATTTTCACTATCTTTTTTTAAATGGCCTTTTCTTTGTTTTTTTCCTCTTCTGCTTTCTATCTTATTCAAAGCAAAAAGAAAAAAAAGGGAAAGGTACATGGAGTCCTTAAAACATTTTTTTTTTTCCAAAACAAGGCTTACTGGTTAAAGGGCAGAAGAAATCCATTTCAAAGAGCTGAAATATTTCATTTCTGTGCTCCTTACAAACTTTACATGGGAGAATATCTCCATGATTTGCCCAGTTTTGCCAGAGAATATGAAAGAATAGAGATCTTTGATGCCATGGCTGCACCATTTAAAGCAACTTTGGTCAAATCATGAATAAAGTCATCAGGCTTAAAAAGAAGGAAATTGTAGCAAATTTACTGGCAATGCAAATCATAGAAGATGGCAAAACTGTTTCCTTGACAACATGACTGCCCCAGAAGATGCTGAATTTTTTTTTAATTTTTTTTTTCTTTTTTTTTGGCAAATGGGGCTGGAAGATGGAAGATTTTAACAAATGAGCCTTGAAAAGCATCATGCTGAAATCACTAAAAAAAATACATATTTCTGCACATGGTATCTTTTCTTTTTGGTGCCTGACACTGGAATCTGAAGTGGAGAACTTCCCCTTCAGAACAGTTGAGTTGTTCATACTTAAATCCAGTCGTGAAAATATATTTTGATGTGTGAGTTGCATTTATTTCCCTCCTTGCCAACAGCAGCCAGCTCCTGAGCTGAGGCTTCCTGCTGTTCATTAAAGCCTGTTCCACTAAAAACCTGCAGCACAAAAAAATTCCCCGTGCATGTTCTGTGTGCTGCTCCTCCTCGTGTGATGAGCACTGCATTTCCTCAATGGATGCACATTGCTTACATTTTTAGAGCTATTAAGGCAGGATAATTATGGAACAATCTAGGCAATGTTCAATAGCCCATGCAGATGCCTGACAGGGCATGTTGTCTCTTAATTAGGAATTTGAATGCCTAATGCTTGTATATTAACTGAAATAATTGGATAGATGTTTTACATTTTCTTCACTTTTACTGACAACCAAGCAAGGGACCACAGGAATCAACATCTCTTCCTAAACCAGCTCATTTCATTTGCACTTCCTACGTGATCTAATCTGAGGTTTAAGTGGGATTTTTAAGAGAATGGATGCTGGCTACTGTGTAAATATATTGTAAGATGTTCCTCAGTGAGCCCTGCAATTTTAAACTGGTATCCTGTTGCTTCCTGTGCTATGATAACCTACACAGTGCAATTGCCTGGCTCTATCTTCTTTGTTCCTCAGAAGTCAAGTGAAATTACAATAGCTGGTATCATTCCTTTATTTTTTCCAAGTGTTGATAATGGGATATGTAGCATTTCAAGCAGAATTTTGGTGTCACATGAGCACATAGTTGCTGTTACTGATGTGAAGATCTGCTTTGTTTGCCATGGACTGATGATGCTTTTGTGGGCTGGGCTTGTTGGCCTGGACCCTGCAGCTCTGGCTGTAAAGGATGGGTTTAACTGGGATATTCCTGTCTTTGCAAAGGATGGTTTTAACTTGGACATCTCTGTCCTTGGAAAGGATGGGTTTAACTTGGACATCTCTGTCCTTGGAAAGGATGGGTTTAACTTGGACATCTCTGTCCTTGGAAAGGCTGGGTTTGTTGGGACATGCCTGTCCTTGCAAAGGATGGGTTTAGTTTGGACATCACTGTCCTTGCAAAGGATGGGTTTAACTGGGATATTCCTGTCCTTACAAAGGATGGGTTTAATTGGGACATCTCTGTCCTTGTAAAGGATTGGTTAGTTTGGACATTCCTGTCCTTACAAAGGGTGGGTTTAATTGGGACATTCCTGTTCTTACAAAGGGTGGGTTTAATTGGGACATGCCTGTCCTTGCAAAAGTTGAGTTTAGCTGGGACATCCCTGTCCTTGCAAAGGATTGGTTTGTTTGGACATTCCTGTTCTTACAAAGGATGGCTTTAGTTTGGACATCCCTGCCCTTGGAAAGGCTGGGTTTAGTTTGGACATCCCTGTCCTTGCTCTCCCTTTCACTAAACTCCACAAGAGCCTGGCCAAGCTGTGTGGAATTCCAGGTAGGAGTGGAATTATTGGATCCTGTGGTACCTTCCATTAGCTCAGACTCCATTCATCCCCTATATCAACCTAACAAAAACTGTCAAAAATCCCCTCGAGCTCCACGGCCCCAAATGAGCAACTCCTGTAATCCATGTGTGAGGAGCACTGTGCTTGCCAGTGTGCACATTGTTTATGTTTAGGGTGTCTGATAAATGTGTTTATTCACAACTATTAGTATAAAAGCTCCTTTAAAAGCAACAAATTGCTCTCTATTAGTAATGTGCATAATGACCTATTTCCATAAACATTTTTAGTAAGAGAAATTTTAATGTGCAAAACCCTGCAGACATTTTATGGAAATTTGACTGTATTCTGCAGAAGTGCATCACAGTCATATTTTGTTCTTTAATATTTTGTTTTGAGAGGTGAATTACTTTCATTCTGATATATAGTACAAAAGAAACAACCTGGCACAGGAAAAAGGAAAATGAGTCTTAATGTGTTTCCTTCTTGCTAATGTATATTTGCTTGATTGATGTAAGAATGTTTTTTACAAAATATGTACAGCCCATGTTGGTTGGGGGTTTTAGTTGCTTTTTTTGTTTGGTTTTTTTTGGTTTTTTTTTTCTGTCTTATTTTAAAAAGGGTAATGGAGTCTTTAAAAAAAGCTCTTTAAATCCACTCATAAGGAAAAATAAAAATAAAGGAATGCCTTTATGGTCAAAAAGGATAAATATAGCTTCAGAGTCTCTATCTGTTGTACTGCATCTGATTTCTATACCTAAATAGAGGTCAAGTGTGAAGAACTGTAATCACAAAATATTTTGATGCAGTTTTAGAGACATGCCTTAAAAAATTAGCCCAAGGGGGTTAAGCATGTACCATCTATTTTTTTGTTGTTGTTGTTTGAAAAGCATGCAGACAAATCTTCAGTATTCTGTGGTGTCTTAACAGCATTTCTGTATGTTATGTACTAAATGAAACCTGAACATCAGCAGGGTTGTTCATATTAATTTACTGTAACTTTGGAGCAAATAATGCTTTTTTTTTTCTTCCTTGCAGAGCTTCGAGCTCCTGAACTAGCAGCAATTCCAACAAAAGTCTGTAAAAATAACCTAATTCATGTCAGGTGAAAGCTCTCTCGTTTGTAGCACCACCAAAACATATTATTATAGAGAAAGCAAGGTTTTATTTCAAATCAAGCTAATCACACAGCCATGCAGAGGAGGTAGAAAAGGTGAAAAAAAAATTAGAAATCCATGGATCTAATAGTAAAGAGTGCAGTAAAGTGCAGTATTTTAGCTCAGCTTTGAAAGCTCTCCAGGCAGACATTTTTTAAGGAAAGCTTGCTCCATGCTGGGGCACAGGCAGAGCTCAGCTTTGAATCCAGCTTTGCCTTTGACACTGTTAATTTGGACAAACCCCCCCAAGTGACATTTTTAAGCTGGAAGATATCAACCTCTAGCATGGTCACCCCATCCCTGCTGCTCACAGAGGGCTTGGTTGGCTAATAAAGTTCTCTGGAGATGAGCAGAAAAACAAATAAAGGCATGACAAAAAGTGTCAAGGGTGTGAAAAAGACTAAAACATGAAAACCTTTAGAGATCTCAACGAGAAAAGCAGGTCCCTGTATTTCTGATTTTGTTTTACAAATGTTGATGTACTATGCAATGTCCATATGTTCTATGTGAAAAATTAAAGGTAAATCTCAGCTGGAAAGAAAGTCTAAATTAAAACCTAAATTGTTGAGGAGGTACACAGAGTAGAAAGATAGCCTTGGGTCATCAGATTGGTTAAGTAGCTGAACTCTGAGCACGTGTCATTGGCTCCTGTGGAAGAGAAGTGGCCAGAAATGTGATGAGGAGTTTGATTATCCTGGGGTGCATCAGGAAAGGTGTGGCCACAGGTCAGGAAAGTGATGCTCACCTCTGCACTCAGCTCTCTTTAGGCCACACGTGAAGTGCTGGGTTCTGTTCTGCTCTCCACAGTGTAAAAATAACTGGAGAGGGTGCAGAAGGGGCCACAAAGATGCTGAGGTGTGTGGAGCATCTCTCCTGTGAGGTGAGACCAGGAGCTGGGCTGAGAACAGAGCATGGACAGGGGATCCCATGGATGAATATAATTTCTCAAAGGTGGTGCCAAGAAGGTGGTGCCAGACTCTTTGAAGTGACAGGACAAGGAGCAATGGCCATGCGCTAAAAGACAGAACTTCCACCTCAAGATGAGAAAGTTTTGGGGTTTTTTTTGCACTGAGGGTGGCAGAGCACTGGAACAGCTGCCCAGGGAGGGTGTGGAGTCACTCTGGTGACATCCCAAACCCACCTGGAGGCACTCCTGTGTCATGGGGAGCTGGACTGGGTGACTGGGCTGGGACTGGTGACCTCTCCCAAGGTCCCTTCCCACCCTATTCTGTGAAATTACCACTGAATTCCTGCTGGAGCCTGCTCAGGGGGTCACCAGTGCTGCACATCAGTGCTGCAGCTGTACTAAGATGATTTTTGGGGTTTTTTTCCCAAAGCCCTGAGCACTCCTGGTAGCTCCCACATGTGCCCTGAGCACACAGATGTGCCCATGGCCAGTCCCTGTGCTCTCTCTCTGGAGTACAGGGCCAGCTGTAATGAACAGCAGTGGGATCAGCATTGTGCTGCATAAAACTTCCCGAGGAACCAACCTTCCTTCTCCAGTCATTTTATGTGAACTGTCCTGCCATTGCCACTGCTGAATGTTCATGTAATAGACAGCTGTAAAACCTTATATGAGAATGAATGAAATTTTAAGTGTTGAGTTAGTCAAATGAATTAATGACCATGATTTAGTGTATTTTTGCTGTAGGAACTGTAAAGAATCAGTCAAGATTTTCTCCTGTGAGGGCTCTATTGTATTGATTTCTTTTTCAAATGACCAAGCAATTAGCATAGCAGAAACCTGGGTGCTCAGCACCTTCTCCATTAAACAGAACAAATGTCAAATCCTATTAATCTGGTCAGCTGTCCCATGGTGGTTGATCAGGTGCTATCTATCATTATACACTTGATATCTTGTTGAAATATTGTTATGAGGTTTTGCTGACAATAACTTTGGATGATGCACTCTTTTTCATTTTGATCCTTCTTTGTTGTTCAGGCACAAAGAATTTCATCATGTTCAGCCTGTTAAACTATTAATTGTGTCTAGATTTTCAGCATTTCATGCTGGTACAGGAAGTCATCTTTCCCCATCTTGGCTCTCAAGTGAAAAAAAAAAAAAAAAAATCTGTATTTTTTAATAATAATAAAAAGACATAATCACTTAATGCAGAAATGTCCACTGCACCCGAACAGCAAATCCAGCTTAAGTGGAAATTTACACAAAGAATTATTTATAGGAATCAATCATAATTACATTTAATGCATGCTGCAGCTGTTTATAATTGTGTTTTTCCCAAGGTTATTCTCCTCCTACTGCCCACCCACACACACATGAAATTTGTTTCTGTGGAAATGCTTAGGAAGCATTATAATTTTCCTGTAACTTGTTACAATGGCAGCTGACTGTTGTGAGGCAGACTAGATCCTGATTAGTGAGTGCAATAATTAAAAAAAAAAAAAAAATAAATAAAGGAAAAATGTTTTGTTGACCAGTAAAAGTCTTGAGAAAAGCTGGTTGGTAATAGCTGTTAGGACAAAACATTTTCCATGTCATTCTATTTTCTATTTATTATGACAAGCAAATCTGACTGCTAAATTTGAAAGTCCATTTTTTTTTTTTGGTAAGCACAAATTCAAGATAGCGTGGGCCAAATGGAGAAGACATGCATGAAATAATGTAAGAGGGAACTTCTC
Source organism: Sturnus vulgaris (assembly GCF_052056855.1). NCBI lineage: Eukaryota > Metazoa > Chordata > Aves > Passeriformes > Sturnidae > Sturnus > Sturnus vulgaris. The sequence goes on along the minus strand of NC_142247.1, from coordinate 1,442,739 downwards.
ACACTCAATTAGAAATTTTTCACCAAAAATTCATTGCTATAGAACTGATGGAAAAAATGCATTTCTTTTCCCAACTACTGAAAAAAAGTATGACTTCTTATGACTTTTCATAGCAAAAGAAAAATGAGACTTAATTTGGAGTATTTCTTAGCTCCATCTATTTGATTAAAAAAATGAAGACTTTATATGAATGCATGGGAAACACATTTTTCATTGTGGTGAAGGCCTAGATGTCAAAGCAGAAATTCTAGAAGGGGAAAAATTGGGTAATCACTCGATGTAAGATCTATGGTTACCTATAGAGGACTCCACACTGGTTTTTTTTTTCATGCATAGTGTGAAGAAGGAAAAAATGTTAATTTAAAACAGTCATTCATTTTGCTGTCTATTGCTCTGGCACCTCTATCAGTATGGTTTAAATTTTAAATTTCGTTGGGTGTTGATGGCTTTGCTATAATTGTGGTTACTTCTAGGGTAATTCAGTGGGAAGTGGGTAAGGAGAGCTGTGCTATGTTCATACCATGGTAAAACCATCTCAGTCAGCCCAAACATTGCTGAAGAAAAGCTCTGTGAAGCTTGAAATGTGAAATCCTCTGGATTTCAGGAACAGTGATATTCATACTGCTGCCTCTAGGGCCTCATTTTAGCCCATCTTTACAAAATCTCCCCGTGACATACAAATATTTGATTTTAAATGTTCACCTGGGCACCTGGCTTCAGAAGTGATGTGCATGCCCATTAACATCTTGGAGCCATTGAAAGGAGAATTCCTGTAGGAGTTGCAGTGCTATTTTAAAATTGGGCACATAAGCTAGAACAACAATTTCTGGTGCATAATTAGGTATGATTTTAGTTTCTCAATTCTGCCTTAACTTGCTGAGCATGACTGAGGGAATCTGTAGTAAAAGGCCTGATAAAGATATAGATGATATAGATACAGATGATATAGATTATATAGATAATATAGACATAGATACAGATGATATAGATAATAAAGATATAGATTGAGACATAGATATAGATGATATAGATTGAGATTGAGATATAGATGGGATATAGATATAGAATAGATATAGATATAGGTAGGTATAGATACCAATTATTAAATTTGTGATTAAGTGTAGAAAATCTTGAGTGAAAAGTCTGGTAATTTAGGATGGAGCCTCTCTCCAGACACAATTAACTGAGAAGTGACCAAGGTTTTCCCCTTAATCCTCAGGAAAACATTGCCAGGGGTGCAGAAGGAATCAGATGTGCTGGTGCTGCTTGGGTGAGGATGCTCAGAGGTGTCTGAAGAGATTGATCAGGGAGAGAGGCGTGGCAGGGAGGGACCTGGGGGTCCCAAAAGCCACCCTGCCCCTGGGGCTGAGAAAGCTGAGCATCTGGTGTGTCAGTGCCAGGGCTGCCTCACTTTGCAGCAGAGATTTTTCAGACAACTCAGAATTCCAACTCTCAGGTCACTTTGTGGGGGAGCCTTGAAAATCCCTCCCTTTCTGCAGTGTCCTGGGGCATAAAAACAGGTTTAAACCCATTCCAAATCAATGCACTCACTCGCTATTTGTGATTTTATTTCTCCCCACATACCTTGTAGCATAGAATTTTAACTGTAGCTGAGATAAAGCATAAGTAAATAACCAATAGGGACCAATAATAATTGCAATAAACCTATAACTTTGATGCTCCAGTATTTAACATTCTGGATCAAATTCTGCCCAGCCTCACACTCTGCAGAACCCCCCTGAGGGCAGTAGGATTTCATGGGGTATAAATCAGGGCAGAATGAGGTGATTTCAGAGTAGATGAAATTGCTGATGTAACTTCCCCATCTTAAAGAGACTCCAGCCAAAAAAAAAGTAGGGTAGTGATGGCAATAGGGAAAAAGGTCACAGTAAGACATTTAAAAATGAACTAGAAAGACATTTTGTCATTCTATGGATAGTGTTATTTGTAATTATTAGAGCAGTTTGGCAAGGAAAAAAAAAATTATAACTGTTGCCATTGAAAACATATGTTCCAAAACAGGTGCTTGAAGTTTTTCTCTTCTTGGTGATTCTCTATTTAAATAAAAAACAAAACAAACCAACCAACCAACCAAACAAAAACCCAACCAAAAAAAAAACCTAAAAAAACCCAAAAAAGCCCAAACCAAAACACCCCCCCCAAAAAAAAAAAAAAAAAAAAAAAAAAGCAGCCAAATAAAAGAAAACCAAAAAAAACCCCCACTCTATCCATCATGTCTCAAGCTAGCTGCTGTATGGGGAATTATTTCTTAGCATCTAGGACTGACCAATTTCAGGGCATTGTAGCAATTTAGCACTAAATTCAGAAAAAATCAACCATGTTTTTACTATAACATGCAAGAAGGCTTGAAAATCTACTGAAGTGAACTTCAGAGTTTGAAATAGAGTTGTAGTTCTATGGAACAACAATCTCTTCTGCAGAGAAGTCAATTGAAATATCATTTATTCCAAGAGAATTTTCAAGACTAAGCATACATTTAAAAGCCCCCAAACAATCATCTTTGTTTTTCAAACGAGGTTCTCCTTAAAAGAAAACCACCACCAATTAAAAAAGAAAAAAAAAAAAAGTCAATAGAAAAATAAGTCTTGTAGAAATATTTAAGTGGAAGATAAAAGAACAGATTTCTTTGGCCCCTAACAGAATTGGAGCAATGCAGAAATTTGCAGCCATAAGATGCCATTGCTGTAAGAGATACAATGGAAGTAATTAATTATATTTTCTATGGTTATTAGTACGAAATTACATGTTTCAAGCAAACTCGTGGCCTGTAATTTGTCTCGTGTGTGACACTCCACAACTGCTCTTATTCAACTTTCTGAATATTATCACTCAGCTTCTTTCTTTTCACCTCAGGTGAGTTTTCCTGCACAGAACTGGACCTGTGAGCTGAGCCAGGACCTCTCCCATCAGCAGCTGAAGAAAATGCCTTTGGTTTGTGCCTGGTGGCTTGGGGAGAGCTCCAGAGGAGATGAGGATTGTGGACCCCAAATCCCTAATGCCCCACACTTCCCATCACCACCCACATTTCTACCAGAGAGGTTTAACACCGACACAAACAAGGAGGCTGCTGAAGCAGTTTTTATATTCTTTTAAAAAGTGATGCAGTGTACAGGCTGCTGAAATCAAATAATGCTTATGAGCCAGGTACTAAGCACAGCAGTTATGGTGAGTAAGAAGGTGCCACAGAGGCTTAAAATGGTTAGTGGAGCAAATAAACCTCTCCAAAAGAAAGCTCTGAATGTCAGAAGAATTGATTTTCAATGTAACTATCCATATGCTGAGAATCCCCAAAGGGGCATTTTCAGCTGGGGTTGAAAAGTGACTATTTTAGTGCAACGATGTATTCCTAAGCATGAAAAGGAAAAGTCCTTTATTCATGTAAAGTGGTACAAAATCTCTGAAAGTCAGGCTCCAGACACTGATTTTAGGACTGGATGCCACCTAGGCTATAAGCCAGTGACAGAGAAGTGTATTTAAATGATCTCTTTGTCATATTTAAGGGTGCATTGCTGTGGCTCTCTGGTGCCCACAGACACAGATGAGTGTGCAAACCTAAAGGTTGCCACTTTTGCTCTGCCTTCAACTGCAGTCTTCAAACTGCAGATTTAAAGTGTATTCTGTTTTATAGAAACCTGGCTTGGTAGTGGTGGCTTAGCTCATTTTTCAGGGGAACTAGAGGAAATTAATAGTGACAGTGTTTTGTATGACTGTATTAACACGTGGGGCCTTTTGCACTTTAATTTTCAGGCCAGCATAGTGGGAACAACACAAGACCAAAAACTCGCAGCTCGATGGTTTTTTTTTTTTTCAGTTTCCCTTCACCTTTACCAAAACCTGCCCTGCCTGGCTGCTGTGTCTTCCCAAGCTGAGAGCAGTGTTTGTCTTGTAGGAATGTATTTCCCTCCAGGGACATTTTCCCATTATAAATGTCTTTAGACCCTGGGCTCAAATCAGACCTGGTCTAATTTAAATGCCTATTTCTGCCAGGTGCACAAAGCCACTGGTGACAATTAAAAAAAATGGTATCTCAAGATTTTCAGAGATATAGCCATTGCAACTATTTAGCACAGACAGGAGAGACAGCTATAGATTAATTAGCTCATGTACCATTAGCTGTTCCACACAGAGTAATCAACGTGAGGTAAATTACACAGGCTCTTAAGCAGGTTTTACAACCCACACTGAAATATTGAAAACCAAGTAGAAGTTGCCATGCCTCAGTAAAAGTCTGGAAGAATGAGAGCTGACACATGTAAAGTGTTCACCGTGGCATTTCCTTTAGTTTCCCTGAAGAAATTTGCCTTCAGGTTAAGCTCTGGGAAAAAAAAAAAAAAAAAAAAAAAGAAAGGAATAATTTGTTTAAAATTAGCTTGTGTCGTGTATATATGATTCTCCTTGAGAAAATATAAACAATACACCAATGTTTAGTATCTATTCAAAGGTTAAGAATGAAAACATTCCTTGTGGACTAAAAAAAAAGAAATCAAGCTGCAAATGGGATTTTTCTTTAGATGTGTAAACTGAATCAGAGGTATAGCTAAACTCTTCATGCAGCTAAAATCTTCAGATATTCCTACAGGCTCTGAGGCCTTAACATAAAAAACTGACTTACATCATTACAGATTCTGCCTCCATCAACTTCAAATTAGGGGTCTAACCTCCAAAATAAATTCACCATATACATTGTCCCTGCATGAAAAGAAAAGTTAGTTGCCTTGAATTCACAAAAAATTGACATGCTGTGCTTGGAGATCCTCATTGTGACGAATTAAAAAGTTCAGGACAAGATTGTGATAAATTCCACTTTTCTTGCAGGTGCCTTCCTTGGCAATACCCAGTGCTCTGGTTACCTCAGCCTTTTCCTTCAGACCAACAACTTCTGTCTTTGAAGAATATGCTGGATAAGAAGGAGCCACATTTTACACAGATTTTTAGGAGTCAGAGCATCCATTCCAGCCATGGAATATGTAAGTCCATGTCTCCTCCTCTGCTGAGCTTTTCAAATATAGCCATATAGATATTTCAAATATAGTCATATAAATATTTCAAATATCTGTATCTGGGGGACTTACTTAACCACTGGAATACTGCCAGGCTAAGGGAGAAAGGGGAGGAAGGAGATGGAATGAAAATGTTGGATTTTCATTCCCAAGTCCTGTGCTCTGCCTGTGTTGTTTTGGCTTCTAGGCACAGACACTAATGACCAGATTTTTAGGATATGCTGGGGTGGATATAAAAGCACTCACACACCTGCCTCGAAGCTGTGAATCTGGTTCACAAATGCACAACAGTTTGCAGGTCTGAAAGCAGGATAAATCCTCCTCTTTTTATCAAAACTTCTCTAAGTGAGGCCAGGAGGACTTGATCCAGAACTCCTTTTCAAGTGTCCAGCCCAGGGAAAAAAAAAAAAAAAATATCAGCTGCCTGCTGTGTTGGTAAATACCAAATCTCTGCAGCAACTCTGGCATGTTATTGGTCAGCACCCAAGGTTGCTAGTGCCCATTTTTAAAAATTATTTTAAAATTATTGTTGCCCTTTTTTGACACAAGCTGCTTTCTCCCCAGGCGTGTGCATGCACAAGCACACATGAGCTCTAAAATTCGTGCTGGTGTGTTGGTGACTGTCTGAGTTTTTTAAGTTTGTTTTTTCCTGAGCAGTGAGAGCTATTCCAGAAAGTCTCTCAGCAAATCCAAGACCAAGGCTGGAAGCCATGAGAATTATCTGCAGGTGCTGAGGGTTTAGAAAGTGCTGAAGGGACCAAAGACCAAGGTGTTGGCTCCAGGTTAGTTCTTATGATCAGCTATTCTTTTTATCTTCCCATAAGACCACCTCACTCTTTTGTTGGCAAGGGGAGGGAGAACGGGGCAGGGGGGTGGTGGAAAAGAAGAGTTAGGCTGTTTGATTTCAAATGGGAGGTGAAATTCCTCAGAAGATGAGCCTGTAGTGATCAGGAAAAGCAGATTAAGAGAAGCAGGTGTGGGGAAGATGGGGAGGGGGTTGGATTTATTCATGCAATTTAGGACATTAGCAGCAAATTGGGAAGGCGGTTTGTTCTGCGTTTAGTCTTAAACAAATTCTGCCCCTCTTTGCAGCACGTTTTCCCTTTGTTTATCTCCTGAGAGATGCCCACATGTGTACAATACAAAGAATCAAGTCATAAAAGCACAGGCCTGTCAGCCTCCCCGAGGACCAATTAATGGTGTTCCAAATCTTGTGGGCAGGCAGATGAAAAGGATACAGATAGGGAAGGGGAGGTAGATGAATACTCAAAGAGAGCGAGGCAGGGTTTTCAGATGTTGGCAGGAACTTCTTTAGGTATTCTTAGCTAACTTATTTGGGGTTTGGGCTTCTCTCCTGATTCTGCAGTCCCCTGGTCATTGCTGCAAGAGGAGGAAAAGCTGCACTTCAAAATACAAAGGAGGCTTTTTATCCAAACCAGTAATGGCACAACGGCAGCGTGGGAGAGGGGGGCAGAAAGAAACCATTTCGAGTTTCCCCATCCCTCCCTGGGCAGATGGGCAGTTTTATTGGTAGGTGCTCGGTTTGGATTATCATTTAATATCTCGGAGCAGGCTTTGTAGTGAAACCTTTCCCTCCTGTCTCACCCCCCGTGTGTCCACGGGCCTTTGAACAGCGAGCGAGTGGCACTTTGAAATCAGCAGTTGAAAGTGTCTGACGGGGAAAGGGGAGCATGAAAGTCTTGCTCTTTGAACCTTTTCTTTTCAAAGTCCCACGGAAAGTAGAGGCAGGACAAAAATGGACAGGCTGGGAGCTCTCAGGGTGAAGTGGGGATATGTGGTAATGAGGTTTTAAGTGCTTCAGCAGTCGTTCCACCCCACAGTTTCCTCCCCTACGTACTCCCAGTGAATTAAATTTGCTTCAAGTTATCACAAAAAAAAAAAAAAAAAAAAAAAACAAAAAAAAACCACAAAAACAAAAAAAACCCTTCAGCTAGATATATATTCTGTCCCTGCTTCATTCATTCCAGTCCTGGAAACAGAATTGAGCTGATGAAAAGAAGAAAAAAATGGTCAAAATTATCATTAAGTTGCTGACTACTGAAGGAAGATCAATTTTTTTTTTTAATTTTTTTGTTTGTTTTGCTTTATAATTGAACGAAGCCAGATGTACAGAAAGTGCAAGCTGCATGAGAAATGCAGCCAGCTGCTGTTGCATGGAATATCAGGCTCAGGGCTGTCTGTGCTCATGTGCAAACTCACATCTCTCACCTGTTGAGGTTGGGAGGGTGAATTAAAATCCTTCACAGCCTCTAGGATTTGCTTCAGTTCTTTTACCTGCACAGGAGATCGATTAGTGGGCAAAAAAAAAAAAAAAAGAGGAAGATATTTGGAGGCCCTGAAATGAAACATCTCATTGGAGAGCCTCATTATGGCTAAGAAGAAAAGTAGTAGAAAGTGAAGTTATTCCTCAGTGAGGTCCATGAGCTGATCTTTCAAACTTTGGAGAAAGGTTAAAAAAATCCAAGCTCAGAAAGCTCTTTACAATGCATCTTCTCAATTGTGTAATCCTCTACCTGGGAAGGAAAAAAAAAAAAAAAAAAATCCTTTCTGAGTGATGTAGCAATCATTTTACACACTCAAGCATGAAATTTCATCACCATTACCCAGCTTGGATGACTGTACAGATGTTGTTTGGCCATAAAATGTATTCAGTCCTTTTTAAAATCTAACTGCAGTATGTGACTCAATGACCTCCTGCTGCTGTTGGTTCCCTGGGTTTGGGCCACGTTTTGGTGAGGAAAATTTATTTTATATCGATTATAAAATTCGGCAAGGTAGGAGAGGGAGTGCTGAATAAAAACTCACTGTCAAAATTGCCTCCGATTTTTCTCATCAGTTTATTTTGTCTGTCCTCTCTGGTTTCTTGTGTCACAGCTCTGCCCAAAAAAAACCCTTTTTGGAGCTAGGTGCAGATTAGGTAAAACTGTGTCAGCTCAACTTGGAATCCTTCAGCACAAAGCCACTTTAAAAAAAAAAAATAAATAAAATTACCATGAATTTGAATTAGATGGACTGTTCTTCTTTCCCACGTTCAGACTTCCTTTATGTCTTAAAAAAAACAGTCAGTGATTGGTTTTGAGAATTAATAATTGATTAAACTATTAAAAAAGATGGACACTCCTCTGTGAGATTTACATATTAAAATGAATACACCTTGCAAAAGTTTCCATTCTCCCAAACAACGAATTCAGTGTAACATCAAAACCACAAAAAAACCTTTGTTTCTTGTGTAAAAATCTCCATAAACGGAAGTCTTCTCTCCCTGAGAAATTGGTAAAAGACTTCTTAAAAAAAAGAAACGACAAACTAACAACAAAGTAACTAAAACAAACACTAACAAACTAACAAATAACTAAATTATTTATGTATGTTGTAAAAAAAAAAAAAAAAAAGAATTATAGGAAAAGGAAGAGTGTTCTAAAAATTTTGTTCTGTATTTTTCCTTTTTTCTTATAGTAAAGTTTTTCTTTATACCCTTTAAACTTTAAGTCTATTTTTGCCTTCCTCCTAATCCTATCTCACAACAAAAAATAAGCAAATAATTCTAATAAATACACTGACAATTTGTCCTATGCCAAACTGCAAAATAAATTAGTACATGAGCTGCTAAATTTCAAATTAACAAACCAAAACCACTACACCACCACCTGTGGAATCCTTTCTGTTTCAAGAATTAGAGGCAGGAAACAGATGATTCTTTTCCTGTTCCAGGTGTGTTGTTTTTAGCCCTTCTCCTTGTACAGTGAGGTTTGAGGCAGGGAGGGAAGCAAGACTGACACACAGAAGGGTTCCCTCATCTCTGTGGCTCAAAGGATGTCTTTGGGGTCCCTTAACCCCTTTCACAAAAGCCATTTTTAGGTTAAAGATGCTGTGGCTCTCTGGGCATCCAGAGGTGCAATTCCTGCTGTGGCTGCTCAGGAAGCCCAAAATCCTCTGAGGTGTGACAGGGAGAGGGGCAAGAGAGCCAGCACAGGTCCCTGTGCAGCACAAATTGTTTTGTTTCACCTGCCTGCTCCACTCCCTCCAGCCCTCAGCCCAGGTTAGCTGTGACTGTGTTATAAACCTAATTAATATCCTGAGTAATTGATATATCGACTAATTGATATATTGACTAATTGCTTTCTGCCTCTGCAATGTCTGTCTGCACACAGCTTTCCAAATCCCATCTGCTTGTGACCTGCCTGACCTCATGGGTCACAATTTGCTTTTCTTCTCAATCCCATGGTTCTCAAACACTATTTATGGCCAGGAGCTGGTGTTTATTTCCTTTGATATCAGGGCCACAACAACTGTGCATTATAATTCTTTAGGTAATGATATTGTCTTAAAAAAATGTGGTAGCTCAATTTTTTTACTCTGAAAAAATTATTCTCTCTCTTTTTTTTTTTTTTTTTTTTTCATGTGGGTTTGTTTCAGCCATCCCAAAGAAGACTTCCACTCAGCTTAACCACTCCAAACTGCCATTTAATTTGAAAATGGATTCTGAGCAGGCTTCACTGGAGCATTCAGAGCTGCATCCCACAGGTAAACTTTTACAACCCTAGCAATGGAACTTGGTCCCTTCAGAGCACATTTCAGAGCCTGACCTCACTGCCAGGCTGCTCTTTTGAAGACCCAGAAGATGATTTTTTCCCTTCTTTACTTGCAGCTGTATTTATAACCCCAAATCCCATTGAATTTGTTCCTCCCCATTGTCCACACAAGTTGAGGAGCACTTGTGGAGTCTCAGCATTTACCCTCTCTGGATTATAGCACAGGTGAGCCATACACAGACAGATCTTTTTGTCACAGATAGCTCAGGTGTAAATTCCTCTGCCGCCCTGAACATTTTTGTTTCTCTTCTCTGAACTCTCTCTAATCTGTCAATATGTTTTTGGAAATTAAGATTCCCACAACTAAATGCAAAGTTCCACGTGCCTTCATGCCAGACCCCTACAGATTTTCAGGGGAGGTCGCTGCTCACAGCTGGGGTCAGATTTCCAAAAGCACTTTGGATGTTGAGAGCTTCTGAAACTATGGCTATAAATAAATATCATTATGGGAACTTCTGCTCGAGGAACGTTTGGAAGCCTTTTCTCCCTTGTAGGTGTCTAAATGAACTTGGGACTCTGTTTAAAATATTAAAAATCTTGAGCAAATGAATATCTGCCTTTAAGAAATATATCCTAGAGATGAGAAATTATTGGTTCTTCTCAGCACCTTCTATTTCTATCTCACATTATTAAGATCAGTGATATCTGCTAGGCAATAAACCTCCATATGATTTTAAGTAAGCCAAGTGAAGTTTTAAAAGGAACATTTACACAATTCGTAAAGCATTAAAAATTACATTAAAAGTAATTAATAGTCATGGAAGAGTGGTGCCCACTTCCCTTGCAGGTGAGGTGGAAGTCTGGACCAACTTGTCAGGGTTTTTACACATCACAAATAGCACAGACATGGAACAAAACCGAGCAAATAAATCAGGCTGAAGAGTCACTTCAAGGATTTTTTTTTTTCCCTTTGAACAGTCACCATTTTTATAAATCTATGTATTTAGGTATTTTCTCAGTAGGAAACAGCAAAACTGTCTCTATTCTATTGAATATTCATGGATTAACCAACACTGGCAGTAAGTTTTAGAGCTTCCTAGAAATGAGTTCAGTTCTTAACTGGGTTCTTTGGGATCAGTTAAGATTTTGTATTTTCTATTTGGGAGCAGAGAGAAAAATTATTCCAATTGCTTTTTCTAACTCTTCAGAGCACCCATATCATTGACAGAACAGTTTGGATCACAAGAAGTTTTTTTTAAAATCATATGTCTAGGAGCCAGCAGTGACTGATGTATTATTTGGAACACAGTGCTTCAATGATGCTGTTCCCAGAAAAAAATATTTATTTTCCTTCACAATTACCTCTACAAAGCTTCATACTGGACAGTACTGAGAGGAAGGGAGGGAGAAGAATTTTTTTATTTTTTGTTTGGGGAGGGGGCTTAAAATTGTAAAAGAGCTGCAGTGGAAAAATAAATTACAGATTTTAAATAATCTGGATTCATTTCTGTGCTGCACTAAACATATTCAGTAGACAGCTAAAAAATTGTTTATGATGCCCCTAATAGAGCCATTCTAGTTTATCAGTTAAATATGTATTCATAATTTTTTAAAAGGAATATTATTTACCCAGAAGACCAGAACAGTTTCTAAAAGAGCTTTTCCAGTCCATAATGTAAATATGTATTTAGGACAAGTGCTGTGTGTACAGTATTAAAAAATCGTCTGAAAATCCCTTTGAAAAGTTATTACACATGTCCACTGCTGCAGCAAAGTTTTAAATATTCATATCTCAGCTGTTTTCTTTTTCAGATTCCTCAATTTGGCTTGGATCTATTGTGGGTGAATTGCTCTGCAAGAGCTTCATTTGTTGAATGTTAACAACCTTGTGTCCTAAAGGACTTCCCATGTGTGCTCCAATCTCCACCAGACCAGGGGGCCTCCTTTTGGGTTTTTAACCACATATATAATCATATTTTGGATTTTTTTTATTTATTTTTTTTTTTTTTACCACAATCAAAAAAGACAAAATTCTTCCAAGAAGCACAGAAATGTGTACAGCCTCTTAAAAAAAATTAGAAAGAATAACATTTTTTTAAAGAAAAGAATGAAAGCCCAGCTCAGGTTTTCCTCACCATGTACCTTGCTTGAGTTATCTAGAAATTCAGTTTGTAATTAATGAAGCTGGATGGGATCAAAGGAAGTTTATTCCTTTATTGCTTTGCATTAATATTTTTGTTTGGTCTGTGAGTGCATGATGGGTTTACAGCAGCAGCAAACTTGAGCTGGGGTGGGTTGGAATAATTTGGCAGCCTGGAAATGGTAATGCAATGGGACAGATGAAATAGAGAATCATCACCATTAAAAATAGAATTCTTTTCTTTGTAACAACTCTAACACAGGCTCGAATACACGTTGGACATGATTCCTTCCTTCAGTGTCCAGCTCTATGCCAGTGCAGGATGCTATTCCTTTTTAATTTCATTAATTAAAATTTTAAACTTTCTATCAATTTTAATTGATTTTTCCTATGTACTACAGCGATTTAAGAAAAGTTAAATTTTTATCTTCATGATAAACTTTTCCTTTTTTGTTTTGGTTTTTGTTTGTTTGTTTTTTCCTGTCAGTAACATTGTAAAAATTTGAAGCTCCAAGTCACGGAAGCAAAGTTTTCATTGACTTCACCAAAATTTTTGGCTGTTTTAATTACATTAAAGTAAAGCACAAAACCATCAATATAGGGGACATTTAAATTTAAATTATCGTGGCACATTCAAGGAGAAATTATGGTGTGCCTAGGCAAACATTTCTCATGTTTTTATTATTTCACTCTAAAAAACTGTTCAGTTCTCAGTAGAGGAGGGTAGGATTTTTATATGAAAACTGACAGCTGTCTTGAATTTCAAAAATGCAAATACAGATCCAAATTTTGAAATAGTCGGAAGTTCTTCCAAAAAAAAAAAAAAATAATAAAAGCAGTAAAATCTGCATGTGCTTATTGCAAAACAATCAGACTGAACCTTTTTCAAAACTGAATATATTTACATACAGAATTCTCATATCTTCAAAAATTTTTGGTTTAGAATCTGCCATGATAATTTTTGACAACATTTTTATTGAAATGGCTTATTGAAAATAAGGCTTTAATTATATGAAAAAAAGAGAAAAAAAGCAATAATTTTATCAAAAATTCAAGTTAAATCCCCCTGAAAATCACCTTTAACTTTATGAAAACAAAGATCAGCACAGAATTACTTTTTCATTTCTGAAATCAATGCCTGATGATTTTTTTTCCTTGCTTTCTGTGTGCTTTTCTATCTGACTTCTGTCATATTTGACTGACCAGGGTTGCAATAAGAGAGCACAAAAAAATCCTCAATTATGTCAGGGCCTGCTTGTTGTTTTAACTGTTTTGGCCTCCTTGTGTAAGGTTCTCTTGTCTGAATTTCATTTGAAGATTGGGAAACTGATTAGGATATTAAAATTTTATTCCACCAACCTTTCTTTGTTTTCTTTCTTTCCTTTTTTTTTTCTTTCTTTCTTTCTATTTTTCTTTCTTTCTTTCTTTCTTTCTTTCTTTCTTTCTTTCTTTCTTTCTTTCTTTCTTTCTTTCTTTCTTTCTTTCTTTCTTTCTTTCTTTCTTTCTTTCTTTCTTTCTTTCTTTCTTTCTTTTCTTTCTTTCTTTCTTTCTTTCTTTCTTTCTTTCTTTCTTTCTTTCTTTCTTTCTTTCTTTCTTTCTTTCTTTCTTTCTTTCTTTCTTTCTTTCTTTCTTTCTTTCTTTCTTTCTTTCTTTCTTTCTTTCTTTCTTTCTTTCTTTCTTTCTTTTTCTTTCTTTCTTTCTTTCTTTCTTTCTTTCTTTCTTTCTTTCTTTCTTTCTTTCTTTCTTTCTTTCTTTCTTTCTTTCTTTCTTTTCTTTTCTTTTCTTTCTTTCCTTCCTGTTTTTATTTTTCTTTTTTCTCTTTTTCTCTTTTTTCTTTTTTCTGTATTTTTCTTTCTTTCCTTCTTTGTTGTTTCTTTTTTATTTTTTCTTTTTCTTTGTTTCTCTTTCCTTTTTTCTTTATTTTTTCTTTATTTTTCTTTTTTTTCTTTTTTCTCTTTCCTTAATTCTTTATATTTTTTTTTTCATTTTTTTCTTTCTTTCATTTTTCTTTTCTTTTTTTTCTTTTTTTTTTTAATTTTTTTTTTATATATTTTTATTTTTCAGGAGTGCATGACCAGCAGCACCATCTGGACTTTTCCTGTGACTCTGTGCTCCTTGCTCATGACTTAACTCACACTCTGCTCTGCTCTGCAGCTCAGAGCAACAATCTTCTCTCAGTGGACACATACAGGATTTTTTCCAAGGCAAAAATGCAAATAAGGCAGTGGCTCTGTGCTGCAAGTTTAAGGCCTTCCATTAAAGCCTCGTGAAGGCTTTTTTAGCTAAATGAGCCCTGTGCCCAAATCTTGCTCCTCTCCAGAATTTCTCTGTTCATACACCCCAGACTTGCTTTAAAACCACTCACCACACATTGCACAGAACTTTGTTTTGATGATTATCTTAACCATTACATTTTAACCTGGGGATTATTAATAATGCTGTTAGCACCTTAACATCTTGATGTTTCTGTGGCCTTTGAAAACTTTATTGATGCTCTTCTGTTTGAGATTTCAAATCTCCTGCTCTGCCATGGCTCTTGTCAGGAGCTGGCTGTGGTGTTGTCCCCTTTTCCCAAAGGGAGAATCTGCTTTGTTATTCCTGGGAGGTTGCTGAGCCTGCTTAAACACAAACATATTGCCCTGTTTAATCAGTCCCTTGATCTTGTATTTCTTGTTATCTATTTGTTTTCTACTTTAGTAGTTATTGCGAGTAGCCCGAGGAAATATTAAAGTGGGAAAGCTCTTCTGCTTCTAGGTCATTGGTTTTCATCTATATAAAGTTGATCAGCATGAGACAGTAAATCTATACAGAGAAAAGGTGATTTCTAACCAGTGGATGGTGTGAATTTATATCTATTAAAATATACATGTAAGATCTAAAGGGGTTACATCCACACTGATTGAATTTAATGACAGAACTTCAGTTTCTAGTGCTGGGAGCAGGTCCAGACCTGACTCTGCAGATGACAAAGATGCATATGCAAATTGCCTTGCCATTTTTCTTGTTTTACACACCTGGGTGCACCATGTATTTTTATTTGACTTCTCTCAAAATGCATGCAACTTAGATCGAGTGTTCTACCTTAAAATTGGATTCCATTAGAACAACACAAGGCTTAATATTTTTTAGTTATTCTCTGTAAAAAAAAATTTCAGTCTACAAATAAAGTATTTTTGAAAATTTTAATCGCTAGCCTGACACACACAAAAACTTCTCTTATCGTTGCACAAACTATTCCCTGTTAGTAGAAATGTTCTGTGTGCCCCATTTGGCTTCTTCCCTTGACACTTCAAGATTCCTTCTATGGGATGTACCATTGATGCCATGGTTTTTTTGCAGTAATTTCTGGAGATAGACCTTATTTTAATGGGAAGCATTCTGGTGGTATTGCTTGCCATGGAGTAGAGTCCAGGTTGATTTTAGCTAGCTCACCCTATAGGGATAAATGAATTATAATGAACTATGACTTTGTGCTTCACTTAAGTCTGTAAAACTTTTTTCATCCTTTTTTTTTTTTTCTTTTTTTTTCCCAGAAAAACAAAGAAAATGTATAAAGCTCCCTGGTTTCTGAGACATATTTCAGTGTTGTTTTTGTGCTGTTCCAGTCCTTTGCTGTTAATCAGATCAAGCCAGCTTGTAGCTGAGAAAGCAACAGTGGTGCCACCAGGCTGCAATCTGTCCAGCCCTCCTAAAAACCCTCTTTAATTGCAGATGTAGCATCACTGCCTCCTTAAAGAGTCCCTGGGCTGCACCCCTGCTGCATTTTGATAAAAGTTCTCCTCGTGCCCTCTGTGAATGTCAATAATTGCATGAGAACACACGAGAACAACGAGAACACATTCTTGAGGACTCCATCGAGTGCAGGGCATCTCTCTTTGTCAACCCACAAGAGCAAAATATGTAAATGGCAGCTGTGGAAGAGTTCTTGGATGTGTTCTTTGCCATTTCCCTCCTGGGAGTTCCTGCCTTATTTTCAGCATTTTTTTTTTTTTTTAAGCTGCGTGCTTAAAATGTGGGAGAAGTTCCACAAGCCTGTCTAATTGGGAGTTCTTACAATTGTAAGGTACAAAAGTTTATTTATTATTCCTAGTTTATTCCTGGAGGCCTCCTGGAGTTATTTCATCCCTGTGGCTGCAGCCCTGGCGTCTCCAGGCTGAGTGAGGTGACACCACAACGTTCCAGCACAAGGCTGGTGCCATCCAAAGCCTGGCTTACCAAAACATCCCTGCAGTGTTTAATCTGCTTCCTCCCACTACAGCACAGAACCTTCCATCCTACAGCAGCTTTGACCTTGGGAAACCTGCAAAGCTCATTTTTTCTTCAGCTGCAAAAAAAAAGCCTCAGTCCTTTCTGTCTTGTTACATAACAATCCCACCCAATGCTAACATTTCATTTCAGATGAAATATCTATTTCCATTGCTTTAGTCCGTTCACTCACCTATTTCTTATCATCTTTTTCAGCCACAGGAACTTTGGATTGAATTTATTAATATGAATATATCTAAAAGGAAGCCAAACGCTGATTTTTCTATTGGGTTTCAAGTATGCAGAGTTGGCCAAAATTTTTAAATTCACAGGAAATTTCAGTGAAAATAAATACATGCATACAGAATGTTAACACTTGTCCAGAAAGGTTTTGTAGGTCTGCTTTGTTTTTAATTCATGAAAATAAAAACATCCCGATTGCTGAATTCCTCTCCAACATTTGTCATTGAGAGTCCAACTTTCTTTTCAGAAAATATCTGCTGTAATGTCCAAGTTCCCTTCTTAGGCAATGCATCTTTATAAGAATTACATATTTTTCCCTGTTTTATTGTATAATTATATATAATATATTCCACATTATATTATTATTCCATATTATTATGTGTGATGGGAAAAGACAGTGACCAGGAGTCCCTGGAGTGACAGAGAACATGGCATGGACCACAGTTCCCTTGAAGCTCTGTACTTAAAAATAAGTATTTTTACCTGGTAAGAAAATCTGCATTTTGGATACTGAGGAAAAAAATGGTACTGAAATATTCATCTTGTTGAAAAAATAATTTTCCCACGGGAGAAAAAAAAAAAAATATATATATATATAAAATTGGGAAAAATTCATTCATTTTAAAGTGCAATTATTCTTATTTTAGGTTACTGCAATGAGGCTCTCATGAAAATTTTTCAACCTTTTTTTGAAGTGCAACAAATCTTAATTCTGCCATGAGGTATTCCACTCCTCATCAGATATCTATCCTGTGTTTTAATTCTCTATTCCTGGCAAGAACATCTAGAACTTTGATTTTTCATAATATCCTACTCTGGTGTTTGCAATTTACTCCTTTCAGCCATAGGTGCAATAACAGTTATGCTCCTAAAACAGAATTTTCTACAAATACTGTAAATTTCCATAAATATTTAAGACTATTATAAAAGTACAAACAATTACAAACATGGGTGTTAGTTTCTCATTATCCTACCTGCACACAAGTGTATTCTTCACACTAGTTTATTTATATATGTTTATATTTACATTTGTATTTCTATTTTTATTTTTATATTTCTTTAGCTTTTTTTGTCATTAATAGATTGACAATTTAATTTTTATATAGTTTTTTTGGGGGTTTTGTTTTTGGGGGTTTTTTTGTGTGTTTTGTTTTTGGTTTTTTTGTTTGTTTGTTTGTTTGTTTTTTTCAAATATTATTTAAGAAACCGAGGAACCCTTGATTCAGGAACACAAGGTGAGGGATCTCCAGTTCCACAGTGCATGAACATGAAATATTTACATCACATTTTGTAATGGGGCGTGGGTGACGTGGGTCTGAATTTTCTTGAGCTGATGAAGACAACTCCAGTTTTCACACCTCGATTGTTACCCAGTCAATGAGACGCTAAAATAAAACAAACAAAAAAAAACCAAACCAAACCAAACCAAACCAAACAAAACAAAACAAAAAAAAAAAACAACAAAAAAAGTGATGGTGACAACCCTCCCAACATTTCTGAGCACAATTTTTAGTTTAGATGGTCAGTGTCTTCTACTCTGAATATTTCCCACGTGGGTCAGGGATTCTTGGCACACCCCACACTGGGATCTACAGAGGATTTTGGGAACTCCTGAATTTACTCCCTACCCCAGAAAAAGAAATGTTTTCCTTGGAGCTCTCCTCACCTATCTCAGCTTCCCATCTGTGCACGGCCATAACTGGCTTCTGGAGGTGTTACAAGGATAAATATTTTAATTCGAGATTTTGACATTGCTCAGGGACATACAAATATCTCACATTGCATCTACCTCGTTTGAATGTGTAACTAACAGCACTTGTAGATTTGTTCGAAAGGAAATTCCTCTACTCTGAGGCTGTGCAGCTTAGAGGGCATGGTAAGGAGAATAAAAAAATGATTCTTATGTATGAAGATAATCAATTCACCTTGCTGGTCTATGGGATTCCTTGTATTGGTTTATTTAGAAGCCTCCAGGTGATAAACACTTTTTTTTTTTTTTTGAGTAATTTCCTCAGGAAACAAAAGTACCCCAGATGCCAACACATTTGGTAACACATTCATGGAGCTGGCCTCTCACAGCCACATAGGTAAGCAATTTTTGTTCTATATTTTAATTTTTTTATTAAATTATTTGCAAAAGAGATCTAATCAAATAATTGCACATAACAAACAGGAAGAATAACAACCCTAATACAGTAACATAAACAAGTAATGTAGTGACAGAAACAATAATTGAAGAGCTGATTGGCACCTGCATAGAGGAAAGAGGGGCAGCAGGCTCTGACACCCCAAATTTTGGCTGACCCAGCAGCACAGAGGAAGCACAGCACAGCAGGGACAACCAAACAACCAAAAATAAACGTCAACAACCAAAAACAAATGCCCACTCTCAACTCCATTCTGACCATTCATTCCTAAGCATGATGAGGCTCTGAATTCTTTAATGACTCAGAGAAATCAAGGTCACGAAACCTCCCAGGCCATTTGTTCTCTCCCTCGAGATTTCCCTTCCATTCCTCCTGAACTGGCTCCGAGGATTCTTCAGCCTATAAATAACTCACAACCCAGCCCAACCAGCTCAGGAGCATTTAGGAGGGACAGTGTGTGGTGATGGTGGCATGGAGGATGCTGCAGGGGCTGTTTGTGCTGACCTGGTGCTGAAAGAATTGTTCTTTGAAATGATACTTGGGCATCAGATTTTCTTGTGTCTCCTGCTCTCTACTCTTTCCTCCCTCTTGCCATCCTGTAGCTGTGCCTAAGCTCAAATTTCAATTCTCTGTCTGGAATTACTAAGGACTGGAGTTTTGGTTTTGATTTCAATTTGGGTTTTTTTGGTTTTTTGTAAATTCAGTTTTCCCTAGTTGGCGTGTGGAATGCATTTCAACAGATGGTCATGGAGTTTTAAATGTTGTGAGAGGATTTTTAATAAGTCTGACTAATTTTATGATCATTGCAGTTCATGTGCACTCAACATTCCCACCGACTTCAGCAGGAAGGGCTGGATATGAAAAGATGTCATATTGCACTCTGGCAGTGTGGATAAATAAGGGAATTCTGGGCTCTAACAGCCAGGCTCAATTGTTTCCCTCTACTCAGCTGAGTTAAATGTATTGTGTGGCTTTTTTATCCCAGCAGCAGGTATTGGTCACAGCTGGAGGCAGAAGTGAGAGTACCTGTCTGATCAGTGATGACAAATCCCACGTTTCTCAAAGTGCTGTGATTTGTGGGTAACTCCAGCCTCTTACCTCACTGCACAAAAAAAAAAAAAAATAAAATAAATAAAATAAAAAACCATAACATCACAGCTAACTCCCGCTCATTTTTCCTCTCTCCTCTAAATTCACGGAATGAAATCACAGCCCCTCTCTGCTCGTTCTTGTCTCTGTGCCAGAGCCCAGCGTGTCACGGGGAGGGGGCTCAAAGCTGAGCCTTGCAAAGCCGAGGTGGGAAAGGATCCCGTGCCCGCTGTCAAACGTTCTTGCTGCAGCATTGGCACAGCACAGGAACGCTGTCCTCCTGAATTTTCTTCCCTTTGACAAGTTCACCTCTCAGGCCATCTGTCCTCGTTTGATAAACTCTTTGGTCACACTGCAAGTCAGAGAGCATCATCAGGGCAGGTCTCCCTGAACCAGCTGCTGAGAAAATATCCATCAGCGAGTCCAGAGAACAGGAAAAATGCCATTGTAACCGAGGGAGTGCACCTTCACATCTCTTTTCTGCAGATTTGTTGGGGTTTTCTTGAATTTTGTTTACCACTGACAAGTTTCATCTAGCAGCACATTACAAAGCCCCTTTTGGCAGCCATAGGAATATATTTCAAGCAGGTTTTGTTTGATATCTACAAGAAATCTCTGTTCAGTTTATGTAATAAGACAAACATATGCAAATCCATCCTCGGATCCTGTGAATTATATGCCTGGAATCAGTAAGCAATACAGTAAAAGCTCTCTAAGTTGCATTTTACCTATCCACATATCCCATAAAACTGACATAAAAAACAATGGTTTCTTTACCATTTCACAGCAAATATTTAATAGCAGCTACAGTATTTCGGGAGGCCTCACATTATTGCAACTTCTTGACTTTTTGCAAAATGTAACAAGATTGATTCTTTATAAAAAATACTTCACAACATTTATTATTGCTCTGCAGTGCAAATATGAGCGTAAATAAATTATTTGGAACTGCATTATCAGGCAAATGTAGCTGTTGAGATGAATACATTGGTTTTGTGTGAGTATTTCTTCATCTGCTCTGACATTTTTCACAATTCGGTAATTAACTGATAACCACTGGCTTATTATTCAATCTCTTAGAACGTTTTCAAAATGGGATATGTGCCTAGGACTAGATCTACAGCCCTCATTAGGAGCTAAATTCACAGCAGATCACAGTGCTGGTTGTTTGCTGCACCTTCAGCCTCAAACACCTGCAGCAGGAATGTACAACCCCCAGTGGATGGAAGGCTGCTTAAGATGAGGGGAATCAGGTGCTAAAACCGGTCCAGAAAAGTGAATATAAAGTGTAAAGAGAGCTGGGTCAGCCAATCAGCCTCTTCAAGCAGCAGTGGGTGCAGAAATGTCAAACCCTGATGCTCTGCCAAGCCTTGGCCAGCCCTGAGCCCTGCTGGGCTTGGTACCCAACTCACACCCCATGGTGAAGGAAAGAGCCACTTCTGCTCTTTCTTTCCATCACGTTGGCAAGTGCCCAGAGGATTTAAACTTTAAAGATGTGGGTTTTCATTCCTGCTTTGTAAAAAAAAAAAACAAAACACCAGTGTGAACCTGTGACTCCATGAACCTCCCAGCCAGAATCTCTCGCTGGCCCATCCATCCCACTCTGCCTGCCATGAATAATAATTAAAGGTAACAAAAAAAAAAAAAAAAAAAAAAAAAAAAAAAAAAAAAGGGGGGGGGATGGAAAGCACAAGGATTGGCACAGTTCTGTTCTCTGCTGGCAGTGGGACCTGTTGGGAAGTGGGGAAAGCCAAGGGCTCCTCCCTGCTCCAGGAAATGCTCCTCACAGTGTGACCACAGACCTACACACGAGTGTAGGTGCACCTAGACTGGTGCAAGTCTGCTCCCCGTTGGCTCCAAACCCTTACTCAGGGCTGGTTTTCCTCCCTGGTCTAATGTATGTTTATTATTCCATACAAAGCTTCAACAAGAAGGACTGAGCAGGATCATAATTCCTGCATCCCCTTAGCATAATGGTTGGAGTTTTCCCCTGGAAGGTGCAGGCTTGTTGATGCTCAGCCAGAGAAAAGAATTGAACCCACATTTCCCATATGAATGCTCTAATCAGTGAACCCATTTAACAGAAGAATGGAGCCAATCTAGCAGGAGTGCTCAGAAAATGAGTAATGGGACAGGTCCAGATAGGTGGAAGAGTGACTAAGAGTGTCTGCCTTGTGCTGCTGCTGCTGAATCTGACCCTTGTTCCGTGCTTGGATCAGGGATCATTCCTCCCCTCCCTCAATAAGGGTAACAGACTGTTTTGCAATAGCAAAGTGTAGGAATTGACCCTCCTTACAAGATTTTCCTTTGCTGCAGAGACTGCAAGGGTAGACTCAGCATCTGCTGCTTTTTCCCATTTCTGCCTTCAGCACGTTCGTTTCAAAATAGCTGCAGGAATTAGAATTACCTCACTGCCAGGAAACCAGAGTTTGTCAACACTCTCTGGTGGAATACCTTCCATTGTTCAAACTCTGGTTTGCTGAAAGCTGTCCATCAGTCATGTCCATCTAAGAGAGAAAACAAAAAAGGGTTTTCCACTTTTCTTGGGTTGCTTGTTCGCTTGATTGATTTTAACAAAAGATAATGTTTATGCAAAGTAAAATTTATTTAAATTGGAGAAAAATATTTGTAGTTTTTCGCATCTATCTAGGACTGTGTATGACTGCCTTGTTCTCCAGGTATGTGTTTATAGAATCCTGTTCAGATACATCACGAATTCATTTGGGATTAGATACTCAGTTTCCTGAGTTAGTTGCACTCCACTACTTTTACTGGAACCTGTTTCAACAACTCCTACCAGTGTTTAAAAAGATTATTGTAATTTTACAGCCAAAGTTTTTCCAGGGGCAGTTAGTAACTTTTTTTTTTTTTTTTTTAACCTCTCACCAGAATACTCTGACTCTTAAGAACTTGAGCTCCTCCAGCTCTTTGACATTCATCCTTACGCTATATCCATAAAAATATTCAAATCCTTTACTCACAGTGTTAGACAAGCCAGGTTCAAGATTTTGGGGAACTTCTGTTCTCACATGTCAAGCTAATTGAAAAGTACCCAGCTACTCCAATAGTCTCAGCCTATTATCCCCACCCTCGTGGCCCTAGGACATGTCAGCTTGCTCCCAGCCCTGTCCTGAGCTGTGGCTGCTGAGCTGCAGAGCAGCTGGGAGCACACACACCGAGCTCCTCAGAGCATTTTTAATTTTCTCTTATGAGGCAGGGTCTCCCTTCTCCTGACCAACCTACCGGTGCTTTGTTCTATCAGCTCCAATTTGCATTCATATTTCTTGTAGCAGGATGACCTGAATTATGCACAGCGTTTCAGGTCTCACCAGGTGTTGAATGCTTGCACAATATCATTAATCACCTTTCCAGCTCCAATGCCTGCATTTCCCTGGCTTGTTGCTGCCTCACATTTGTGGTTCAGTCACTCTTCCTTTATTCTGTCATATTCTGTCATGTTTGGTGCACAGCATACAGAACAAATGATTTTTTTTTTTTTTCTGGCTTCTAAAGCCCTTGTACTTCCACTTGATCACTCTTTTTTTTTTTTTTGTTCTAGATGTCGTTCTAATCTTGTTCCATGCTGCTCATTGTCATCAACATTCCCGAGTGCTTTGCTCTTGTTATTAAGCAGGGAAAGCAGGAAATTAAACCAGATTAAAGCAGAACAAGCCACAGCAGCTCTGCCTTCAGCCACCACCTTGTGTGCAGCTCTGTCCTGGCAGGAAAGGCTCCCCCACTTCTGTCTAAAATCTCGTGTTCCAGTCGAACGTTCCCAGCTCACTCAGCACGTTCCTTGTCTCCGATACTGATCGTCATTTTATTCTTTTCTGTGTAAAAACGAAGGTTTACATTAATGCCCACTCCATGCACCAGCTCTCTGTGGAGTCAGCTCCAGCGATCCTGTAGTTCTCTTTATCTGAACACATTAACATCTCTAATTTTGCATCGCTGAGATACATAAAAATTATGTTTCCTGCCTGCACACAACCTCAGCCTCCTGCTTTGCCCTTACCTGCTCAATATTTTTACCATTACTCACAGCTGATGACAGCTTCTCACTTAGTTGATAGACTGAATTTTAATTTATTTTTGCTGAAATAGAAAATATATTTATTTCAGAATATCTGATTTTCTATGGAGGGAAAAAAAAATCAGTTCTGAAAAACTAAAAATATGCATTCTGGGGTGGAAGTAGGGGCTGCATGATAAATAATAATTCCTCTTTGCAGAAGTTTAGAAAGTCTCAGATTAGCACAGGACTTTTAGTGCTATTCTGTGACCCAAAATGCTGTAAAATCTTGCAAGACAAACTTGACAGGAAAGCTGGTACCAAAATGTGCAATGTTTGCATAGATTCTGCTGGGCAAAAGAGTGAAGCATTGTATGGATACCTATTCTCTCCACTAACAATTAGCAGATTCCACAACGAGCTGATCAGCTGGCAACACCTACAGAAAAACAGATGGTGACAATATTTGGCTACTTCCAAAAACCTATCAAAGCCCAAAATTTACAAAGTAAAAAGTTTGAAGTCAAACAGCAGTCCCTGGAAAGTTCTAGTACCAGAAATGTTTCTTTTTGGGCAATTCTGAGAAGCGATATGGGAAATATTCAAATCATCTCACAGGGCTCCAGCTACATATCTTACACTGACTTCAGTGGGAATCCTGCAGTGAAATCCCCACTTATTGCTTTGAAAATGTAGCCCTTAGTGTTTCATGTCGTGCTGAGAGACAGAGCAGCGATCCAAGGTCCAGATCCACAGCAGGCAGCTGTACACACAATGTGCCAGCACACTGGAAGGCACCACTGTGCTAAAATATGCAGGCTTTAAGTTCAAAATGACAGAAATCAAGGGCATTTCAAATTAAGGTTCCTTACAGCCTCCTCCTCTTTGTCCCATTTAGTGACGGTCATACCTTTAGAGCTCTAATATGCAAAGTTTTTTTTTTCTTTTTTTTTTTTTTTTTTTTGTCTTCTTCCTTTTCTCTTTTTTATCCTGCCCTCTATATGACCTCTCTCCTAATTGGAATATATCTTGTTTTTCGATAATAGAATTTCCCCAGGAGATAGTCAATTTTTAGAGCTGAAAATTAATTTACGGGCCCTGCTTGATTGCATGCATCAGATATGTTTGTCTTTTACTACATAGTGACCTTCTTCTCCCCTCTCCCTTCACATCTTCATAGTCAGGAATTCACTTCAGAGTCAGATAACATGCCTTTTCACTCTGCCAGCCAGGTATTTGTGTCACCCTTTTCACGTCCTGCTGTTTGCCCACCGAGAGTGCTCTTGGACAGTTGTGTCCCAATCCAAAGATTGGAATTCCAATCATTCCTGTGGCCTTTGTGATTCTGCAGCAGCTTCCAGTTCGTGTGTGCAGGAGTGGCCAGGGCAGAGGATGGGGTCCATGCCACTCAGAGATACTTTTCCCTTGCAATTTCACTCAGGACCTCTCTCCTGGGTTTTTTAAAATGAGATTGGAAAGGTAGATCCACACAGTTTGTAGTCACATCATGTGGACACGGTGGATGTATTTCTTTCCAGCCTCTCTAATATCTACCACAAGAACAGGAACCTAAATGTAATGAATTTTTCCATTTCATCAGTTGGGATTTCTGTTTTTCGAGAATCCTGACATGTTTCCACCTGACATATTTCAGTCTGCTACTTCACACAGTGCCAGGGTGTTACTGAGCCCCTCAAAGTGTCCTGGCCCAGGTGAGCTGGGAGCCCATCACAACAAAGGGTCTCAGGTGCTTTAGGAACCGGGCACAGCCCATTCCCAGCTGTCTCATGGGGGCCAGGAGAGTTTTTCTGAGCAGTTCTTAGAGGTGCAGCACCCCCCTGCAGAGGAAAAAAATGGGTCAGGTGTGACTCAGGTGGTTCTGTGCCCTCTGCCCTTCCATATCAATGTGTGTTGATGTTTGCTTCTCTCTGCTCAAGGTGAAAAAGTGAAGCTCACCTGTAGGACTGGAAGCAATCCAGCTGTAGATTCTCCTCTGCACTCTGAAAGAAACCAAAGCAGCTTCACAGACATATCTGCTAAGCTCCCAGGTAACACCTTAACCTCCTCCAGCACCTCTAAAATCTCCCCTGGCTGCTTTATCATTTGGCAGTTTCAGCACAGGTGATCAAGAGTCTGTTATTCAAAAAGCACCCAATTTCTTTTATGTTTTGTCCTGTCTTTCCTACCTGCTGTATCCATGCATGTCTGGATTTTCCCTTGTCATAAATATGCTCTTGCAATCGTGGCCCATTTGTGTCTTTATTTGTAGCCCACCTGGAATAATGGAACCTAAATCTATGATTTTGGTAGTCCTCAAATTCTATATTATAAAGAAATTATAAAAAAAATAATAAATTCAAAATATCTATAATTTGGAGAAATTACCCTGAGTTTATATCTCTTTCTTAAAAAAAAAAAAAAAAACAAAAAAAACCCCTAAAACGAAACAGTTACTTCTTTAGAAATTCTTGTGGAAAAAAAATTAAATTAAAATTTAGCCCCCAAAAAAGCAGGTTTTATATAATTCAGTGTTTGAAAATGTTTGCTTCTGGCTGACAATTTGTATGCAAATGAACACAACAGAGCTAAAGCTGGTGCTCTCCTGTGACCTCCATGGTGATGCTCACTGGGTGCCTGTAGAGTAAAGTGTGATGCTTTTGTCAGAATTACCAACATTTTTTAGGGAAGTAATTCTGAGTGGAATTAAAAAGACCTTCTGCACCTTAAAAGGGCAATGGAAAGGGAGGAGAGGGAAAAGAGGGAGTAAATCTGTGCATTCCCTTCATTATGAATAAAGTAGCTTTATTTAAATCAGGCCACTCCACAGAGCATCACATGAGCTCATAGTTTGTTGCCACTGGTTTGAAAGCCCCACTTTTGAAGGGGAAGAGCCTTTTTTCAGCAGCCATCCACTCTGGGAGCATCCCTGTGCTATTTGCAGATAAATACCTGCTGATAAATACCTGCAGGTAAATACCAGAGGACATTTCTGAGAGTAAACACCTAATTGTGCACAAGAGAGGTTCTCTCCATTCTCAGTGAAGGTTTCACACTTTGCAATTCACAGGGTTCTGATCCTCAGGTGTTACTTAGCAGTAGTGAGTCTAGAATTCTCTAGAGAAGAATATTCAAAATTTTCCTGATGTATACATCTTCTAAAAAATCAAAAGTGTCTGTGGCTGCTTCTTTGGTCCATCTTACTGTTTCCATTACTAATTTAAAGAAAATATAGAGTGGGACACATAACGATGTGTCTTTAAAATTTATTGATGCTCACATTTCAAAACCAGATGAGTTTATTCTGAGATTACCATTTGGAGTGTGTTGCTTGTCTCAGTTTTTATCTGTCACAACCAGCCAGACCATTGTATCAATAACAGCAAAGAGGCAAGAACACTTTCTGACCTTAATTCTTTTGCTTTTCTTTGAGGTCAGAATACCCTCGAGTTTTAGGGGGGGCTGAGGTCCAAATTAATAGAATAATCTATTGTGATATAACAGAGCAGCTTTTACATAGACCAGAACACGATCTGTGAGTGCTGTGGAAATGCACAGTAAAAAAATCAGCGAAAGCTGTGCAGAACTTTGGTTTTATGATACGTATAAAAAAACCTCTATATTAATGTCCGAAAAGCAGATGTGCCGAAAGGGTTTTGCATCTTGACAATGATGATTTTGCTCTGATCCTGAGCAGTTCTGCTCGCTGGCTGAGGCACCGACTTTTAAAACTCTCCAACTTTGTCTCAGCACTCAGCTCTGGGATCTGCAGGATGGAGGAGCTGCACTGGGAGAGTTTTTCTCTTCAGGCTGAGCTGAGTGACCCGGGCATCACTTGTTGCTCGTGTTCCAGGGTGCAGAAATTCTTCCAGGCATTTCCTGGCCGGAATTCTTCGGGATGCGATGCCAAGTGCTGTGTTTCATGGAGAGGGGAAATCCTCCTCCTGGCTCTCACATTCCTGCTGACACCCAGTGGCTTCCCAATACAACTGCACAACCTCCCCAGCACACACGGAATAATCAGAGTGTCAGCAGCATTCCAAGGAATCTCGGCCAATCTCACCGATATCCACGTCCTTTTTAATCACTTTTTTTTTTTTTTTTAGAGGGGGGAAAAATGAAGAAAATAAGGGAAATGGTTTGTTTGGAAGCACAGCACCCGGTGACAGTCGTGCTCCATCACTTGGGACCTGGAGATGACTTTGGAAAGCATAAAAGATCTCAGGAAAAAAAGAAAAAAACAACCCAGAGGAAAAGTGCCTTCTGACTCCTGCCTTTTCATGCAAGAAGAGGTGAGGAACAGTGTTGTGACCACAAAAGGCATTTGAGCATAAACCAATTTTTCACAGTACAATATGCCATCACCTCCAACCCACAAAAGTTTTCGTGTACAGTTTGGAGAAAAGAAAAAGAGAGAAAAAAAAAAAAAAAAAGAAAAAAAAGCCTTCACACAGCTTCAATTTTCTGTAAAATAAGGTGATTTCCTATAGAAACAAATTCCATACCCTGCCAAGTATGAGTGCTAGGCCCTCAATATTAGTGGATATTTGATATTTTCTTTGGGTCCCTCTCAGCCTTTGGTAAAAGTCCCAAAATAAAAGAGCCCAGCTAAGGATCTTAAGCCTGGCCTATTATTGCTTTCTTAGCAGCAGCCTTTTCTGCTTTTGGAGACAGCTGCCTTGTAACTCATTCTGAGAGAAAGAGGAATGGGATTTGTATAAAATCCCAGGCATTTGTATAAAAACTCATTTATGTGCAGGATCCAGCTTTGTGAATGTAAACAGCCTTCATCTTTCTATTCCAGAAATCAGGAGAAAAAACCAGCCTGGACAAAACATGTGGAATTCACTCCAACTCAACCACCCAAATGTATTAAGAGCAAAAAAAAAAAAAAAAAAAAAAGTGAAAGGATGAAGTAAAAGCAAAGTAGTATCAAAAAACAATATCGACTCCCCTGCATGGTCAATCACAGGCTGAATGCAGCAGCAATGCAAAGAATGTGCAGGCACGAGGAGTGTGCTCACACATTGTGCATTTTAAGGACTCACCAGTTAATATTTCCTATCTTCTTCCAGAAGCCATACGGTAAACAGATAGCACTAACAAAGTCAAATATTAATAACCAAGAACTGCACATCTCCAAATCCCCTTCCCCCAACCAGCAAAACCCATAGAAATTTACACTGACCAAAGCAAATAGAAAATAAAAGTCAAAGCACTTACATGGTTGACATTTAGGGATAGAACCAAGTACCCTTTCCATCCTTTTGAATTTCCTAAGTTATAACATTAAGAGAAAATAAATACACATTGAAATGGAGTAACTCATGATGGTGACACACAGTCACTGACACAGTTACAGTAATAAGGTCTTGAAACAGAACATCCCAAGAAGAAATTTTATACTGTCTCTAGACAGCTCAGAGCAATTTAGCATTTTGTCACACTCTTAAGCAGCCTGGTTGGTTTTCTCCACCCAGAGCAGCTCTCTCAGTATAATTCCTTTCCAGCCACACAGTTCTTTGGAGGAGCAGCACATTTTTAACTCCCCCTTAAAACTCTGATTGGGTTTTTTTTGATGTGATGGAAAGAGAAATGGTTTGCAGAGGCATGGAAACAAATCCCCAAAAACACTGATGGAGGCAGCACGACTCAACCCTTTCACCTAAAAGCTGAATGATGCTTTGGGGGCTGGAGCATTGAGGAGGTGGGTAAAAAACATCTCTTTCATATTTTGTAGATGTTTCTGAGCCCTGTCCAGTTTCCAAAGTAGAAACTCCAGAGAAATGCATTGCAAACCTCTCAGCATCATTCCTTCCAGCCAGAGTAGCTGAGAAAATGACACTAAAATTGATCCGTGTACTTTCCTGGCTGTTGAACAGTCAGAGCCCACAAGGCCTGCTCACAAAATTGTTTGAGACTACCAACAGCTGTCTCAAATTCTCACATTTTTGTTGTGCAAAAGAGAGAGAGAGTACATTATGCATTTTTCACCTTCTACCTATTGCTCCTTGTTTCTTGAAACACGAACTGAAAACTCTGTGACACCTTGCAAACTTATTTCCCACTGAATTGCATATTGAATTTAAATTTTGTAAGACTGAACGAAGCTTAGCTCAGAATCCCCTGGCATTATTATTAATCTAACTAAGATTTTGTTAAGATGGAGATTGGGAGAGGACTTGGATGCTTTACAGACTTGCTGGTGCACCAATTATTAAGGCAATGGCTCCTGTTTACTGACACTAATAAATTATAATAAATTACTTCATGAAGATGAGAAGCTGCTTTAAAAAAAAAAAAGTTGAGCCAAGATGAATTTTTTGTCTTGGTGGAAAAATTTGCTTTCCTTCACCTCTTTTCTCTGCCTTAATTTCCATTGCCTCATTCAATGAGGTGTTTTTTTGAAAGGATAAAATCTCAGCTTTTAAAGTCAAGTACAAGACTAAAAGTGAAAATATTTAGACACCAAAAGTGAGATATGATTTTGAGAAAGAGATGTCAGTGTCCTTCAGAGGGTACAAATCTGATGAGAACTTTCTGTTTATTTCCTCCTCGAAGTGAAGGAAACTTTTTTAGATTAACTCTTAATTCAACATAATCTTTTTTCTTCCGTGGTAGCTTAGGTGCTGATAATCTTTGTGGTCTCATGCACACAGATTCATTGCTGGATCATTAGAAAAGCACTAACCTAGTAAATATGCACACACAAAAACTGGGTGTGAGACACCCACAGTGTGCACAGACTCAGGAAATCACCTGGACTGGAAGAGACCCCTGAGATCACCGTGTCCAACCACTGCCCCAGCACTGCCAAAGCCACACTCAAACCATCATCCCAAATGCCACATCTGTGCCTCTTTTATAATGGATCATATCCCTTGTTATACACAGATATTAAATACCATTTTGGGCCCCTTGGGATCCCTGAAGCCACTTAAGTACCAAACCAGAAAGGAGAAAAGGAACCTTGGCACCTACTGACAATTTAGACTAAATTTACACTAAAAGAGTTCCTTTTTCTTTTAATGAACTTTACATGTTGCCTTTTACACTCACAGCTTTCTCTTCTCCTCTTTCTCTCTCTTCTCTTCTCTTCTCTTCTCTTCTCTTCTCTTCTCTTCTCTTCTCTTCTCTTCTCTTCTCTTCTCTTCTCTCTTCTCTTCTCTTCTCTTCTCTTCTCTTCTCTTCTCTTCTCTTCTCTTCTCTTCTCTTCTCTTCTCTTCTCTTCCCTTCCCTTCCCTTCCCTTCCCTTCCCTTCCCTTCCCTTCCCTGTGTATTATTTGCACTGGGACAGTGCTTGGAAGTTTAAATCATTGGTAAAGATGTTTCTTCAGAGAATTATGCAATACCCCACAAAAAAAAAAAAATCATTATGTGACTTACAACATGACTATAAAATGTTAAGTGGCTGTAGAGATATAGACACACAAGTGCAGAAAAGAGTAAGATTGCATAATTGTATAATCTTTACTTCTGCTTTTAAAAACAAATTAAAAATAAGTACTGCTACCTCAAAATTTTCAGCATGCACTATTTAATTATCCTGACAGACTTCTTCCCCCTCACTGAAACTCACATGTTTTAAATGCTGTTAGAAACTACTGTCAGGATCTAAATTTGAATTTCTCTTGCATATGAGGCTTTTTTTGGCCTAAATTAGGAAATTAGGCCAAATATCAGTCAAAATTCACCACAGATATTATTGAGGAGGTGTGTAGTGCTCATATTTTTAGTATCAGTTATACATTTTCTTGATTTTGTTGATGAGCTTTTTGGTGTGGGAATCAAGCTTGCTCCTGCCAGAAGAATGATGGATGCTATCAGTGCTCAAGAAACGATGAAAAATTCTATTTAAACTAGCTGCACTGTTTTCTGTTAGCTACACATAGGAGATAATAACAGTTGAGGGAAAATATGTTTAATGTGGGCCTCATTTTAGAGAAGGAATTTGTGAAACTGCATCCAATGTCCAAACAGGTGAATATATGAAGAGACTGAGTAATATAAGAAGAGACTGTGCAAATGAGAGAGGAGCTCTCCTGACATATTGTATATGAGATTAGGTGTTTTTTTATAAAAACAACCAAAAAAACCCAAAAAACAAAAAAAAAAACCCAACAAACAAACAAACAAAACCCCACAAAACAAAAAAACCAAAAAAACAAACCAAAACAAAACCAAAAAAAAAGCCAAGGGAAAAAAACATTTGTCTGCATATTTTTGGTTAATAAAGTTTTAATATACTTTAAGAGATAGTGCTTTGCTTCCCATGACAGGATTGAGATCTGCACTGATTATATATTATTTCAAAACCAAATAAACACAGAGAATCTCTGTTGCTGTGTGACAGTACTCAAGATAAGCAACAATAAAAGGAATGGGTGTGCTCTAGAAATCCATTTCTTCAGAAAGTTCCCAAAGCACTTACTAGCTTATTAAGAGAAATAATTTAGACAAACCACTTTAAGAGTAGCAATGCAGCAATACCACCCAGCCTGTGAGGAAAGGAACATCTTAGTGATTATCCCACTGTACATCATCAATAACCTCTGCAATTGTTGCTAATTGCCTGTAAAATGTTTGAGCTATGGACAATGTATAGAAGATGAAGGGTGTCAAAAGCCTGATCCAAAACTCCTTGGAGTAAACATCCATTCCCTCAGCTTCCTTTATTTCACTGGGACTTCTTGGTTGCTAGAAGGTAGCTGAGTTTTTCAGAGCAGTGGTGTGACATGTAAATCGCACCTTGGGAATGGTTTGATTCCAAATTGCAGTGGGAAGGAGAGCCCACAACAGCCTGGAGTGAGCTGGGATGTCAAAGCCTGGCTGCAGCAGAGGATGAGGCTCTTAAACAGTGCTAACAGAGGAAGCAAGGTCAAAGAAATGGAGAGCAGAGCCTGTATGTGCACAGGACACACCTGGGGACGTAGTGAAATGTTTTCTTAAGGTAAGAAAATACAGAGGGTCTGCTGCTCATCTGGGTTTTCATTTTTGCCAAGTCTGCTTAATATCCACTCCCAGCCAAGGGCTAGCATGTAATTTGGTGCTGGAAGTAGAGATTTGAGTGCCTGGAGTTCCCATGCACTTTGAGTACTAAGGACAGGAGTTAGAAACCTATATGTAAATTAAACCTATCACATATTGGTTGCAATATGTTGTTATATTCTACATAATATGGGCATAAATATATGACTCATTGTGAATATATTCTGTTATCTTCCCTCTGAATCCCATTAACTGTTTTACATTAAACCCTAGGTAGTGCTTGTTCTACTCCAGCATCAATTCTAACAAATCAGAAATGGTGCTGAACCATCCCAGTGTGAACACTGGCATATATCAAAGGACTGCTAAATTATCAATGTTGTGGTCACTGGGCTGCAAAGAGAGAGGAAAGGACAGCAGCACCCACGGAGCTCTTTGGGGAAAAAAGGCCAATTTATTGTACAGCCAGCCCGGATTTAAAGTGTGTCAGTGCAGCCAGGACAGGACAGGAGCTCAGTGGACAATTGGGAAAAACATCCTTGGGACAGCACCTCAGGATGTGTCCCACGGGAAAGACACCAGGGGTTAATGTTGGTGATGAATTCCACTCTGTTTGTCACCATGTTGTCACCCTGGGAGACTCCTCCCTAACTGAAGCTGCAGTCAGCTTGTCAGCCTGGGAATGGAGCTGAGAGTCAGGAGAAATCCAGGCCTGGAGAGAATTCCCAAGCTGGAATTCCCCAGCTCTGTAAATGTGTGTGTCCACACAATGTCCCTGTGATGGCACTCTGATTTTTGAAGTCAGCACTTTCTAGAGGCAGTGCAATGGGGGCAGAGCAGGATGTGACAGGGGCCCATCTCCACTGCACACTTGGCAGTGCAAAGGGAATTGTGGCAGCTGATGGCACAGAGAACAGCACCCAGAGAACAGCACCCAGAGAATGGCACCCAGAGAGCAGCACCCAGAGAGCAGCACCCAGAGAACAGCACCCAGAGAGCAGCACCCAGAGAATGGCACCCAGAGAGCAGCACCCAGAGAATGGCACCCAGAGAATGGCACCCAGAGAACCTCATCCAGGCTTCTGAGCCTCTTCTGGGGGAGGATCAGTGCTGGAGGGCAGCTTTGTGCTCCCCCACATCCCAGCTTACCCATCCATCCTCCCTTTACACCTGTGGGTGCTGCTCCAGGCTCACCCCCTGCCTGTTTGCTCAATCTGTAGGGATGTTCAAGGTGTTGGGATGCCAGTGGGACAAAGGAAACTGTGCTGAAGTACTGAAGAAAATTAAAATGTTAACTCTGTGTATAGTATGTGTCTGAGCAGAAGGTGGTATTGGTGGTCTAGGCAAAAAAAAAAAAAGCACAGGGAGACGTTGGGGAAGGAGTCATTCTGAGAACTATGTGATGGTATGGAGATTATTTTGATCAAAAAGTCCTTTAGAAATCAACTTACTATGCTGCATTACAGCATTAAATTTCGTTTCTTCCAAGTAACTGTTGCAGCAAAACGAGCAGTGCTTAATTCAGCAGTGAATCAGCATTTCCAGTCTCCTTTTCCCTCCTTTCCAAACTTAACAGGAGTTTTGTGGAAAAGAGTCAGCCATTACCAGGCAGCAAAGGCATTCATAGGTTATGCTGAAACGAGCACATATTTGAACCAGCTTTATCCATCCTTGCTTTTAATGGGGCTCTGAACTCAGCAGAGGCTGTTAGGTGCTTTTGTAATACAGATTAACAATAATACTGAAGTTCCTCCCCTATCTCAGTCCTCCCAAAGAGAGAGACTTAGGCTAAGACACTTTAAAGCTTTCCTTAGGCTGTTGTGAGTTCAGTGTGAAAATACATCCATTGCCATCTCACGTTAACTCTTGTGGCTCTCAAAGTGGGGGCCCTTTGCTTTCACTAGAGCTTGTCAGATTATGGAACTGAGGCAACCATTGATCCCTGAAGGATAAAAATCAGTGGAAGGCTCCTTAAAAGAAAAATACAGTATATTCAAACAGCATTAGAGAAAGTCCTCTCTTTGTAGTTTGAGATGTTGAAGGTCAAGGGAAAAAAAAAGTAAAAAGAGTCCTACATAAAAGTTAAAAAAATAAAAAAAAGTTTAGGCAAAGCAGCCATTGCCAAGTTAAAGTAGAAATAAAAATAAAACTTTAAAGCTTTTCCTGGTATCTGTCCTTTGTTTTTACAATGTTAGCTATTCAAAAGGAAAACAAAGATTAAGCTGCCTGCTTTCAAACTGCTGTATTAAGGTGTTGATAGTAAATAAAGTGTCTTATTTACTGCTGGAGAACAAAAATGTCAAGTTCATAAAAGACCAAATGAAAACTTCAGGAAAATCATTGTTGAGGAATTCTGAATTCTGATCCAATTGAAGAGAATGCCATCATTTTCAGTGGCAGTCAGGTCCCTGTATCTCTGTAGAAAAAAAAAAAAAAAAAAAAAAAAAAAAGATCAATTTTGGGAACTTTAGCATTAAGCTACTCCTGTCCTTAGCTGTAACTGGAATAACACTTTGCAGTGGGAGTGGGGAAAACTGGAGAACCTGGATGTGCTTTTCCCTGGCTAGGCTTGTCAATTATTTCCTGTATTTCATGGAACACGTGTCTCGTGTCACATGCTAATAAATTCTATCAGTAAGGCAGGATTTGGCATTTCTACCTGAGAGGTTTGGAGGAGGATTCCCATGGTGGGCAGGAGCAGGGAATGGGGCTGTGCCTCCAGCAGGGAATTCTGCTCCAGGAAAAGCCAGCCCTGCTTGCAGGCAGGAAAATCATGTCCTGAATGAATATCCCTGCTCCTGTCCCCCTGGAGAGGGACCAAGCTTGGCCTGGCCCCAGCCCCTGCAGGATCATCCCCCTGTGCCCCAGGGATCACCAGGGGGGACCCAGGCCAGAGAAAAAGAGAACAAATAACTCACTGAAAACTGTAAAACTCCAAAAAAGTGAGAGGGGACCTGGAGGGAAAAAAATAACCTGGTGGGGTTTTGCAAAAAGTCTGTTAAATTCCTTGCTTGTGGTCATGATTTCAGAGCCTGACTGTATCTAGAAATCAATTAATTTCTTTATGAGCAGACTTTTAAACAGCACCACTTTTTTGTTTGTTTTTGTTGTTTTTATACTTTAAATTTTCAATATTGTACTCTAAGGAGGCTTCAGTCTTGAACAATAACGATGGGATCTGGGTCTAGTTTGGGATTTTTTTCTCTTCACAAACTCTTTTTGCCTTATTTTCAATACCTGCTATATTTACTGTAGTGAGCTGGGAGTGTACTTTGAACAAAGAGCTAAATAACTTTTTTCTTTGTTTGTTTTTCACATACTTACCTCTGGCTTTTTGGCCATGCTCACTTTCTGCCTGTCAATTTAAATGAGTTTTGTTTTAATTTTTCACATTGTGGTTTTCAAAAAGGCCAGGCAGAGAGTTTCCCAGAAACCCAGCTTTTCCAAATAGCCTCTTCAAGTGGAATCACTTACTGCAATTTAAATATTCAAGCACTTTTATTTTAAAGTTAATATTGTTTATAGGAAGCAAATGCAAATAAGTGGTAAAAACCTTTTGGTATTAGGTCATTAAAAATCCATTCTTGACTTCCTGCCCACAACTACATCTTTTTTCAGACCTGTCACCCATTTCATTTAAGCACTTAGCTTCCTCCTAATGAATGAATTGGCATTTCATATTACCTTATTATCCTATAAAGCAAAATGCATACTCAATAACATTAACAGTAATTTCTCATAAAGACACATTATCGATCCGGGTGCTACCTGTAAGCATTGAAAATTGCAGCCTGCACACAGAGCTTTTCACATCTGGGCCTGAAGAATTAAAGAAAAATTAAATTTGACAGCAGTAAATTCACAGGCACAATCTAGGCACCAATTTATATGCAAAATGAAATGCTTTATGAAAATTTCCTCTATTTTCTCACGGAGATTTGGGAAAAAGATTTCGCTAGATGCTTCTTTCTCTAATATCCCTCTACTTAAATATTATACTGCAGTCACTGCAGACTCCCTTTGATGTATAAATAATCAAGTTAAATTATGTGCAGCAAGGAGA
Source organism: Sturnus vulgaris (assembly GCF_052056855.1). NCBI lineage: Eukaryota > Metazoa > Chordata > Aves > Passeriformes > Sturnidae > Sturnus > Sturnus vulgaris. The sequence goes on along the minus strand of NC_142247.1, from coordinate 1,406,241 downwards.
CTAGTGCTCTGCCATTCTTATTTTACAAAGTAATATCTACCCTAGAGGGTCAAATTTCCCTGACAAATTCTTAATTACTATGTTGCAACAGAAGCAGAATCTATTTGTGCATAAATCCCGGGCATTCCCATGTGGTAAGTAACTAATATTACCAACCATTTCACTTGGCCTGTTCACTGAACTCCATAATTAGATAATACTTTTGATGATGGTACATTTGAAGTCTTAATCCATTTAATTTTTTATGAGATTTTTTTTATTTTAATAGGGATATGTTAGTGACCGCTGCCTATTTAAAAATCATTAAAATTCTGTCCACAGCAGTAATAAAGATTAAAGATTACTAATATGGCATTCATAACCTTTCTGGTTTTCTAGAAATCTGGGGCTTAAGGTAAATGTTAAAGGTCATTTAATATGTTAGTCAGTAATTATAATCCTGGGTAATAGGTTCCTTTTCTAATTATCCTGGTATAAAAGTTCTATTGTTTGGGTCTATTCTTCTGATTTTCTTATTTGGGTTTTTTTGGGGAATGAGTAATCCTGGAATTAAGTTTCTGAACATTGATGAAAGTAGGTAATGCACAATGATTAACTGGATAAAAGCCATGTGTTTGAACACCACATAATATCTTGCCTTGAAGTTACTTACAAAAGATGCAGCATCCCCTTCCAGGAGAAATAAAGCAGAAAGGTCACTGCAGAGATTAATACCTTTCTTTATTTTAATATCAAACATTGACAAATAAGATAAAGGCTTTGTGAGCAAGCTCAGAAGAAAGTGAGAGTGGTTCAACACGAGATGGGAGAGAATCCCAGAAAAGTCTGCTGAAAAATTCCAGAGGCAGGACAAGGAAACTTGCTCTGATTTGGGAAATCCTCCAGGGAGGAGTTTCATGGAATGCAGCACACTCTGTGTTCTTTCCTGGGATGCAGCTGGGATCCTTTTGCCCTGCTATGCAAATGGCACTGCTAAGGCTGGCTGAGGAAAATGTTCTTTCCCTTCTGCTCACGCCAAAAAAAAAAGAAAAAAAAAATTAAAAAATCTGTGTGACTGTCTTAGATACACGCCTGTTTTCTACGGTGTGGAAATTCTGCAGTGCCCTTCCTCCCTTGTCTAGAGGGGTACACAGATATGTGTACCCTTCTACATACAGATAATTAATTAGCAAAATTTGTATACCAGGACCTGAATTCTGGAGTAAGCACTTAAAACCATATTTGAGTGCAATATATTTGATTTTAAATGCAATTCTAAGCTCCCTGTAAGTTAATTGTGTTCTAAAGAGCTGTCTTAGATCACAGTGCCCTGCTGGATCAGCTTGGAACCTGCAAGGGGTCAAAAGGGATATAAATGCTCCTGCAAAACCTGGATTTCTGGGCAAACACCTTCCTGTGAGCTGTGCATCTCCCACGGCCACGAGTGCCATAATGCTCTAAAAGCAGGAGGGAAAATGTAAGGGAAAACTGGGACAACAGTAAGAAAATGTCTTTGGGAGGTGACCTACTCTTTACAGTGTTTTTCAATTTTATCACAATACAAACACGTAATAGCATTAAAAAAAAAAAACAAACCAAAAAACCTCTCAATGTCACAAACTCTTGTTTCAGCAGTAATTATATCTCACTAGCTGGCTTTGGGCAAGTCACCAAGGCTGTGCTTGAAGGGCACCTGCAGGTCGTGGTTTTTCCATGGGGTCACTGAGCAGCTCCTTGAACTGCAGATTTGTGCTGGGGCTGATGTTCTTTGAAAGAAAACTTTTTAAAATCAAGCCTCCAACGCCTCAGCACGGGAGGGGAAAAAAAAAAACGTTGTCAAACCTGTGAGAAATCTAGTCTGAGAATCTCCATTTTAAAAGGATGGCAGCGATAGGATCTGTTGAGGTGGTATGAAGTTAAAACGATCAATTTTTATAAGGCATTTCCCTTTACAACAGAAAGGCAACTGCCAGTACTCCAGTTGATAAAACCACTGAAAATCAGAGCTCAAATCTCCTTTCAGCAGTCCTTTCTTCTTGAAGATTTAGAAATTCACAGCTTCTTGTACTTAGAGTTATTTTGTCGCGGCTAAAAAGCAGGCTGATGAATATAATTTAACTGTGATTGGTGAAATTTCGAGAATGCTAAATCAGAATTGTATATAAAACCTTGATTAAGAAATTAATCTCTTATAAGTGTTCCCTTCATACTGAAGCCCAAGTAGCAAAATCTGAAGCTTTCTTGTAAAGAAGCAGTAGCTGACTTAAGAAAAAGTTCAACTTCCTGATTTTATCAGTAAATCCATGTGAGCAGCCTTCTTTCAGAGCTTTAATTTTTTTTTTTTTAAATACTAGAGTGAAGAGTTTGTTAAAGTTTTAATAATTTTTTATACTTTTCTGCTTTTTTTTTCTTTTTTACCTAGCTGCACTTTCCCAATGAGCCTTTCATACCAAATACTACCCAGTATTCATTTAAAGGAAAATAAAAGCAGCAAAATCTTTGTGTTGACACACTCATAATTTATCAATTCACCAACCTGCTGACAGATAAAACTCATGGGCAATCCTCATGGCTGCTCCTGAACTAGAGAGCCACTCAGGTGCCAAAATAACAAACTCAGGTGAAATTAGGGACGGTTATGAATATTCACAGGAATGTTTGGGTCGGTTTCCACCTAAAGAGGCTGCTATCAAATGTTAACTCTTTCGGGTCAGGAATAGAGCACTGAAAATGGAAGATATTGTGCATCCCCAGGTGAGGTTGCAGTCACTGCAGCTCCGGCCAGGTGCTGATTGTCCCCAACCTGCAGGGACAGACATCTCTGAGCCACCTCAGCTCCAGCCAGGCCTCTTCAGCCCTTCCCAAAAGTTGGAGCAACTTCAAGACTTCATCTAATTTATGTTTAGCTCAGATGTTTTGCCCTCTCTGGAGCCAGCATGCTCTGTCATGCCTCCTTCCTCCCCTGGCAGTGATCAAATGTAATTGGACCTGCTCTGCCTGTCCCAGCTGTATTCTGTGCACAGAGGACCCTTGTGGATAAACCACATCTTGCACAGTCACAGCTGCTTAAGGGCTGATGCAAAATGCCTCTGCAAAGCATTAAAAAATAAAAAAAATAAAAAAAAAAGGAGAGATTTAGCTTATGGGATATTTATTTTTACTGTCTTGATCTTTAGTATGCCTCTTCAGAGAGTTTTCCTAAAATATTTTCCATTATTCTGCAATGTGAGTGAAAAGGGTAGCTAGAAATTTTATATTTTTCTGTCATCTGCCACTTAATTCAGCTGGGAAGAAAGAGCTGGTTTTCATGGGGCAGGAGAGGAAAGATCCACAGTGAATAAAGATTGAATAGAATGAAAACCTGCATTCACAGCACCTTCTGCCCATCTCCAGCAGTGGGTGCAGCCATGCTGCAGATGAGTATTCATGGTGATTCCATCAGCCAAAAAGTCAAACTGCTCAAAGTCTGTGCATGACTTTTAGGTGAGGCACAAGTCATTGAACTTCATGGTGACTTCTTGCATATTAATCTGCTCCAGCCATCAGCAAACCCAAGGAAAAGTAAATTTAACCATGGAAAAGAGCTAATTAGATTGCACACAGTAACTTCCTTAGCAAAGCCATGAGATTTGCATTTGGGGTCTGGGCCAGTAAATTTCCCAAACACCTCTGCTGATTGGGTAAGAATTAGGTTGACAGCATCTAAATGTATGGAGTTTGTTATTTCTAAGTTTAGGGCTGTGAATGAGCAGCTCATATAAAGCAACAGCTGGGAAACTCAGAAAAATTACAATGAAGCACTAATTATTTTATATAGTTTATTTTCTCAAAGTTTGAAAATCGTGGTGCAGAATGGAAGAGAGAATAACACAGAGAAGGTTTTCTGTTATTCTTTAACGACAACTTTTAAAATCTTAGATTTATTTTACATCAATGTATAACTTTTTCACGTTTTATTCTTTGAAAACTTTTGAAGATTTTCTCCAGTGCATGTGACCTACTGCTACACCTGTATATATGTTTAGAGATCTTGAGGTTGGTAGAGACCATATAGGCAAAACTTAGAACTTGTCTAAAAGATCTGGGGGTTAATTCAACACCACAAAGCAACATAATCTGAACTACCAAAATATGTTACCTTAAATCACAGATTAGTGCTTGAAAAAATAATACAACAGGAAGAAACATATTCCACTGGCCTGTAGCCATCTCAGAAACAGCAGAAGACAGTACCAAAATGCACATTTTCTGTGAAAAATTCACAGAAACGTATGCAGGTTGGTCTGTCTTCAGTCTGAGGCATTGAAATATAAATTCAGATTTGATAAACAATACCCCCTAACATATTATTCCTGGTTTAAATGGTGGATTACTCAGAGAGGGGTAAAAAAACCCACAGCATTTAATTAAGTGTTCATTTTTTTCTACTTGAATTCCAAAATGTAAGAAAAAAATAAATAATTATTCTCAGTTTTATTTTTAGTAAGGTGATGTTTGCTTTTTCTTCTTCTCTTTTATAAAGCTCCCCTTCAAGCAACTCCTAACCTCTCAATCATCTTAACAGGAAAAATCTGAAACTAATTGCTGTAGCTGCATTTGGAAGGAGGAAAGCAGAGTGACACCTGCCAGACACAAAAACCTCCTGCTGCTGCCTTGTGGGCTGCTGTGGACGAGCAAGGCTGGCCCCAGAGAAAAATAACTGTTTGAACTTTCCTGAGAAATGCAGAATTATGGTCCTTGGGTGTTTGTTCCACCTGTTGTCTGCTCCACGAGCCATCCTGGGCTGGGAGCATCTTTTCCTTTGTGGTTTTGAGGCAGCAGCTGAAGGAATAAAGCTCAGGATTCCTGAGTGGGGGCACCAGGTGAGAGCTGGGACTGGGGACTGGCTGCTGGAAGGTGCTGGTGGACACAAAATTGGGAATTAAATTCAGCAGGGGTTTTGTGACAGTCCTGGCAAGAGAGGAGCACAGTGGAACCACAATAAGTAAAGCAAGGCTGGTGATGTGCAGGAGTGCCAGAGAAAAATAGGAGGAGACTCAGAGAGGCAGAGGAGTCACTAGAATAGTGATATTGAATAATAATAATAATAATAATTCTAAAAAATACTAGTAGAATTTTTGCCAAATAGCTAAGTAAACTGTCTGATTGCTGTAGCTGGATAGTCAAGGTGAGCAGATAAATGTTATTTTGCCTACATTAGAAAAGGCAAAGATCTGCATTTCCATGGTTTTCTCCCTCTAATGGAAAGCAAATAGCAGGAATGTAAATACTAGGCTTCCTTATTGCACCACTGCAATCACCTCGTGTTTCTGCTCTTTTTGGTGTTTAAAGACCAACAGAACTTGATCTCTTGATAGAAATTCAAGTGGGTTTTGCCTCAGCAGGACAATTGTGACCAGATTCTTTTTTTCCCCTTTCTTTGCATGGCAGCAGTTAAAAAATCACCTTTCAGACGCCTCCTTTTCCCCCTGGAGGTCAGTGTTTGGAGGTCAGTGCTCTCACCTGTGCAGAATAAATCCATAAACTCCACCCACTTTTGCCTCTTCTGGTTGCATACAAATTTCCCAGTCTCTAATGGCCCTGCCACATCACCATATCACTTGTTGGCTGTAGGAAATGAAGTTTGGGAGGTCTGGAGGTTCCAGGCTGCTCCTACAGCAGTAATAAAAGCCAGTAATAAAAAGCAGCCGTGGTTGGCTCAGCTGTGGTGGCAGTGTGGCTGTGGAAAGAGCTTGCCTGGAGCTCAGGTACCCTGCTCAGGACAGATGATAATGGCACCAAAGGTCTTGTCTTCACTCTGCTAGTCCCCTGATTCCTGTTTATCCTCCTGAGGGTGGAAGTCAGAGGTGAAAAGATTGAACCCTGAAATCTTTACTTTTAAAGATGCCTTCACTACAGCCCTTGGGTATCTCATTGGGTCGTTGCCTGTCTGACAATTTTTTACTTTTTTTTCCCCCAAGAAATTTTCCTGCCTGTAAAATTGCAATGGGGCACCATAAAAATTATTTCAGTGCTATAAACCCCTGCTGGAATTGTACGGTGATAAGTGCTATTTGTATGCAAGGACCTGGAAAGGGGGCTGCTTTGTATAATCTAAGGCTACTCCATTGTGTTTGCTTTGTTTGTGTATCCGGATCACAGCAATGAACACAGCTTGGAGAGCAAACATTTGACAGCACATTTTGGTGCTTAAAACCCCCCCAGGTGTTTAGGTATATGCAGATGTGAAGGAATCATTAAACTTTTAAATAACAGGGAAGCCTTTCCGTCCAGAAGAGCTGGCATGCACGCATTGAAATTTGAGATGCATGCATATTGCCACTTTCCCTTTCAGCTAACCTTTGTGTGAGAGAAACTTCTGCTGATGTCAGAGCAGGGCATTAGCAGCTGATGCCGGTGCCTGTTGGGTGCTGTTGGGTTTGTCTCCCCAGCACCAGGCTGGCTTCCCTCTCCACTGCCAGTGACCTTGCAAACAGCTCCGACAAAGGTCGGAATGGATTCATTGATCAGCCAGGCCAAGCATATGACAGTCTGTGCCTTAATTGAATCCCAAAAGGGGGCAGGCTGGGTTTTTATTACAGAGGCCAGACGATAGCACTCATTAAAAGCTCCACAGACTGTGTGGTTTACTAATTAGTTTATTATACAGACACCTTGACGATGGGCAAAGTTGTCATTTTGCCCTTTATCGCACAGGGGATGTTGTTAAAAGTTTAATCAGCTAACACTGACCAACTTAGCTTGGCAGGCTGTGGACAGTCATTACCGAGGTCACCCCTGCTGTAGCAATTCTGACAGGGTCACAGCATGAATCTCCAATAAAAAGCACGTTACATAAGGTAAGAGTGCACCTGAAAGGGAACCAGGAAAAGAGATGTGCTCGGTGGGGAGTGGGAAACAGATGGACTGCTAGGACAAGTGAAGCCTGTTATGGCTTCTCTTTGCTTACATTGTTTAACATATGCTTTTTGGAAATACGGGGAATATGAGCTATTGCTGTGATATGTTCATTAGAACACAAGATAGCCTGAACCAAGTGGGCTGTGAGCAGGCACTGAGTGGCCCTGCTCTTACAAAAGCAGGGATGGTTTTGCCAGCTAAGCTAAGCCTAACAGCCAGGTAATGTGCAGACCCAGAGTGATGAGAGCATTCCCACTGGGAAAACTGGAGATGGAGACAGCACAGGTTTCCCTGCAGTGTTGCTTTTCTTTCCATTCCAAATTCTTCTTTCCTTGCAGAAGGGGCTGAAGGCAGACCTCATTGCTGTCTACAGCTTCCTTGTGAGGGCAAGAGGAGGGGCAGGCACTGATCTCTTCACCTGTGACCAGTGACACGACTTGAGCATGAAGCTGAGTCAGGGCAGGTTTAGGCTGGATATCAGAAAAAGGTTCTTCACCCAGAGGGTGGCTGGGCACTAGAACAGGCTCCCCAGGTAAGTGTTCATGGCCGCAAAAATATGGTGTAATTCTCAGAGTGTTCTGTGCAAGACCAGGAGCTGAGCTCTGATGGTCTGTGAGTGCCTTCCAACTCAGGAGATTCTATGATTCTACATTCTGGGCAGTTCTGTAATGCACCTTTAGTATCTTTATTCTGCATTCTTGGTAGTTCTGTAATGCACCTTTAGTATTTTTATTCTGCATTCTTGGCAATTCTCTAATGCACCTTTAGTATCTTTGCATTCTGGGCAGTTTTTAATGCACCTTTAGTATCTTTATTCCCTGCAGGTGTGGGAATGTGCTGCAGCTCAGAGAAACTTTCCATAAGGCTACCTTTGCTTGGTTTTACTACAGTGCCATCTGGAAGTCCCAGCAGTGTTCAGGGCCCATTAATACCCAGCCTTACAAAAAGAAATTCCTTCTACCAGCTCTGGATCAGAGAGTGTAATTAGATATGTCAGATTAAAGATGGTGTAAAAAAAAAAATAAGGAAAAATTGTAAAGGTTCTTGATCTTCTCTTAAGAGTCCATTTCACTGAAACCTATAACTTGTTGGGGTTTTTTGGGTTTTTTTTCCTTAGGAATACAGGTAAAAATAAAAATATCTTTATCTGCCTGTCAATCCCACCTATGAGGCAACTTCTTAGACTGGATTGGGGTCTCAGCTCCTTCAGGCAGTTGGTATTTTCCACAAATGGTGACAGAGGAGAACAATTTTAAATGATTCCCTTGAGGGCAAATCAGGGTGATAGCAGCCATCCCTGCTCGTCCATCTCAGCTGGCTGGCAAATCAATCAGTCAGGGTGCCCAAGGTGCCAGACCAGCCATGGCACCTGCTGTCCCTGGTTGGGGCACAGAGAAATTCGGGCAGGGGACACAGAGTGGGTGGGGTGGAACACCAGGAAAAAAGAGCTTATCTGAGGGAAACATCATCATTTCGTGGGGAAGGACTGGGGAGGTTGGATGACACAGACAAATAAGAGTGGGGTTGGAAAGAAAAAGAATTCATTGAGACTGGTATCTGAGGAGGATGTGGGAAAAATTCCAGATAAAATGACATTTTGTTAATTTCTATGCAAATAATGGAGCAAATAATTTCTTTGGGTGTAGAGCAGTGTGACATGAAAAAAAAAAAATCACTTTCCAGTCCTGAGAGGATCCTGACAGAAACAAAGTAGATGTGATCCCACACAGAATCTCCTGAGGCTGAGGTTCATTTTGCACCTCACGTTTCTAACAGGACTAAAAATGGCCTCAGGTTGTGCCAGGAAAGGTTCAGTTGGACATCAGGAAGAATTTCTTCACTGAAAGAGTTGCCAGGCATTGGATTTCTCATTTCAAACATTATTCACAATCAGCAGCTGTAATTCCAGAGTTTCAGTTCCAAAACCAGAAAAAATGTCTTAGATATATGGAATATGTTATCTTCTGGATGCTGGAGGAGTATATGAGGTATGTTGGATTTGGTTTACTCATATTTTTGATTTTTTTTTTTATTGGGACATAGACATCAGCTGAAATTATGGCTTTGGAGAATGAAATGGAGGATTTGGTCATTGACTGTTACAGAAACTTTCACATGGAACATCATTGCATATTTTTGAGACAACTTTCTTCCAGCCATGCCACAGCCACATTCCATTGAGAATTACATCACACACAGAATGAAGGTGGAAAACCAAGAAACCAAAAACCAATTCTCTGGTTTCACTTTGACTTTTTTTCTTTTTTTTTCTTTTTTTCTTTTTTTTTTTTTTTTCTGCTACAAATGTCTAGTGCATGCATTTTGATACTCCATCTTCATGGATGACATGAAGGGGAGAGGCCAAGTCCATGATTTTCTATCTGGCATCACTGAAAGTCTGTTCCAGTCCCATGTAACACAAAAATGTGACCTTGAACAAACCACAGGAGCAAGCTATGGTTCTGTTTCTCCTGTGCCCAGGGCAAAAATTGGGTCAGACCACTCAGTTGCTTTTTCCAGCCCAGAGATCTTGGTTCCTCTTGCCAAGAAAATAATTCCTAACGTGGGGGAATTCACACACCTGAAAATCTCGTGCTGTCCTGGAGCTGTGGAAATGGGGCCAGAAGGTTTCAGCATCAGAAGGTTTCAGCATCCCATTCCCAAATAAATGCATGCAGGCAGGTAGGGTGCAACCTGGTGTGCCCCAGTGCATGCTATCCATTTCCATTGGGGCATTAGCATGAGGTGCAGTGGCAGCAGATTTGTGTGTGCCATCACATACAAATATAGATCAATACAAATATGCAAATATACAAATATAGATCAATACAAATATACAAATATAGATCGATATAAATATACAAATATAGAAATAGAAATCAATATAAATATACAAATATACAGATATACAAATAAATATACAAATATATAAAAATAGATCAATATAAATATACAAATATAAAGATCAATGAGCTGTCCTGACACTGTGTCCCACGGTGGGGTGTGCAGGGAGGGGACCACTCGTGTGACCAGCACAGCAGATGCACCTCTGAGTGCTGAGGGCAAGAACAGGCAGAGAACATTGGCCAGACCCTCGTTTTTTAACCAGCTGGGCTGTGCCTGTGCTCAAAACACGAATCCATTCCCATTCCTCAGTCAGGAATCTGGCTGGAATAGATTGCAACACGGGGCCATGTACAATGGAGGTACCATGGGTAGTTAACATGTCTTGGTAGTCACCCCAGGAGTCTCCTCACAGTGACAGATTGCTCTGTTACAACTGCACAGGCAAATGCTCCATCATTAACTCACTCGGAAAAAAAAAAAAAAAAAAAAAAAAAGAGCTGCCTTAACTGTGAAACTAAAAGACTCCAACTTTCCCTTTTGCTGTAGCTCCCTCAGGCAATGAAGGAATTTGCAATGTGTGTCAATGAGACATTTGAAATCTCACACATTTAAATCGTCCCGACTTCAACAGCATTTTAAATACACTGAAACCAGCAGCATTTCTAAATTCAAACACTTACCAGTTTCCTTCCCACAAGCTTGCTCCTATGAGCCTCAAAGGCAGTAGAAAATGTTATTATGCGAACAAAGTGTCTCTCTGTAACTGAATTAAATATAAATCCATTAAAAAGAGAGAGATAATATAATAATTAATACTTTGTACTACTATATTACCTTTCTTTTGCGGTCTAAAGGTATTAATTCAGCCTTAACCCAGCATTTCTTTTCCCGTTTTATAAATAGAAAAATTGAGGCACAAAGGGGAGAAGTGATACGACTGAAGGCACAGAGCAAATCAATAGCAGGGCAGGCATAAAATCCTGGAAATCTGGTTCTGGGTGCTGCCTCCACCATTCCAGCACCAACCTTCCCACAAGGCAAAGACACCACAGATAAATGGTACCACCCTGAAATAACACTGAATCCACTCTTTAACTGCTGTGATACAAAGAAAGGAAAAAAAAGAATCTGGTCACAATTGTCCTGCTGATCCAGAAGCTGAGCAATCTTTGTAGGAAAAACCCACTTGAATTTCTATCGAGACATCGAGTTCTGTTGGTCTTTAAACACCAAAAGAGCAGGAAAAAAAGAGTGAAAATGGACAGTGAATTCACATCTCAGCCCCAGAGACACACATGGCTGAGCAGAGGGAGAACTGAGCAACCACACAAATCCCGTGGTGGGCAAATTCCAGTGCCTGCCCCACCCCAGCTGTGGCATTTCTGAGTCCACACTAAGGAAATTCCATATTCCATTCCTCTTCCACCACGAGAGTGGCTGAGGGGCTCCCACGAAGCTGAGCAGGGTGAGGCTGCAATTAAAAATGCAGATTCAGAGTCACAGAATGCAGCCCACGGGAGGGAGGAGCTGGGCTCTGGCCAACACCATCAGCAAACAAAAACTCCTTGGGAATGCTCAGACACAGGAGAAGCTCCCAGCAGCAGAATTGTCACTCACACGGACACAAACCCAGGCTGAGCACAGCCCTGCACTTGGATTTGTCCTCCAGAGGGATTTTCCATGGCACAGGCTGGCTGCCCACCATGCAAAGCCAGGCTTTAATGATTGCTTTGTGAGAGCTCAGGATGACAAAGCTTTTCATTAATCGCCCATTCCTCATCAGTCTCTTAATAGATCTATAAATGAATAAATACCCCAAGGAAATTGCTGCTTTAAAAAGGGGGAAAAAAAAAAAAATTGGGCACCACTTTGAATATTGACAGACACAAGAGTTGCCTTTTAACTCTGGAGTCATTCAACTTTTGTTGGAGTGTTACATAAAAGCTTTTAATTTACCGAGTACCTTTTTGTGAGTCGAGGGGATCATTTGTGACTAATGAAGAGCAAAGAACATTTTAATAATAGTGACAACTGGCTTTGATATTAATATTGTCTCCAAAAAATTCTCTTTTGAAGTCTCTGAGATTAGGAAAACCCTTTATATTTTATCCAACCGTGTTAATAAAATTGCCTTGCCTACATAATGCTCTCTCCAAAGCAAAAGTAATTTTCCCCCATTTAGTTCCCCATGCTATGCTGTGGATATTTTTATATGCATTTTTTTCTCACTTGTCATTTTTCTGTGCACCAACATTTCTAATTTTTTTTATTAGTTTTCAGAAATCATATTTAAATGAAAACCCCCAGTGTAATGCTCTATTTCTTAATAAAACTTGAACACATTTCATATCCTTAGAAATGGAAGCCTTTTTGCATGTCATAAATACTGCTTTATACTTTCTTAGGGAGGAAGTGGGATGGTAGGGCTGCTGAGTGGAAGCCTTCTTCAGGAAAGTATCACTTTTGTAGGAATTATGACAACAGAAGAGAAGGAAAACATTAATCTATTTCATTTTTAGGGGTGGTGTTCTATGAGCAATGTCACATAGATGTTACTTCTGTATTTTAGACCCTTAGATCATGCCATTTATTCAGGTGGACATGGAGTTGACCAAAGCTAAGGGTAGGTTATTTCAGTTTCATTTGTGAGTTCTGCATCCCTACAAACTTTATTAGATCTCACAGGCCTGTTAAAGTCCTAGTGAAACAAGACATGTTTCTGGAGTGACAGACACATCAATCCTCAGCCCCACTGAAGGGGATCAGCTACAAGAGTTATGTGAAAAAAGTATCCCCAGCAAGTGTTGAAAACAGCAGAACAAACATTGTTCCTCTCAGGTCTAACTTCTGTCCTCACTTAGTCTTTCATTTTTTTAAATGGAACTCTACTCAATTTTCCAGTGGTTTTCAGAAAAGGTTACAAGTTAAAGCAATACACTTGCCTAAGACTCTTGTTGAACCAGGACTGCATATGATGTATTGAAAGCCATGAATCATTTGAAGCATAAACCAGGAAAAAAAAAATCCTTTTCTTCTTTTTCTTCTTTTTTTTCTTTTTTTAAATTTTTTTTCCTCCTGCTGCCCATGATGTATTCCCTCCAGCTCTTCCTTAATTAGCAAGTTAAGGCCAGTAATTCGTCTCCAGTTGCTGTCTCTAAGCAGAAGCAGCAGTAGGGACATTGAGCTCCAGACATAGAGCAATGTGCTCCAGCCCTGCTGAGGATATTCCCATCAGTCCCAAAATACAATGCTACAGCTCTGAAACACGTTCCCAACAACAGAAAACCTGGTGGTCTGACCAGGATGCAAGCACAAAACAAATCCACAATCTCCTGCTGATTTAAGGAGAAATCAGCCTTGCTATGTCCTTGGTATGTAAACCATGGCCCAGACTGTGACAGCCAGTGGGGAACAGAAGGGTGTGAGCCCCTTCTGTCTCCTGGGGGCTGCACAGGTGCCAGGCAGTTCCACATCCAAGCCCCCTTTGCTGTTTTAACTTCAGCAGTTTTTGGTTAGAGGAGAGGCTGGGAGCTTTGTCCTTTCACAACTCCAGGCACGTGATAAATATAATTTTGACAGAGATAAATATAATTTTGACAGAGATAAATATAATTTTGACAGAGAGAGGAGTTTGCTGGAGCACGATCCTGCAGTTAATGTTTATGGACAAGTTTCCAGAGAAGGGATGGTGGGACTGGGCTGCTGACTCAGCCCTCCCTGCCTGTGTAGGGCAAAGATAACCCAGGGGTGACGAGCCCGAGCATCCTCAGGGAATCCTTCACCTCCAGCACACCTCAAAGCAGGAGCAGCAAAGGGCTGGAACCTTCCATGGGAGTTTCTGCCTGTGCCGTGGCTGTGTGCTCACCTGAGCTGGGTGACTCTCTAATAAAGCTCTCTGGCTCTCTGATGGAAACTTTTTTGATAAAGGAAGGAGTTGCTGATGAAAGTGGAGGGGGTTTTGTGTGTGTGTGCTCCTCGAGGTTTCATCTGGGCTTCAATGCCTCTAAAAGAAGGGACAAGAGGGGAGCAGGGCACAAACCTGAACTCCCCGTGCTCCCTTCCTGAAAGGGAAGGAAGAGCATCAAAGGGAATGAGAGTGACAGGCTCTGGCTGAAAGGCTTTCTGTGTTCTTGCTTTAGGTCACTGCCATGGCTGGCATCACAGAGCAAAGCCTGTCTAATTTAACATTTATGAACTCCTCCTTTCCAGGGTTCAGTCTAAAGTGGGCCAGGAAACGTAGGGTGATAATGCAAAGTTACAGTCGTGGTTATTTGGTTTTTATCTTTGGCAGTTTTAAAACTTTGGAGGTGTCACATGACTATTACAGATCCTTTCCCTCCTATTCCTTAATTTCTCTTCTTCTCTGCTCATCAGGCTGGAAAAGTAAAAGCCCTTCCATGTCACCAGGTGTACCCCAACACTTTTACATGACTTATTCTTTTGTTTATAAAATAAACTAAAAAAAATTGCAGTATTCACATGAATGTAAGGAAATTATCAATCAAGGGTATATAAATTGCTCCCAGCAAATGCAAAGGGGAACCTTGCCTGTCTGATGTTTCTGCATGATGTTAAATTCACTTTTGCACAGGAATCAATAGATGAAAAAGTGAAAAAGAAGCACAGGTACAATATTTATTATAATAGTTTGGGAACAACATGGCACACAACTATAATTACTGTATTTTCAGTTCAATGAAAAAAAGTATAAGATAGCTTTTTCCCAAGATTTTAATAATTTTACAGAGGGTGAAAAGTCTTTTTGAAATAGCTTTCAAGCTATTTCATCTTCTTGTTAATATGATTTTTTAATTGCTCAGTATGCAGGTTGATAGATATATATTTATGTAGGTGTGTGCCCATAGAGTATAGGAGAAATATTAAACTAAACCCCATGTCTTTGGTTACATTGTTGGGATATGTTTTGGATAGATTCTGCTAATTTTGATTCTGCCCAGTAGAATCCCCCATTAATTCCCTTATTACCTACTGGATTACATAAAAGATGATAAAGATGGTGTTGAATTCCCAAGGGGATTTTTCTCCATTTTCTACTTAAAAGAAAAAAAAAGTTCAGTTCTCCACCACAAAGAAATGAGATTCATATAAGCAAAGGATAAATTAGAGATTACTTTGAAAAAATAGCAACTTTTTCTATTATTTCTGGATGTGCTGAAATAATCTAGAACGGGTGAATGGGAAAATGAGAGAATGATTGGAAATCTAGAATCCAGGAAATGGGGGAATGTAGTATCTGATTTTTAAACAGGGCAGAATTGCAGATAAAGAAATTCTAGGCCAAATAGATAAGGAGCAATGCTCAAGTCACCTGTAAGCAAAGGATGTAAAAGTGATAAGTAACAAGTGACAGATACATCAGACTGAGCTGTCAAAGCAATCACTTTTCCTTCAATGCCAGGGTAACAGCACTCAGAGAATGAAGCAGTTGTGAGTCACCATCTGATTCTGACATGATTGGAAAGATGTTACCATAAATAAACCAAGAAAATGCAAAATGGGCAAGTGTATGCACATCCAGTCAGAAAACTGAATTAAATAATAATAATAAAAAAACCCAAAACAGTTCTAAATGGGTTTCTGTTACACTGGAGCAATGCAGAAAAAGGAGGAGTCATACTTTGACCTCTCCTGGGCTTGGGATTATTCCCCATTTTTAGTAATGGAAGGTGGAATTGAACATGTTTATTAATTTTTGTGGATTATATCCAATTGGGACAACTCTCAAGCACCCTAAAGATTCGATTCAAAACAGTTTTAGCAAATTAGAATAATAGTCTGGAAGAGTAAGAGTTGGTTAAATAATGAACAGGCCAAGCAGCTACACTTGATTTTATTCTCTCTGACCAAACTCATGACATCTGCACAAATATAAGATGAGGGAGGGCACAGCAGATTTGCCAGAAATTATTTTGGGGTTATAAGGGAGAATAATCAGTACATAAATTAATCATTTAACCACTTGTACAACCATGTATAAAAAGAAGCATCACATATAAATCCCAGCAAGTAATATTTTCAATTTTCTGGTAAAGCTCTCAACTCTGATCTCCTGTTCAAGTTACTACATTTTAAGAGAGATGTGAAGAAAGCAGGAGCAGTCCACAGGAAGATGACAAATATGATCAAAGACATAGAGAAAAATGTCTTACAAGCAAATTTGAGAGGACTGGGCTTGTTTAGTCTGAAGATCAGAAAACTGAGGGGAGATGTAATAGCAGTTTTCAAATTAGTTGATTCCTGTGAAGTGAATGGCAGTAAGTGAACTTCTATCTACAGTGAAAATAGGAGGGGGAGGATGCTGTGGGGTGTTACATGGAATATCAGAGTCCCTTTCTGTCGGATTTTCCATCCCAGAAGAAGAACAAAATTCCCTCCCCCTTTTTACCTCTGTCTTTCTAAATTAAAATTATTCCATAGATTTAACTCCCCGAGCCTAAATCGGTATTTAGGCAAATGCTAAATGTAAGACTTTTTTTTTTAAAAAAAAAGCCAGTCTGGTCTCTGTTCATTAGAGATTTAAGCATATGGCCAAGTTTAAGCCATTCAAATACTTTAACTATGCAAGTGATTGAAGCTGGGTGCTGTTTGTTACGTGTATCTGAAATTAATCTGAGTTTAGACTAATGTGTATTTACTTTGCCAGCTTATTTCCTCTATTACTTAGAAATTTATACATATTCAAATTGAAAGGTGATGCTGATGAACCGAGGTCTCACATTTCTGAATATCTGTGTTGCAGACCTGCATTTCTTCCCCTCTTTCCCTTGCTGGTTGGGGTTTGCACATTCAGAATTTGTTTTCTGACCTTATCGTTTGAAAGGTATTGAGTGCTTCAGCCTCCACTATTGAAATCATGGGATGTCTGCTGCTGACTCAGATGGGAGCAAGGTTAAGCCTGTAAATAGTAACATTATTGAAAATCACTTTTTTAAACTGCAATTTCCTAACACCCAGGCTGGTTTTATCCAAGCTGTCCCCTAAAATCCCGGGTGAGGGCTTGTACACCCTCCCAGCCATTCATGTGGGGTGGGAAAAGCAGCCAGGACACTCCTGAGCATGCAGCTATTAAAACAAGAATAATTTCTGTGTTATTCTGCAGTCTGGGAAGGGACTGCACACCTGTGGGCTGTCACAGCTGCTGGGTTTTTCTGGGGAAAAACCCCACAGGGATGTCCCTGCTGTTAATGCACTCCTCCCTCAGTGGGAAGGGGCTGTAAAAGGATTTCTGAATTCCAGGCATTGGGAAATGGGTGGAATATCTGATCCTACAGAGCTACAGACAGGCTGATGGCCCAAAGGTGGCACCTGACCATAGTCCATGAGGAGTTAAACTGTGCAAGTTTGACACATGAGCTTGTTCTGAGCTCCATAAATCCCCTTTGCCAGTCAATCCCAAGGAGAACTGAGTAGAAATTTCTTGGAAGCCACTTAACACTTCTAATGGATATTTTATTTTTTAATCTTTAGCTTTGTAAAACCTAATGCTAAATTACTACATATATTAAAGTACAAGAGTGGGCTAAAATCTCATTCTCTACATTGAGGTAAAAGATAATTTTTCCATTAAAAAAAAAATCTGTAAACAAATAATATAATATTGCCTTCTTACTTATTTGTTTCTATTTTATTTTTGTGTGTCTTTCGAATATTAATTAAAAATATTTTTATTCTTTTCCCAGCTGAGGACTATTTTTTTTTTTAGCAAAAGCACACTGTGATGCTGTCAAACCAACAAAACATGGAACCTGTCCATGGCATAAAAACACAGTATGTATTAATCAACTGGGAGAAATTGTTGCTCTTTGCCATTTAAGCAAAACCAACAGCAGAGTGATGAAAAATTGTCAGATGCTGATGTGATATGACTCAGCTTTGCTGCAGCTATTTCACAAGAGTTGCTGCAGTTTGAACCTTCTGCAGTCAGTAACCACTCTGGGAAACTACTTTTGAGAAGCTCTGGTCTGCTCAATGCAATGTTACACAAAGAATAATGCTATATACACAAAAACACTTGAAATTAAAAAAAAAAAAAAATAGGAAAAAAATCTCTGCCAGACTCCATAGCTGCCAAAGTAAATCGTGCAGTGCCAGGCTCAGGTGAAATCCTGGCTCTTGGGTTCCACCTGCCTGCAGTTGCCCATCCCAAATGATTACCTTGAAAGGTTACCTGTAACTTTTGGGAGCAGCTGGTTGTGCAGGAATCGTGTTGGTGATGTGGTGTTGAAATCACCAAATCATCGATCACCAAATCACCAAATCATGGATCAAAGGTTGGAATGAACACCTCAGTGTGATGGCTGAGGATGTACAGTGAGTTCACCAGTCCTTCCATGGCTCTCCACCTCTGTGTGATGCTCTTTTCACACAGAATAATATCATTGAATAATCACAGTGAGAGGTTTTGAGGAAATTATTTGCAAACAGATCTGCCCCACTTTTATTTTGGTCTCCTTATTGTGCTGAATTTTTCTCACTGGAGCAGGTGATTCTATTGGGAAAGAGCATGAATTTTATTTTTGCTTTGTTTTCATTCCTTCTCTTTAAAGAAATTCCTGTTAATTGGATTTTATTTCCCATTCTCTCATCTGGTAAAACAGCTAAAGTCTGGAACAGAACATCAGTAAATTCAAACATAGTTATGAATAACTGGTGGTAGTGTTGCACAGTGGTTTCCCAAGGTATTCCATAATAGAAACAAACATGCCCTTGCAGTACAATATTAAGACATACAGCATTTCAGCATTTTCTGTGCTTCCAACAATTAAATTACAGTCTACCCTGTGCTGGGCTTCAGGAGGAGGAGCACAATTCTGCTCCCATATGACTCTGTGGAGTATTAAACCTAGTTATTTTATTAAATAAAGGCTCTCTTGGGAAAGCCAACTAAAATTATCATATCCTCTCACACACATAATGTAATTAAGGTCCCTATACAAAAAGGTACTTAAGCACATGCTTTACTTTAAGCACAAAGGTAGAGTCTTGATTCAATCAGGATTACTGCTGGGTTTAAAATTAAGTGCATGCCTAAGTGCTTTGTCCTGAGGTCCCTATCACCAGAATAGCCAGAGCTACCAGCAGATAAATTTTGCCTTGTTATCCCGAATTAAAATGGATGAGCTACCACACTTCAAGTTATTCTTGATGCCTACTCAGAACTTTCTGCACAGAAAAACCTGCAGGAACTCTGAGGTCTCATCTCCATTAAAACAAAGCAAAGCAAACAAACAAAAAGATATTTTAGGTTTTCTGTGGGCACCACATCCTTATTTCCTTGGTTTAGGCCTTTGGTTGGAATGTCATTGGTTGTAAAGTCATTAAATTATAGTGTATGTTGTCATTGAATTTCTTAAATGGCTGTGCTAAATGAACAGTCAGGGGAAGGTGTAAGAATTGCTTTGAGTGTGAGCTTTTTGGTAGACTTTCTTTTTTTTTTTCCTTTTCCATGAGCATGGTATGGTCATCACTGAGCTGTGAGACTGGGAGTGGTCATATCCCCCAAAACACTTCTGTGTCTGCATGTAACTTCACTTCCACGTGCAATGGTGCAGTGTTTCCACTCCAAACTGCAGTCATGTCCCAGAAATAAGGGAGAAAAACTCAAATCAGGACCAAAGAAGGTAAAAGGAATGGATCAGCTTCTCTAAGTTACCCATTCCAGATCTGAACTGTCCTGTTGATGATATAATTCCCTCAAATGTAACTGTGGCATCCTCAGCCCTGCCTTTATCCACCTGCAGCAGAGCAGAGAATACACACCTGTGCTCTCCTACAACAACTGAGAAATGCTTTAAACTTCTCAAGTTCCTGTCCAGGCCTGGCCTTCCTTTGATTGCTTTCACGATTTCAGGAAAATTAACTAACACATGATGTTGAGATCCTTAGAAAGTTTATTTTATTTTTGCTTTTTTTTAAAAAAAAATTCAAGGTGCACCTGCTGACACAGAGAGGAGAGGGCAGAAAGGCCAGCACACTGTGGCTGCCCCATGCTGCAAAGGAAAATTCTGGAGATTGAGTCAACATCAGCTACATATTGCTTTCTGTATTTTATATACGTATAAAGATGTTTTTATATGCTGTTTATATTTACTGTCAAGTGCCATGAAATGCCTGTAATGCAGGCAACCCTCCTTCCCTCAGCACACCTGTGAGTGGCTGAGGTGTACTGCAAGTTTTGCCATTCCTGGTCATTCTCTGATGGCTACTGGAAATTTTTGTCTGCTCAAATCTCCTGATGGTGGCGAGCCAGAGATGCTGCTGCTCATTTTTCACTCTCCCTTTAGACAAATCTTTGCTTGTTTGGGCTGCCAGAATCCCAAATTCCCAAGCACTAATTTCACATAGAAAATTTTAAACAGCCAGCCACTTTATCTTTTGTGCCTTTGCATCCACCTGCACTCTTCCTTTCAGTCCTAAATGTATCTTTTCCTCTGCTGGCTGTCAAACGTGTCTTGTACTTCAACTGGAGGAGAAAATCCCTTAAGCCACGATGCCACATGTTCAGTGCAATCAAAAGGAGTTTGGCTTGTGTTAATCTAGGTGTGCTGGATTCTATGCACCTGGGAGGAGTGTGTGGATGTGCCATATTGAGAAACCATACATTACTTATCTCTGAGCTGGAGCACAGAGAAATAAACAGCCATATGGCAAATAAACTTCTTTTTTTTTTTTTTATTACTTTGCTTTATTTGTTTCAAAATAGCGCAGCGCCACAAATCCAGAATATTAACAATGCTCCATCTGGAGAGAGGAAGGTTTTGCTGCTTTGCCATCCCAGTATTTCAGCTCTCCTGAAAAAAAAAAAAAAAAAAAGTTAAGTTTCAAACTCAGGGATTTGCCATAGCCAGGGAGGTCAGTGAGAACTGAGCATCTCTCTTTTGTCTTTGCTGGGCTCATTAAAGACCCAGATGCACATTGCAATACTTCTGATATGAAATAAAGGGAATGAGTTAAATATGATGTATTTACTCCAGGCTTTCTCCTCCTTTTGAAAGAGAGTGGGGCAATTTCTGGTTCTGTCACTCTTTGGCTGAAAGGACTGCTGGGCAAAGTCAGTGCCCAGATCGATGTCTTTGTTATTCAGTATAAAATGGAGATAATTCATACCACTGTAAATAAACAGTAATTATTATTATGGTATGCATTTGCCACTATTCCTATATCAAAATGCATATATATAACTATGTAACCAGACCTCCAAGGAACCCATATGTATAATTTAACAACTTCTGGGCTACCATTCACTTTCCTACTGCTTCTTTCCATAGCACAATAACTATTTGCCATCTAAATCATTTAAATTAACCTACTCTTAGCCTAGATTTGTAACATTATAGTTATATGTATTTACATGTGCCCATATTTTCCGGTTTTTTTCACCCACTTCATTCCTCAAGCAGCCAGAGGTGTGAGTGAGTACATGAAAAACTTCTACAGTCGTGAACAATGCAGTTCTAATTATAGGGAAGTGCCACACTGTAGTCAATCTCTCAGCAGTTCTAATTATAAGACATCATCAGGTTAAATTAATAAATAATGAAAGTTAATTTAGAAGAACTTCTGCAAAAATGTAAATGACATTTTTACATACAAGAAGAATTTGTAGTTAAACTGAAAAACGTCATACAATAACTTGGTGGTTGCATGCACAAGTCTGTGAATTCTTTGCTTTGATCTTTTCCCTCAGATGTACTGGCAGATCATGTAGGCTGTCAAATGGACATGCTAATTATGCATTTACACAATTTGCTGTGCTTAGTAACAGATATGAACTCAAATCACACTGTACTGCAATCTCTTGGAGACATGGACAGGAGAGCTTTGTGCACTGGTTCTTCCTGGTGGCCTTTTGACCATTTCACTTTTCTCTATTTTGAGACCTGTGTGCCTCAGTCATAAAAAAGAGACTTAAAGTCTTCTCATGGTGAAAGCAGACCTTTACAATATGAAAATTATTATGCATTTTCTCCACCTCCTATAAAAGCTTAGCTGGTTTTCTCTATTCTTGACTTGTGCTCTCCCAAAAATCAACATGTATTGTTTTATTTTCTGTCTCTGTAATGCTTTTATCAAAGACAAAATGCCTAATAGACAAGGTCCTCTAATGTGTGATTAATTTTGTGATTTCATTTTATTTTTATGGAGTTTGCCTCCTACTAGATAGATTCCTGAATCCAGGCTCTAGAAGGAAAACATAAGATGTTCAAAAGTGACCGATGATCTAGGGAATCTGCAATATTTCCTCTCTAACTTTATTTGGACAAGTTCTTGTATTTATTCTTGAGAAGTATTCACTTCTCAAACTTCTGGTCAATTGGGCACAATAGGTCCTTATTTGTGTTGAATAGGAGCCTTGACTTTGATTTCACACAAACAGGTATCAAAAAAAAAAATTCACTTATAAAGGACACAAGATTTCAAGGTGCAAAAATTCCTTAATTTCAATTTACTGCAGTTTTTCCTGGGATCTATACTGGTACCATTACAGCTGCCAGCAGAACAGGATATGAGCTTGGAGTTGATCACAGCCTCTGAAATGTTTAATATCAAAGCATTAAATGATAGGAATTTGTTACTTTTTTTTCTCCTTAGAAGTTATGAGAGGAATAAGGGTGAAACAACGGGCAAAGAAAAAAAAATTAAAGTATACTCTTGTCTTTCTCATTTAGCAATGGACAGTCCTGAAAAATAGGTGTCTGTTGAATGAGATTTTTCTGAATATGTTGCTTTTTGTGCCTGACAATTCCTGTGCTAATGACAGCGAAATGGAGTAGCCATAAGGAAATAAAAACATTTCTCTTCATCTCAATTTTATCTCCTCCTGTGTATCCCTAAAGCTCAGCCTCTCAAATCATGACAGATAAACTCTGCAACTCTTTACTGCCGTTGTCAACTCCATCACCAGGTGAGACCAAAGTTGGGCTTTTAGCTCTGTATCAACATTTATTGTTCTAATTTTACACAGAGACAAAGGAGGCTCCACCACCAGCCTCACCTGGCTCTGCCTCCCTTCCTAAAGTCATCACTGGTGGCTCCTGCAGGAATTTTTTTATTTTTTTTTTTTCACCTTTTTGATTCCCACATCACCTCTCCTTTCATTCTTACCTGTCCAGCTCCTTCCAGAATAAGACATTAAATTTATGGACTTGGTGAAGTCACTGGAAAATCTTTGGTCCCAGTTTGGAAAAGAGATGACCTCAAAGAGCAGCAGCTGGAAAAGAAAAGTTGAAGAACAATTTTTTTACTTACGTTTTCCTAAACAATTCCACGATTTCCATGGGACCTAATTTAGAGTTCCTCAATATTTTGAACTGACTATAGTAAACAGCCAGCAATAAAAAATTCATTAATCACATACACAGGTAATTTGCATTAAAGGTGAAGGATGCCTTGTAAATTAACTGCAAGATTATAAAAAAATTTGCTGGGTCTAAATATTAATGCATAAACCAGGGTGGGGATGAGATGGAAGAGGAAGCAGGGGATGATAAAAATATATTTTCTTGGATAAGTACTTACTATTATCATTATTATTATTATTATTACTATTACTAATTTTATTTTATTTTGTTTTATTTTATTATTATTATTACATGCTTTCACACTCAGATTTTCAGGACTTCAGCCCAATCATGACCACTGTATCTCCTCTGTAGATACAAACACATATTCAGACATTTTCATGTGTCCATAGAATTGTTGAGTGTTTTTAACACTGGGGACTTCATGAGAGATTTGAATTCTACCTGTTCAGGTAATTTTTAATTTTTTTTTAAATAGTTTGACTTGCAGAATCATCCTGTAGGATTTCTTCCAGTTGTAAGTGTAAGGTTAAAGCTGGTAGCTCTGAACTCTTTTCATCATTTTTATTGAAGACAAAAATGGACCAAACACGGTGCCACACAGAAAGAATTTGGTCCCAGCTTGACAGCAGTCAACAAGTTTTAAACCACTATTACCTTTCAAGAAATTAATTGCCTGAGATTTAAAAATGGGGTAATTTGATAGAAGACTGAAAAGTTAACAGCAAATTAAAGCAAAATTAAAATTTTGTAATTTAGTTTAATTCTCTCTTACTGCTTGGAATAATTTTACATTTCTCTTGCCCACACTGAATTCAAATTAATATTAATATCTGCTTCTTTGAAAGTTTTACAAAATTACTTTAATACACATTAGGTATCAGGGGCACTTTTTTTTTTTTTTTTTTTTTTTTCCTTTTGATGTACTAATCATTGAAGATTAAAGCAATGACAGCAATCGGTACCGTAGGTGTTAATTTATTTCTGGTGAAGGTACCTACACATGTAGGAAATGTAGCTTATTATCTAAACCTGGCAGGGGGAGCTATTACACTTCAGTAACATTTGTAAACCCAACCTGCTGAGAATTGAAGCCACTTAGTTCCTTTCTCCTGTGAAAAACCAAAGGAAATGGTATAATCAAGGCAGACAATACCTAAATATACTTTCCTCACCTCATACATCTTCCCTTCATGCCCTTAAAGGAAGCCTGCTCTCTCTGAAGGGAAATTCTCATTTAATTTCCAGTCTTGTGGCTCAGCAAAATTAGAAATGTGCTTTGCCAGTGTTGGTTATGTGCACATCTGGCCTCAGAGCAGCAGGTAAAATCTCCTCTGTCATCCAGTCTGAACATTGCCTGGTTTATTTCGTTTGGAATAAACAGCTATAAAAAGCATAAAATATTTGGAATAGTTCTTTATGTGCCAGGACGTAGATGTATACGAAAATTTAAACAATTTGAAGGTAATTGGTAAATATTATGGTTTTTCCAAACACTGGGAAAGTTGGAATTTGAATTTTGGGAGCTGCCCTGATAATTGCACTTTGAACAGGAATATCTTGGAGGAAAGGGTGGCTCACATTTAACACAAATTATTCACTCATGCAGGAATTGGTGCTGAACTCCTCACAAAGCTGGAAACCCAGCACAACTCCACTGGTGTCAAATGTTTCTTGTGAGAGGAAGTGAAAATCATACATAGAAAAAAAAAATTGTATTCTTGACTTCTGTTTCTCACATTTTAAACCCTTTGTTTTAAAGAGGGATTCAAACAACATCAGAAGTGAGAAGTGTTTGCTGGGTGAGGGGAAGCCCTGTTCTTTAGGAGAATTAAAACTTCTTCACTCTACAAACATCACAACAATTTCTATTCTGATCCAGATGGGCCCTTCCAGGAAAACTCCATGCAAAACAGAAAATAAATGAAGATGTTGTTTATTTATTCTTCTTCCCAATGGCCAGCTCCACTCTTTGATTTCTGTATTTTTTTTTTTTACTAGCCAATCTTAGCAAAATTAACAACATCAAATTTTGCCTTGTGGCTGCTCACAAATATTATTTTCTTTTTTTTTCCTGCATCCCACACACATCTCACCTGGCAGGAACACCACGATATTGGAGCAAACCCTGGGGGCAAATATGGGCTTCAGGTGATTTTTGTTCCATTCACTTTCTCTATATTTTCGCTTGAAGAGTTAAACATGAATTTGGTCTGCCCATTCTTTGCATCAGCAGAGCACAAGCAAGCAGCTTTCCAAAAAAAAAAAAAAATCTTAATAGCAGACAGCTTGGGAAAAAAGAAAAAAAAGAAAAAAAAAACTTTCTAAAAAGCTTAATAGCAGACATGCACCTCCACAGCACTCCCAAAATGAGATTTCTGCTCCAGAGCTGCTTTGAGTCTGGCTGCTCTGCAGCACAGGAAGAACTAACCCATGGCCTGCCATGCACAGGCAACATTTAGAAGCATTTCCTCAAACTTGAAAAAAGTAACTTTTATTTCAGAAGAAAGCAGAGATCAACACCTAATCCCTTGACCACAGGTGCCAGGACTTTAAGAAGAACAACAAATATCACAACAGTCCCAAAGAAAACAGTGAGAGCTGGCATTGCTGCTGTTGGAAATTTGAATTTGTGAACAAAGTTCAGCCTGGCTATTGGTTTCAGTCTCATTTTGCATTCAGGGCAGTGTTGATTTTTGAGTACTTCTGTGGTGGGACCGAAATCGTTTTTATTCCACAAGTCAGGATGATTTTAGCTCTGCTGCAGCCCTGGTGCATCTGTACTCAGCTCAGTTTGGTTCCCTGACACTCAGGCAGGAGATTGTCATCCTCACTTATCGTTTGTTAATGGGAGAATTTGTCATCACCAATGATCATTCGTGTACAATGAACCCAGAAAATCTGCATTGTTCTATGTGATGGTTGTAAAAAGGCAAAAAATCTGACTGCAAATTTGCATTCAGGTGAGACACACACATTTTGGTGCTGGTGTGTTTTCCAACAACTTTGCTTTAAAATAAAGTTGGACCTGTGTTAATAATGCCAGACCAGGCAACAGCAGAATTTAATGTTATTACCAGTTCCAATATTGGCCCAGGAAACAAACGTGTGGAAGTCATTTTATTCCTTGGTACCCTCTTTCTACTCCAATTTTGCTTGTTTAAAATGTAAATTGAAGATTATTGCTGACTCCAAAACAAGGATGTGTCTGTGGAGCTAAACCTAATAAACCCAGTAATTAAAATGTGGGTGTGCAAGTGAAGCATTTGTACAAAATTTTACCAAATATCTACAGAAAATGAACTTGGCAATTGCAAGCCTAACTGACAAAGATATATTTTACTGTAAGGCTATTAACCTTTTTTTTTTTCCTTGTAAAGAATAATAATAATAATGACCTGTTGCTGTTGTTTGGGTCAAATTTCCTGCATGTTAGGGATCCTTTAAATAAAATGTTGGCTTAAAAAACATGATCAATATTGATTCCTGTTGAAAGTATAGAGGGTTTGGGTATAAGTTTTCTACCCAGGGTCCCTGTTGAGCATGTTACCACAAAACACAGAATGTTGTCGACTGGGAAATTATATAAAAGAAGGAGCAAGGCTGTCAATAAAAGAGCTCAACAGTTTTTGTAATTTCATGAAAAGAAGTAACAGCTGCTTTAAAAGGTATTTTTTTCAAGCCTGAGTATTTCTTTGACCCGCCCCACTTTCAGGCTGACCCTTAAATTTGGATCAGGTGAGTAACTGTAGCTGGAATAGTTCCTTAGCAGAGGGGCTGTTGGCTGCTGTGATCTCTTCACTCTTGTGAGTACTCCAATTTTTTTTTATATTTCAGCTTTTTTGCATCTAATGGGGAATGTATTCCCTCAAAAGGGAAAATATATGAAGTCAAATTTTCAAGAATTGGATTGATTTTGAAGCGCGAGGTTCCTTAAAAGGCATTTCTGGGAGAGGAAATTTTCCTTTTGTGATGCTCGTGTTGGGATGAAAAATTATGTTTGAAGCTTTGTGGGACAGCTGCTAAGGCTGAGAGTCTGTTGAAACCAAGAAAAGAAGAAATAATGAACAAAAAGTGGCGTGAGTTCAAAAGAGGGTAATTGTTTGTTTGCTGGGGAGGAAGGTGATGGTGTCACATTGAATTAACTCAAGCCAGATTCCTGAGAAAATCTGTCCTGCTGAGAGTCCCTTCCCAGGGCAGAACATAATTTATGTTCAGTACCTCCAACACCTGAAGCCTGAAGAGTTGAGATTTAATAAAACAGTGAAAGAAGGAGCTGCAATATTGAGGAGTGATGAGGGATGGCAGCAGGATTGCAGGAGACAAGAACTCAAGGGTGGCACAGACACAGATTTCTGCAGGTACCAATAGGCTTGCACAGATGAAGCACCACCTTTTTTCTGTCTTCTTTTTTGAATTTTTTTAGAAATTTCTTTGTTAATTTATCCTCTCACTTGAGGCCTCTAGCACAGAAACCAGAGTTTCTTGGGGATGTTAGGAGCTCAGTCTGCTTAGTTAATTCCTGTCCTAAGCTGCTGTGGGACAATTGCATGGCAGTGATGGTTATCAACAAACCTGGGAGATCTGTGTTTGGGTTTATGTGGCAAAATAAATCTTCCTACATCTTTATTACTTTGTCAAAAGTACCTCCAATCTGAGCAATCATGAAAAACTTTAAGTATCCTATTTTTTAATTTTTTTTTTTTTTTAGTGAAGCCCCAAATTTAAAATTGATTCCTTTTGATAGTGAACCTTCCCACCTTGCAGGAAGGTCAATGATTAGACTGGGACAACCACGGTGTTTAGGAATCAATAGGAATTAATTTATTATTATTAGCAATAAGGAACTTGCTGTTCCAGAAAAAAAAAAAGAGATGCTCAGCTGCACATTTTAGCATTGCAGCCTCAATGGAGCCCCCAAATTTTGGGATGTGGAAGCAAAGGGTGTTGGATTAATGATGACTGGGTCAAGTTCATTTGATGGCTCTCAAAGTTACAATCTCACCATTATCTCCTGATTCATGGCAGGCATCAAGGTCCCATTGCTAACTCTGACTGTCCATGCCAGACTTTATCAGTGCTGGGACACGTTGGTCCCATTCCATATTGCATCATTTTAGCAGCTCCTGTGGATATTCTGAGTGGGATGTCTAAAAGTTATGCACCCAAGTTTGAGCCAGTCACCTCAGGCTCCCTTAATGTCCCCAAAAATCTCCAGAGTATGACTTTTTTTTTTTTTTTTTTTTTTTTGTGACCTGTTTTAGACACTCCCATCTTGGGATAAGACAAATTTCTCTCTGGAGATTCTGTTTGTCTGTACTGAGAATAAACAGAGCTGAGGGTACCTGCCTCACACCCTGGGCAGATGGGGATTAAATCAGAATAAATGGATCACACCTTTGCTATCGTCCATGATGAGTAAAACAGGATTTGCCTCTCCCTTTGTGTGGTGGGGGAAGGAAGGGAAGCAAGAACAGGGAATTAATGTGGATCCATGCAGAGTGAAAGAGCTTCAGTGCTGTCACATAAAAAGCTGAGGGGTTTATTTCACTTTAGAGTGTAGGAAAGATTTCCAGGTCAGCACTGGCTTATTCAGAAGATGAAAAGTAATAATTAAAGGCAGAAAAGGTAACAAAAAGCAGAATTTTGCCTAAGCACTTAATTTTCTTCCCAAAGCAACCATTGGTCGAGTGAAGGGAGCCCCTTAAGCTCTCTGATAACAAAAATCGATAATTATAATTATTTACACTTATCTGTTGTTCTTTTCACAAAACTTTTTAAGCCTCTTCAAAAATGGGGGTGAATATTGTTGTCCCCACTATACAGAGGGGGAAACTGAGGCATGGTGTGGCTATGAAGTGTCAGATTATATGATTGATCAGTCCTGAAATGAAATGGCTGTTCAAATATTTCATTCCCTGTCTTTAGACCTAAGCACCAACTCATGCTGCTTTTATTTTTCTGCTCTCTACATCCTCAAATGCATAACATGAACTTGCTCCTGTGGCTTTTGGAATAGTATTTTGGAATGGCTTCCAAACTTTTTAGAATACCAAGTTTATTTGGATTTTTTTTTTTTTTCTTGTGAAGGCCATGAAATAAATTCAGCTTTAATTGTCATTTGAGCTGCTAGAGAAGACAATCTAAGTATCATCAGTTGTGTGCAGAGAAAGCAAGGTGGAACTGCTCTGAAGTGCAGCTACATTTTGTACAGGGAGAAAAAATTACAGAAAAAATGATTCCTTTTTTTTTAATTCATAATCTAGTCACATTTTATCCATATGACTTTCAAGATGCATTTTGGTATTATTTCCTGCTTGTACTGCAAACAGGGCACCTTAAAAAATGTAATTCCTGTGGGTGATGGGAGAGACCCCAGCAAGACAAGGTGTGCAGCCACCTGACTTTTGGGGTGCAGCTTCTTCAAGCACTTGCACAGGGAAGTACCTGAAGGTACATCCACCTATAGCCCAAAATTCAGTGTTAGAAACGTGAAATCAGGCTAGAAATCTCGAATCCTAATTGAAATATAAACGTAATTAGAAGGGCAAGAAGTTTTTAAAATGAAATTGAAGAACTGACAGCGCTGCTGTCTCAAACAGCATAATTTAATTTCAAACCCTAAATATGAAATTTGGTAGCTCAGCCTGAGATTTGGAAGGGCAGTCTGTGTGAAGTGACACCTGATGAGTGGTTCAGGGAAGCAGGATTTTTCTGTGGCAGTTCGTGCTGCAGAAATAAAAATGGATGGAACGGGATGGGATGGGATCCACTTGCAGCTCTAATTTGAAAATGCCATAAAATGTGACAGGCACGGGTCCTGGGCAGGGATGCTCCACTCAGGGCTGTGCAGTGACTCTTAATTAATTGACTTTAATTGCTTGTCCTACTCGGGACTGGACTCCAGGTCAGCACTGGACAAACCCTCGTGCTCTCTCATAATCTGGGGAGTTCTCTGTGGTCTTGCTGAGAGGTTTTAAAGGAATAGATGCCAAACCAAATCGGGTTTTTCTTTAAATCAGGAGTATTTCCATTTTTTTACAGCTCTTGAAGTCCCTGTTGAGTCGCTTTCTAAGCCAATGAACTGATTATCCCCAAATACATTAATAGGAACAGCGTTTTGTGCTCTGATTCCATGAGATCCTAACTGCATTTCCACTCCTGTTGAAATCATTAAATATGCTCAACGCTCCAGAATTAAACCCTTTATTTTATTATTTTTTATTTTATTTTTAGTAGACATTATCTTCATAGAGAGAATTCTTAAAAACATCATAGTTTCCCTTGTGATAGTGAGGAAAACTTTTTTAAAGAGTTTGATTTTCATTCTAAATTAAACATCAAAATGAGGGGGGAAAAAAGGATCATGTTTTTGTTTTTTTAAATAGACAGATGAAAGATTTTGTTATTAATAATTGACATGAAAGCCTTTCGTCTTGAACACTGGTGTATGTAAACCTCAATAAAATCCTAAAAGTGCTTTTGTAGAACAAGAACAGTCACAAAAATCTGAATAAAGCCACCTTTTCAAAGAACATGATGAGAAAGGGGAAAACTCTTAGATGTGCAGAGCAACACATTTTACATTCATGCCCTAGTTATTAGGGAGCTTTGAAGTATTCACTGTTATTGAATACAGTGTGTACTGTAATTCATTTGGTGCCTTCATGTGCAGCTGAAAAGTTCTAGCCAAAGTGCTTTGGTTATTTTGTGAGCATGGGAATCTGGATGGGAGGAGAAAAATGGTGTTGGAGTCTAAATCTGATGTAGTCCTGAAGGTCTGACCTTGGGAATTTTCACAGCAAAGTTTGCATGAAACTAAAATAAGAAACACTGGAAGAACGGTGGGTCAGGAAAAGAGGTTTTTTTTAAAATTTTTGGATAATTTTTTAGGTCTTGAGTGCAAAGAATAGTTTACAGTGTTAAAGTAGCTTTCAGAAGATGGTCTAAATGGAAGGCTGTCTATACAGAATAAACCAAAATTTTCTTCTAATCCAGCAAAATTCCATTGAAACCAAACGAGTCACCTACTTGGGGTAAAATTGCTTGGGGCAGTTTTAGGGGTAGGTTTCAGACCATAAAGCAGGGCTGCCTTCAGCTCAGTAAGACACAAGGCAGGTGAGATCTCTGGACTCCACATTCACTGTTTCCCACCTCCTGGGCAAGTAGGGATGCTGCAATATCATATCTGAGCAAGCAGCAATAACAAACTCATCACTGGCCCAACCCTGCTGGTTTTTTTTTCATGTTCATCTGTGAAATTATCCCCTGAAGCTGGACACCATTGAGGAGCCATCCATTAGTTGAGCATTCCTTGGAGCTGGGGTCCAGAAGTGTCCCAGCTATGATGTGCATCAGGAGCTGGAGCAGTTTGCTGCTCTGTCTCTGCAAAATCCCTCTCCCTGCCAGGTGTTCCAGTGCTTGCCAGCACGGGATTGGTGTGCTCATGTGTTGGTGTGGATGCACTTTGTGACGTGCTGAGATTATTGCATTTATTTTTTTTTTTTTTTCACTGAGTAAATGTCACGCTGTTGATTCTCGCTCGATTCCAACTGGTGCCCCCGAGTAGAAATGTGTGCAGCCCACAACAAACCCTGTGGACCTTCTGGCCAGTTTGGTGTCTGTTTTACTGCATTTCTTTCCTCCAGATGGCTTATGATTTGTTTAATATCAGTCTCTGTGCAATGCTCTGTAAGCAGTGGAAGTGATCTTAATTCATCTTGAGGGGACCTGCAAGTAGCTGTAGTTTAACCTGCGTTGGGAAGAGTTATCCTAAACACAAGATCACCATTCAGTAGGATTGTGCTGTGTCTAACCTTCCCAAAACCAGCCTTCCATTTCCTCTCATCCCTCAAATAGAGCACAAAAGTCCCTTTCCCGTCATCTCAAGTAGAAAAAAAACCCAGTTTTCATTCCATTGTGTCTCTACCCTTGGACAAGACAGGGGGGCTGACCCTCAGTTACTTTTACCAGAGTTCATGTTTGAGCCCCTGCAGTCCAAATGGCAACACAATGTTCCTTCACTCTGGGATTGCCCCAATTTTCTTCAAATTTTAGGGTGCAGGAACAGATTATTTCTTTTGGTAATCGGTTTATAACTGGATCCTCATAGACATAATAAAATAGCTCCTCAGTAGTTTCCAAGTTATTTCCCGAGTTATCCATAGCCATTTCTCAAGCAATGCCTTTGATTTGTTGCAAGCCTGGAGGGAAAGAAACTGACCCTTCAGCTTTGGCAATTCTTTTTCCTGGGAAACTGGGATACTTTTTTTTTTTTTTTTCCCCCCCCTTTCACTGTGGTCTTAAACATATTAAGCAAAATGAAGCATATATTTTTAAAGCTGTTTGAATGATTGTGATAAGTAACTGAAACAAGCATAATTCTTCCTAAGAGCACTGTGATTTCTAGACTGTTTGCTAGACTCTAAGCATAGGGAATAACTGAATGCTCCCACAGTATTGTTATAAAGGCATTTAATCAGAAAAGCAAAAAAAAAAAAAAACTGCTTTAGTATACCTTGCTCTGCCTTTGGGAGATGGAGTTTTCTATGGAGGTTCTCAGGTGGCACTAAAGTAGGAAGAAATTTAAGAGGAAGAGATTGTTTGTAAAACTTCAGTCCAATTTTTTTTTTTTTAGATGTTGAGTGCACACAGACATAGCACAATGGTTTATGGGTGAAATTCTTTGGACACTTCAACTGGCTGACACAAAAGTTGGGAATGACTTTATCCTTCTGATTTTTTTTTTTTTTTTTTTTTTTTTTTTTTTGTTTTTTTTTGTTTTTTTAATTTTATTTTTAAGGGCTTTTCTAGACAGCTTGTTCCCTTCATAGCAATATAGCAGGGCCAACAAAATACCTGTACATACACACCTGAGTACATAAAGGGTGATAGCATTGGACAACCAAAATTTCAGATGGGATGGTGTCTGTGCCTTTCCTTAGAATGAACTCCCAAATAACCACATGATTTATTTCTAGTACAATTAGAACCAACAGCTCTTTCTTTTTTAATAAAGATAAATCACCTAGGTGAGATTTCAGCAAAAAAAAAAAAGGTGTGTCAACACTCATTTGATCATTGTCAAACACAGTTTTAACTTGTGCCAAAAGAAGAAAACTTGGGTGGATGGTTTTCTATATCTAGAAGAGGTAATCAATTCTAATGAGTAGGTGGCTACTTTGCATCTTTTTTTTCTTTTTTTTTTTTTTTTTTTGCTTTTGTATGTGCCTTCCAGATGGTAAATATTTTTAGTTCCTATTTTTGTCCTTATTTCAAAAGAGATTTGGAGATCTCAGAGGAAGCATGTTCATTTTCCATTATGCCAGTTTAAGGACTCTAATGAAGTTTGAGAGCAGGGTTTGGCCCATAAAACATATTTTTGTCTATGATACATATTGTACAACCCCCCAAGGAACTGCAATAAATGCACTTATTGAACTACTGCAACACTAAAATATGCTGCTGGGCCCTTTGGTTTTTTTCTATACTAGGAGGTTTCTGAGAATTGTTGTTTACATCAGCACTTGCACAAATGGGAAACCAAATCATTAATTTATAAAATGGCATCTGGAAGTCTTAATTTCTGATTGATCTAGCTCCCTCTGGGTTTTCCATGTCATCCAGCACCACAGCTTTTGAGCATAATGTAGCTTAAGTAGGTTAATATTCCATGAATCAGAGAGGATTTCGGGGAGGCTTCTACCCTGACAAAGTCTTCACTTTGACTGAAGAATCAAAATGATTTCTTCTTAAATAGCTTTCAAGCATACTTAAAAAAGCAAAAAAAAAAAAAAATTTACCAGGTAAATTTGAATAGTTGATAATGCTGCCTCCGGGTGGATCCCGTTTTGCAGACAAACCCCAGGGACCCCATTTGAGCATTGGTGCCAATGGAGCAGCACCACTGGCTCACACAGAGGCAGGGAAGGGGTCTGGGGAGGCTGCCTGTGCTGACCCCTTTAATTCTGCACCCCATTCAAGTGCCTTCCACTGCTTGTCTACCCCACTTGGGTGGGGGGAGGTCACAGCAGTGTTTTTTCAGTTTGTCACTACACCTATGCTGTATTTTTTTATGCTGGGAGTGTGTGTGTGTGTGTGTTTTAACCCAGGCTCTGTTTCTGAGCTGCAGTCTGGGCTGTTGGCTGCTCCTGAATGCCCAGACTGGGTCTCAGTGGGAAGGCAGCAGGTGTCAGCCTCTCTGAACAGGAAATTCCACAAGCATTGAGGTGTCCTGCCAGTCCTGGGCCCTTTTTCTTAAGGAAAATAACCTGACAGCAGTGTTTGCTCTGCAGAGCATCACTGACAGCAGACAGCAGGAAGATGGGGCAGCCCTGGGTGGTTTCCCCTGTGTGTGATGGGGAAAAGTTGAGCCTCCTGCACCTCTGGGATCTACCCCAGGGGGCTGGAGCAGCCAGCAGAGCAGTGGCAGTGCCCCTCTGCCTCCCTTCCAAGAGGGAAGAGCTGCTCCCTGTTGGACTGGGGCTGCTGGGTGAGTCCTGCCAGGAGCTGAACTGAGCAGTCAGACCTGCTTGGAAGAGGGGGCTGAGAGCTGCAGGGGGACAGAGAGGCTCTGAAACAGAGGATGTGGTAGCCCAGACATGGGAGATAAAGCCAGGCAAGCCGAGGTGCAGGTGTGGGTTACTCTGGGCTGCTCTGTTCTGGTGCTCCCTCTCCTCACAGGCACTCCTAATGTATTATATTTCTGTTTCAAAGTCACCTTCTGATGAAGCCATAACCTCTTTTCCCCTGTGGCATTTCCAAATATGAGGGCTTTTTTCTTAATCTTAGATGTATGACCTGGAACTCTGTGCATTACATGTCTTTTCTGTGTCTGAAGTCCTCGAGGAGTCCAGTGCTACATCTGCAAATAGCCCAAGCTGCTCCACCCAGCAAATCTGCTTCTGTCTCATTGTTCTGAGGGCTCCCCTGGTCCAAGCTTTTGGACAATGACAGCAGAGAGGAATTCCTTCCATCCCCAGCCTGGTGCTGAGCAGCAAAGACCCCACTAACAATGGGACTGACTCCTCCAGTGTTTGCTTACAGGGAGAGTTACTGCTCCAAATGAAAACACTCACGTGTGGAGGGAGCAGAAAACACAGAAGAAAGTTTCCCTGCATCCTCAGAACAAGCTCCTTGGAAAATCATAGCTTAGAGATAAGAAATGGCTGTGAAATGATGAAT
Source organism: Sturnus vulgaris (assembly GCF_052056855.1). Lineage (NCBI taxonomy): Eukaryota > Metazoa > Chordata > Aves > Passeriformes > Sturnidae > Sturnus > Sturnus vulgaris. The sequence continues at coordinate 1,371,010 of NC_142247.1, read as the reverse complement.
ACAAAAGGAATTTAGATTCCCCCCTTTGGAAGACCCTTTTATCTATCTCCAATATTAGTGGTTCATTCTCTTTTAGTATCCATAGGCCAGCTTTGAATGCAAAATCCCTCAGGGGAAGTAGAATTCCCTTGGTAATTGGTGCAAATTTTAAAACCCTCAAAAGATATAAAACCCCCTGTAAAACAATACCCGTGGTATATGCTGGATTGGATGCCTTCATAGAATAAACCATGGATTTGTGCCTCTCTGCATGTGCTGGTCTCTGTACCCTGCTGGTCTGAGAGCTCACTGGGAGCCAAAATTCCATCTGGGCAAGGCTGGGGAATTTGTTCCATCACTGAGGGCTGCAGAAGCAGCTCAGGGATCCCAAAAGGACCCCAAAAACCCCAACCAGTGACACTCCTGCAGATCCAGCCCTGCACTGTTTGGATCCTCGTGTACATTGACAATATTTTCAGAAATGTGTGATTCTGGGGAAACTTCAGCAGGTCTGTCTGCTGTGTGTCAGGGTACTGAGTGAAAATCAAGGTCGTTGCAGGGCCAGATGTTGAACCAAGTGTTTTCAGGCATCCCTGTGCCTTGGCACCTGGAGCTGCCAGCACTGCAAACCCTTGGGTCTGTGTAGGAAGGTGCAATCCCAGTCCTTGTGCCCTCCCTTGTGACTGGGAATGCCACATGGAACACACAATCCTGTTTTCCTCAATCCCTTTTCCTCAGTACCAAATACTTTAGGTCTGCTCTGTTGCCCTTGTCTAGGAAATTATATCAAAGGAGGGTGTCAAGTTTGTCAACTCCTACCTTTAGCAAACCTGTGTTGCATTTTATCTCACTCTCTACTTATGTCACTATTCTCCTATTTTGCAATTCTCTTGTCAACGTTTCTCGCTGTGGATTTCTTCCCTGAAGCTTTCTGCACTAGTCAGGGCAGGGAAAAGAGTTGCTCACTTTTTCCTCAGTCTTTAAATGCAGGTTTGATGCCAGAGTTGCTAATGGTGTGAATCATGCTGCCTAAACCAAGAAATTTCTTTGAAGCATCAAGAAATAATTTGTTATTTTTTTTTTTGTTTTTTTAATAGCTGGTGTTTCAACATGAGTGCATTAAGTTTTTTTGTTTTTCTCCTGCTTCAGCTCTGTATAAGTTTACCACTTTTCTTCTTTTTTAGCTACCCCACAGGTTTGCCAGCATGACTCTTATCAAAAAACAATTTGATTTAGGAAAAGTCCCTACAGGTGTGGCTTTTTAGTTTGCTGTTGGTTGGTTGTTTTGGGGTTTTTTTCCTGGTTTTTTTTTTTGGTTTTTTTTCAGTTTCTGCTTCTCCTCCTTCACAGAGCAGCATCTTTTCCTTTAGGCTTCATATGAGTGAAGAATCATTCATTTTTATTTTCATTACTTTGCAGTCTGTTGGACTCCAGTTGTTCTCACTTAATCCTTATTGTCAGCTATGAATTTTGCCTTCTTTCCAATAAATACCTTTGTCCTCTCTTTGAAATCTTTCTGTTTCCTTCTGGTATTCTTAAAAACACTTCTACTAATCCTGCAGTGCTCAGAGCCCTTCTCTAGAATTCTTCCCTTGTGCAAAATACAAATTCTATCCAATTTGTGTTCTTCTGGGGCTGCAAGTAGGGAAACCTTATGCATTCTCTAATTTCTTACCTTTTCAGTCCAGATTTTGTTTCAACCTTCTCAATCTTTTGAAACCAGAAACCTTAATTACGGATCAGGGAGGGAGGTGTGTTTGCTTCTTCCATTCAATTTATGTTTAATCAGTTTATTATCACTCAAGGCGCACTTATTTTCGAAATCATTTTGGAATTTACAAAAACAAAGTATAAATAGCATCACCTGCTGTTAGTTTTAGGGAATTTCTGGCTCTCCAATGTCTTCTGGAACTTTCTGTAATTAGCCCAGCTTATTAAATTAATCAGCACTATAATTTTGTATCTTTTAAGGAAAACTAGGAAAAGCAGCAGACCCTCAGAACCAACTGTTTTTTCTATCCCCCTGCTCTGTGTTTTTATGACCTGAAATAATTTGTTGTAACTGGAGCAAATTTGCATGGATGCATCCACAGGAAATCAAAATAGAACACAAGTTGTTCTGCAATTAAGAACAAATTCTATTTAAAGCTTTCATATGTTTGAGACCTGCAAAGTGGACCTAACAAAGGAAAAAATATGCAAATTTATTGAAAAGCTGAAAACCTATTTTCATTTTTGTTGTCACCTGATAAGGAAAACAAAAGCAACTTTTGGACTCTGCTATTTGCAGCAGTCCACAAAATAAAATGGAAAAAAAAGCCCTCTGCAAAATTGTACATAATAAACCATATTTCATCAAATCTAGAAAGGGTTCAAGACATGCACTTGTTGATCAAGATCATTTATTGTGCTTTAAACAACACGTGTCCAGTAATTATTAAAAACAAAGCAGCTGAGCTTCTCAAAGAAGCCCAGGAAGGAGTGAAATGGAACCCCTGAACCTCCTGGGATCAGAATTTACACATCTGTGTGCTCCAGGGCCTCTGGTTTGCATTTGCACCTCAAAATACACCCACACTCCTCTGTGAAAGAGAGTGACCATTCAGCTCAGATTCATACAATCAGCTTTATTTTTTTATTTTTTTTTTTAATTGTTGAAGAGGGTGTATTTCAAAACCTGATTTCAGCCACAAGCTCTCTACAAAGAAACCAGAAAAGAGTGAAAGAGTGTTTTGGGAAAATGCAAAGAAACACAAGGTATTGTTATTTATACTGATATTTTATTTTTTTATTTAATTGCATAAAGAGAGAGCAAGTTGAAAAATATGGTGGGGAGTTATTGTATTGGCAGTGGCATGTGTATTTTGTAAAACAAACAATTTAAAGGCCCATTAAACAAACATCTCTCACTCCTGACATGAGATCAGTGCTGCTATCTGCTTTTTAAAGCCTGATTTACAACAGAAGGTGCAGGGTGGAATAAAAATGTGTGAGAAGCTTCTGCTTAGGGCAGTTGTAAACATCTCCCCTGCCAAAGAGTTTTTTTTATCTCTAGGTAATGGGCAGAGCCACATTGTCTATGGGTGTTCTTTCAGCAGCATTCTTCTGTTCTCATCAGGCTCAAGTTAGAAATCCAGATTTGTTGCATTGTTTTACAGTGATTACTGTGTGAATTACCCTCGATACAGGTTTGCTCTCACAGATAGCATTGGCAATGATCTTATTCTGTGATGCAGGAAGCCAGAAATGGAAAATATATTTATATATATATATATATATATATTTATTCTCTGTATTTATCTGTGACCCAGCTGATTGGTGAGAGCAGCACTGTAGTAGCTGAAGAGTGGCAGGCATGTATTTGTGAGTCTGGAATAAACTAATATTCAGTGGTCCTGCATTTTTTTCCTAAGGAAAAGGAATAAAAAGATTATTGCAACAGGTTGTTATCAATTGTCCTGCTGATAATCTCTGATTGAAAATATCAAGCCCTGAGAGTTATCACAGGCAGGACAGGCCCTTGGGGTGTGGGACCAGATGATTTGAAGGATATGGAATATGGGTAGCTAGAAATATCCCCCCAATATCTTTATTTTCCCCCCTGGACAGGACTGTGCCCTGCAGGAAGGCACAGCATCCTCGGGTGCTCTGCCTGGCTCCAGGGGAAGCCAAAAAGAGCCCAGCACTGGAGAAGCTCAAGGAGAAAAAGGATAAAAGTTCAAGGATGGTTTTTTGGGATTGTTTGCCTCAGCCACCCAAAGGTGAGCTGGGCTCTCTCTGTGTGTTTGCACTGAAGGTGAAACCCAGACATTGCTGGGTTTGAGACCTGGACCTGCCTGACTTGACTTTGTTAAAACCAGGTTTGAGAGCTCCTCTGCTCTGAGATGCTCTGAAAATTGCTGTGCCCTGCAGGGTCAGCCCACTGAGGTGCCTGCAGGCCAGGTAAATAGTCTTGGGAAGTTAGGCTTGGCTTGGGGCTCAGCCTGGGAGAGCTGGCACCTCGATTGTGAATTTTCTGATCCCCCACCCCCAGTGCTGCTGTGGGAATCCTTGGCAGGAGCCAGCTCTCACCTGCCCAGGTGTCAGATAACTGCTCAGACACTGAGAAAAACACCAAGTCCCTGCACATTTTTATTTATTGGGAGCAGGTAGCTATGCAGAACACATTAAGACAATTAATTTTTGTTTTTTTTTTTTAAAAAAAAAGATGAGCAGGCCACAGTGGCTGGGAGCTGTCCTTAGTGATGGACAGAGAAATGCAGGCCAGCAGTGACATTGCCTCGTTCTGCTGCAGCCATGCAGCTTCACTAATTGACCTTGGTGCTCCCCTGGTTCAGGAAACCCCTGCACACATTAGGAGACACCCACATATTAATTCCTAAATATCCACTTTGGCTTTGAGTGGCATCTAACTGAACGTGGAGATTTGCTGTGTTTCTGTGGGTTGGAAAATGTTTGTTTGTAGAAGCAGGTCCTGATGAAAAAATACAGATCCTGATCCATAAAAGATGGAGGGGATTTCCGAGGTAATTTGGAGCATGAAGTTCCTATCACAAGACTACTTTTTTTTTTTTTTTTTTTTCTCCATATGGTTAGCACAGAGGGGCTGGCAGCTGATCAGTAAAAAAATGACATTTTTAGCAGTCCTGACCTGCTCATCACAGCACTGAGTTCTCCATCCTCCACCTCTCAGGTGGAAGGTAAAAAATTAATCCTCCATCTTCAAACAAGCAAGGGAGTTTGTCTTGTGGGGTTCTGTGTAGAAACAAATAAACAAATATTTTTCCTTTAATTCAGAGAACTTCTCTGCCAGGAACTATAGATGCACCCTACAAGAATATTTGAGCTTTATGTCAGAGGCAGATCCTGTTCCTGAGGGTCTAAATTCAACCATTAAGGTAGTCTGGATCAATTGTTAACAGATCCTTGCCCTAATGATTTTTTTCTTTCCTGATTTTTTTTTTTTTCTTTCTTTTTTCTCAGCCACAAATTTCAGTAAGACTGTTCTAGTTAGGATCACAGAAGATTTGAGGCCAATACTTATTTTCAGTTGCTGCAGGCTCATTCTGTGAGTTATCTGGTGTTCTTTCCCTCTCCACCATCCCCTGTGGTTTTTTGGCCAGCCCAATTCTCTCTCTCTCTCTGGTGTTACAAATTCTGCTTTTTTCCCCTCCTTGTTCTAAATCAATATAACTCCAGAGAAAGAACTTCTTCCCATCTCTCATTGGAAGATGTCTTCCTGTCAGGAGTTTATATCCAATATTTATCTTCAGTGCACTTGTCTTAATGTGATCCCATTACTTACAGAGATAAGCCAAGCAGTCATTTTCAATTTATTATTATTAGCAATAGGAGAATTTCAGTGATATTAGTAATTCCAGTCCTAGATCAGGACTTCACTGTGCTAGAAATGATGCAACCACACTCAACAGAGTCCTCTGATATTAATGTTGCTAAAAAGACCTTGAGTCCATATAAAGAAAATTATGTTGAATTTTGCTACTGGAGAAGCAGAGGGGAAAAAAAAAAAAAGATTAAGGTTATTTATAATGAATTTATTAGGATGATTACTGTCAAAGGGGATAGGAAAGAAGTGAGACCATCTCTTATGAAGCTTTTCAATGTGTACATTTGATTTCCCCAGCATGTAAAGCCAAACCTGTACTCATTGAAGTGCCCAGGTTTATTTTTCAATGTACCACCACAACGTTTTCCTGGAAAAGTGCACAGGGAAATGTGATAATGGTAATTTCTTCTAATCTCAAAGAAAAGGAGAACTCGAATGGAGTACATTTTTTTTTTTTTAAGTGTTTTGTTTTAGGGGATTTTTTTTGTGTGTTTTTTGGTTTGTTTTGTTTTTTGTTTGTTGGGATTTGTTTGTTTGTTTGGGGTTTTTTGCCTTTTTCTTTTTTTTTTTCTTTTTTTTTTTTTTTTTTGCCTTTTTTTTTTTTTTTTTGGTAGTTTTGCAGCTTTCCCCCCATTTTATGAAGAATTTCTTAAATCTGAAGGGTAGATAATTCTTCACATCACCATGGCAGAACAGGACAGCATACAAGAGCTAAGTTCTCCATGCTGACAGATTTTTTTTCTTCCTTCCTAGCACTCTATCCCCACAGGCTCTGAAATCTCAGGTCCCTGTTTCTGATGTGTTCAAGGCTGTTCTCTTCATCAAACAAGTGAAAAAAAATCTAAGTGGAAAAGCATAGCAGGGTCCAGTCATAGCTGTTGTGATTCATTATTTTTAAATTTATATTATATATTTATATATTTATATAATTGTTATAATATATAATGTTTTATATATTATATATATTTATATATTTAATATATTTAATTTTTTTTTTAATTTGTTTGAGTGGGAAATTTTACACCTGCATCAGAGACCCTTGGCCAACCCCTGGATTTCAGTTCTTAATTTGATAAAATTACCCAAAGGTGACATCTCTAACGAGGCTGCAGTGACTTTGGAACAGTCTTAGGGACAGCAGTAAGAATGTCTGGAGAAGTGGCTTAAACACACATTCACTTCTGATTTAAAAACCATTTCTGTCCTCTGAGCAACTGTGAGTGCAGTGTCAGGTTATAACAGTGTCAGCCCTTTATTCAAAGTAAGCATTTCACAGGAGTGCTGTGTGATGACTTTCAGACAGCCAAATACCTTTTTATTTTTTTTTTTTTCCTTTTAACTGAGTTGGTTTAAATTGCCAGAGCTATTAACAAAGCCAAGAGAATGATTATATTTTTATATCAGAGCATAATTATGCTACCAGTCAGCTGTCCAACTTATCTTGCTGTCCCTAGTAGCTGACTATAAAAATGATTCTTATCATTCTGAATATATTTGATTTAAACCCAGAATTTATGAAAACTTCACTTAAGTTTTCTTGCTCTGTGCAGTTTTAATAGAAGTGGTGTGCTTCCAGATTTTTAATGGTTATTCACCTGAACATTATGCCATTTTGAGTCACTAGATATTTCAATACTTTTTTTAAATAAAAAGTTGAGGGGAAAAAGCTTAACTTAGGAAATTTAAGTGCTGAGCTTTGGTCTTTTTTTAATATATTTTAACCTAATTAATACATGCAATATGAATTTACCAGCAATTTAATTCACCCAAACAGACTTTAGCAGTGATCTTTATCAAAGCCAAGGGTGACCATCCTGTGTGCCAATATTTCTGTATGCTGAGCTTTGCCTTCAGAGCACAGTTTGAGGGATTTGAGAGCCTCTGAAGAGTCTTTCTGGCAATATAATTTTAAATATGCTACATGATAAAGGAAATAAATCGAATCATGTAGAAGAAGTTCCTTTAATCACTAACACTACACCACATAAATAACAGAACAAACATTAAAATGTGAAAATGGAGAAGAATACAGGTTAGTAAAAATTTTTTTTTTTTTTTTATGTATGTGTCTGAGTTTTCTCTGCCTGACCACAGGATCAGATCTTTGCCTTCCCACACATCTGGACTCATTGTCAGGGCAGTTTCTTGTGACTGAAGTGGAAGATGTTGGGGCTGGGGGAAGAGATAGAAATATTCTATGGAAAAGTATAATTCTAACTCCACAGTGCAATACTAAGAGCAAAATTCCCTGTGACGTTTTACAAAGATTTTTTTTTGGACTTTTTTTTTGTGATCCAGCAGTTTGAAACCCTTCACAAGAATAAAAAGGGATGAACTGGACAACAAATGTGCAGCCTTTCATGTTCCAGGCTTCACTCCACTGACACAGATGTGCAGCTCACTGGCAGGTTTTGAACCTTGGGTTTTTTCCAACAGGTAAACATCAATTTTCTTGTTCTCATCACACCCAACAGCATTGCAACAAAAAAAGTCACATCTGCTCCTCTCCTAGCCCTGCATCAAACACAGTCCCTGCAGGAGTTCAGCAAATCCTTGAATATATTTTAGGTTACATCTGAGCATCTCGAGGTGCTGCTCATGACAAACTTGGACCCATCAAAAAATGTGGTGGATATCAGGATAACCACGGTTGGTCTGAGAGAACACGGGTCATTTTATAATCTCTATTTATATAGATTAATTTATTTCGAATTTAATTTATATGACATCCTTTCTGTCCTGTGATGTATCTATGATTCAACAGGGACCACACCTCACTTAGCAAGCTTGACTCTCAAAATGGAAATCTTTGCTGGATGCTGTTGGGAAACTCAACTTTCCAGCAAGCACTGCGAGTCTGGAATTTGAGAGAAAATAAAATAATTCTTGAAGCAGATCAAACACATCCCTGTGTTGGTGTGCCAGGCTCCTGTCCCCTTTGCTCTGAGTGCAGCACACACCCAGCACAGGGGAGCCAAAATCTCCCCACTGGGTTTTTATCCATGGAGTGTCAGGAATTGTCTTCCAGAATTCCTTTCAGCTGGCAGTGAGGCTGGGGAGTTTGTCAGCAGCTCTGTGGATGCCACAAGTTCAGAATCCGTTTTTTTGTAATCTCTTTTTTTGTCTCCTAGTTTGAAGATCTGATTTCTGGTTTGGTTTTTTGGTTTTGTTTTTTGGGGGTTTTTGTTTTGTTTTTTTTTTTTGTTTTTTTTTGTTTTTTTTTGTTTTTTTTTTTTTTTTTTTTTTTTTTTTTTGTTTTGGGGTTTTTTTGGTTTTGGCAAAGACAAAAAGAAAGTCCCCCTGCTATGCTGAGCCATAGATAACTGCAGTCAGTGTGGAACTGCTGCTGTGGGTTCCTCCTCCCTCTGGACATGGGACCTGATCATTTCTGGGTTAGCACCTTGTAGCCTGAGCTGCTGCAATGGGGGGATGGAACCTGCAGTACCTTGATTTTTTTATTTTTTTTTTTTTAATTGTTTTTTTTTAGTGGCTGTGCTGTTCCCATTCACACAGAGCTGTCATGGGAGAGAATTACTGCACGTGGGAGCCCAGTGCTCTGTGCCACAACATCTCCTCAGAGCCCCAATGTGAGCCTGGCACCAAAAACTGGCACTGCATCACTTTGGTCTCTGGGTCAGTTCCCTCCTCACTGCTCACCCACTTTTCCCTTCCCAAGCTGGAGCTCCCAGCTTTGCCCATCCCCACACGATGATGGCTCTGATTTCTCAGGTTTGACAAGTTAACTTTTGGTCCTGGGGTGATGAGCTGAGGCAGAGGCACTGCCACAGCTTTTCCTCAGCCTTTTTCTGACTATCCTCACTGTAGATCTCTCTAGAAATTTCTCTGGATGAAAGTTGAGGAACCTCCTTTCCTCTTCATCCCTCCAGGAACTGAAATCTATCGAGTAAGGGCAGATTCTAAAGGACACCATGCACATTTTCCCAAAACGTTTCTGGAGTGCCTTTTAGATGAAGGACAGTATTTGCTTTCCTTGGTACTGCACCAGATTTATTTCAATTGTCTTCTTTATTTCGATTTCTTCAGTTCTCGTGCCTAAATGCATCAAACCAACGAGTGCAGAGCTGTTCTCCCTCAGTGGGGAGGAGAGCACAGGTTCTCCTGTGGGCCCAGGTGACAGGGGATGGCCCCTGAAGTGTCCCTGTGCTGTCCATTGATCTGCTCAAAGGGCAGGAGGACACCTTGGGGATTTATTTGAAGAATAAAGGAGAGCCAGGGGGTTTCACATAAATGATTTTTGGCCACGTTGTCTTTGACACAGGGATTTTGCAAGTATTTAAGACCCTTAGAATGAAAATGAGGAGGATGGGAGGGGAACTGTGTGATCTCTTCTGCATCCCAGCATGCAGACTTGTCATTTAGTGAACTACAGTGTTTATTGTGCAACTTTTTATTTATTGTCCTCAGAAAGTGGAGGGCAAGAGGGTCTGGAGGAGAAAGGGTTGGCTGGTTGGTTTCTGCTGCCCCTCAGCTGGCTTTGTAATCTATCACACACAAAATAAGAGAGGATCTTATTATAGAGAAAGCCTGGGGAGGGGAAGAAAAAAAAACCCCACAGTATTTTCTTTGTTTGAAAACTGTAGCAGATGTCTGTGGCAATAAAAAGGCAATTATACTCGTATTATCATGAGAATTTCCAGCAGGAAATCTTGACAAACTCGAAGTTTACTTAACTGAGATAAATACAGTAGATAAATAGCAAACTGAATTCAGTTTACTCTTGTACACAGGTGTACTACACATTTCCTCAAGCCATGATTCACAGTCATAACCTTTCCTAATCACAGGCACAGCAAGATATGTCAGGAGTAGGAACGGGCTCGTGTTATAAAACACAGCTATAGATCCAAACTTTCTTCAAAGTTTTGGTACATTTGGAGCTGATAAACAGGCTTGGATTCATATCTGTATCTCTGAAGGGGAGAAACCAGAGGGCTCAATTTGTTGGGTTATTTTTGTTGTTGTTGTTGTTGTTTTGTTTTTTTTAACCTAGACATTTTGTGGTGCCACAAGGATGCAATTTTTGCTTGAAAATATCAGTGGGGGTATCCTCCACTGGCCCAGAGCCAATGGCACAGCTGAGAATTGATTTCTTCCCCCTCTTCCAGCAGCCTGAAAAGCAGCTGCTCTGATTTATACTGGGAGCAAGGCAGACCCTGGCAGCAACTGAGAATCTGAGAGGCCACAGATAGCAGGCAGCTCAGTAATATAAATAAAGGGTAACATTCTGGGAATTTGGAGAGCTCTGCTCTTGGAGTGAGGATGCCAAACAGTACTTCAAGTAAAATACTCTGCTTTTTATTGTTTCCAGGCAGGCAAGAAAAAAAAAATTAAAAAAAAAACCCAACCAAACACAAAAAAAACCTTGTTAAAACCAGCTGTTCTCTGTTTTACAAGTCACTGCAACTAGAAAATCACTAGATAGGTCTGATAGCACACCACATTCTTCTTTGTTGAATGAGTTCTTTTCACACCAGTGAGATCCATTTGTATCTCAAGGATAACCTTAGCTGGCAAAATCAAATTTGAAGGAGTCTATTAAGGGTTTCTGATTTTATTCAGATGGAACAGCAGCTCAGAGATGTGTGTGCTGTTTGTCTGGGTGTGCTTCGGATTTGGCCTCTGCTTACACTAACAGCTGAAAATCCATTGGTCTTTGGGATTGCTCCTAAATTATTGCATGAGTTTTATTATTAGAATAATGAGCTTATTAAAATGAAAATTAAAAATTAGCAGCAGATGGGTGTCCAATCTTCTTGGCTATCTTCTGATAGACGATGAGGCATTCAAAAAGCAAAAATCTTTTGCTTACATGGGAAAAACTGCCCAACACTTCATGGCATCTTAAAGGCAGTAACACTGAAACTGTTGGAAGATTTGTTTTATCAACAGCTTCATCTTCTCTGAAATAAAGCATGCTGTATCACTTCAAAGACTACAAATAGATCTTTATTGTCACAATACATCATATTAGAAAGGAACATTAAGACTGCCACTCAACTTTCTTTGTGTGCTGTAGAATATGTGTGTCTGCAACTCTGTTCCTAAGATCCCCAGACCTGCTAAACCGAGCAATGATTTTTAGTCCCCTCAGTCTCTTTGCAAAGGGAGTTGGTTTTGTCTGTTTGGAAAAAGCAAAAATCAGAGGAATTTTTCTGATGACTCCTGCTGTTCTTCACACTGTCCCTTTTGGTGACAGGGAAAATGTGCTGGAAGCAATGTTGGAGTCTGATCAGCACCCTGAGCCGAGGTGGGAATTACTGAGTATTCCCTGCCTGCCACATCCTGCCACTGGATCACTCTGCTCAACACCAACCTTAACATTTCGTTTTTTTCTATTCAGATTTTGTGTCTGCTGATTACTGTGGAAGCCATAAAACTTTTCTCAAGGTAATAATAGGCAGGATTCAACAATGAAGGGCTGAAATAAGAAAAAGGAAATTTCAAATTGAGCTTTGAGAGTATTCAATACATCCAGCCTTGCAGAGCTCTGCACTGAAATGGTTGTAAGAGCATTTAGGAGGAAAAAGAAGTTGTTTGTGGAAATCCAGAGAGCCAGAGCAGCACAGGTAGTAATATATCATATATAAACCACAATATATATAATGTAATATATATAATAATATATAAACCACAATTCTTATTAAAACACAACAATAGGTTGAAAAAATGCGTGTTAAACAAGCTTAGGCAACAAATATAGTTCAGAAAATGGTCATTTATTTATTGATATTTATTAATTGATATTTATTTATTGCTGTGTGATAAGGAATGTATGTTTCACAAGTTACAGACACTGATTCAGGTAAAGCTGCAGAAACAAAGAACAACAAAACCAAAATAGACTTTAACAAGAGTTTCTTCTTCTCAACTTTTAAATGCTTGTTCCTGTTGTTTTTCTTGATGTCACAGCAGAGTAGACAAATGTCAATCCTGGCACTGGTGGTCAAAGCTCACTTGTCTTCCACAAAATGGGGAAGACATTGTTAGACTCACCATAAACTACAGGGAAAGGAGACACACAGAGAGACACACAGATGATGGTTTGTTCTTTCCAAAGGAATGAGCAAGAAGCAGGCAGGAGCCAGAAAAACAGCCAAAAAAACTAAAAAATGATTGTGGTCAAGGCCACAGTTTTGTTACTGAAGCAGGAAAGATCCAGGTCATTATCAATATTTCAATGGATAACTGTAGGCTCTGTATCGTGCAAAAAAATACAAACAAAGCCTAATAATTAAAAAAAATGAAACCATTAAAATATCCTTTCTACAGCACAGATCTGTTATGATCTGATAAGTAAAATTCCCTCCCCAATCTTCAGTCAGTGCAGTGTGAAACAGGAATGGGGTTTAGCAGCCAGGCACCTGAGAATCCCTCAAGGGACACTGATGTCCCTTGGAACCTCTCCTGCTGCTTCAGCAACAGGACTTTTCGGCAAAAAATCCCTCTTTGGGGGTTCCCCATCCCTTTTTGGGGGTCCCCATCCCTCTTTGGGGTTCCCCATCCCTGCTGTTGAGGGTGGTAGCAGTGACAAAACTCACAATTGTGCACAGCTCTAAGGGGACAATGTTGGGGACACTGGATCAACCCCTAACCTGGAGCACAGAGGGGCACACAGGGTTTGTTCCTCTCTGAGCAGGTGAGCCCCTGGCACTTCCCCAGGCTCCCAGTTTAACCCTTTAGCTGCTGCAGAGGGGTTTGGCTGCCTGGGAAAACATCCCAGTCCTGGCATCCCAGCACAGGGCTTGGGATGTGCCACGGATTGGCTTTATGGGATAACCCACTGAGGGCTGGATTTATGGCATCTGTGCCCCACACAAACGTGGCATGGAGCAAAACGTGCTGCAGGATTTATGCCTGAATTCACCCAGTGTTACAGCAGTGAAGATTTTTTTTCCTCTCCCAGCCCAGCAGTGCTCCTGAGGCAGGTGCACAGGTGTATTGCCTCAAGAGCAGAACGTGGCCCTGTGTTCCTGCTGGTGTGAGGAAAAACAGAAGGATAAGCCAGGAAAATTGTCAGGGAGCAGATTGTAAAAGCATGTTTAATTTTGTTTGCTAGAGGAATAATCGGCACTAGCTACAACCCTGCGAGTTATCATTTCTAGTGCATTATTGCTAATTAGTAAATGTATTACAGCCTAATTTGATCTCTCAGAGAAGGCACTTTTTAGGAGGAAGATATTTCTGTGGAGTGATGAAATAAGAATGCCATTATCAGCTTGGGGTTTTTCTCTTCTTTTTGCTGCTGGAGAACAATATTTGTATTTTATATCCAAGGCACCTGTTGCTGCCCTTTTCCTTAGACCTTTCCCAATTTCTTCAGGAAAACTCTTTCAGGAAAAGTTCTCTGGTCTTCATCTGCTGCTCCTATCCCAGTGAAAACAGCACCTGTTGTCTGTTAGAGTGTGCAGTGGGCAGTGCAGCAGGGAGAGAAGGAAATGCAAATTCCCAGTTTTGTTGTGAAGTGCCAGCCATGAATTTCCCCCCATATCTTGTAGGACTTGTCTGAATGAAGGTGACCAAGCAGGTGTTTGCACTTTTTTTTTTTCCATATCAGTTTTTCCCTGCAGCTGCCTCAGGGAATTCACCCTCCACACAAGTCATGGGTTTGTGCATCTTAATTTACATCCCCACACCATTCGTGCTGAATTATCCTGTGCTGTGAATGTGCTTTCACTGAGCCACTTCTTTACTCCAAAGTTGTTCAAGCCTCTTTTCTCCTGAATTGTGCAAGTAAAAGGTTTCCAAGGCAGAGAAGTTGCTTTGGTGTTTTAAAAAAAAAATAATGGTTTTGATCAAGGAGCTGTTAAAGAGATTTTCCAGAGGCTCCTTTTTTTTTGTGCTGCCTTTTGGTGGAGACAAACCCCTACCAATAAGTCTTTTTATGCTTTTTAAAAACATGTTTTTCCTTGTTTCTGCCTTGACTGATTCTATCTGCACTTAAAACGTACAAATAGGCTCGTGCTGAGACACAAACAGCCACAAGAAAAAAACAAGACCCAAGAGCAGTACAGAAAATATTTATTATTGTGGGTCTATTTCACCAGGAGTTTATATTGGATAACTTCTTATTTGTGGTTCAAATATTTTTATTTCAATTGGGTTACTCAAAGATGTGAGGTTACTGAGGGATGGAAGCTTTTGTGGGTTTGCATCTCTAGATACAAATTCAGTATTTCCTGTGTGGAATACTTCTTAATTTTTTTTTAAAGTGTGCTGCAAACTAACATATCATAAAAAATAATTCTTCCTAATAACATGATTCTTAATTAGTCTATTTTTTTTTTGTTTGTGTTTTTTACTGTTATTGATTTATCTACTAAAAGACTTCCTCTGATTTTAGGCACAACTGAAATTAAATCCCTTAGGCTTTAACTGTGAAGCTGGAGAAGCTTATTAGGATTTTTAACATTCCAAGTTGCTTTCTGAACAGATTGCACCAGCTAGTTGATGAAACTTGAGCTAATTACTCTAATGTTGACAAATGCACTAGCACAAAAAAGTCACATGTGAAAAAAAAAAATTAAAATTGCAGCTCTTCAGGAAATGCTAAGTAGATTCAGTGATTTGTGGGTGTAAGAGAAAGATGTTTGCAGAGGTTTCTTTAGAAAGAGAAGAAAGAAATTACAAAAAAAAGACTATGTATAAACAAAATGAAAAATGCCTTTGCTTTTAGAAAATTGAAATGAATCGATTGGAAAGTTGGGAGGGTGAGAAACTGCTCTCACAGCCTTGCTGTGTTGGGGGGTCCTGAGAATTCCTACAGAGCCTCTTCAGAATCACACCCAGGAGAGTTGGGTCACAGGCTTTGGGGACAGCCAGCATCTCCTCAGGGCTCTCCTGTGTGCCCAGCTACATCCAAAAAGGGAAAAACTGTATTAAAATCCAGCGAGGTCCACAAGCCCTGAAATTGGAATACTCATCAATTCCTACTTTTAAAAAAAATTGTTCTTGTCTATGGAGAAGCACACATAAATTAATAAATTAATATGGGTATCACACTGTGATCATGAATGTTGTCATAGAGAGGCTTGGATTGAAAAAAAACCTTAAAACTCATCCCATTCCCACCCCCTGCCATGAGCAGGGACATTTCCACTATCCCAGGTTGCTCAGAGCCCCTTCCAGCCTGACTTTGAACACTTGCAGGGATGGAGCATCCACAGCTCCTGTGGAAAACCTGTTCCAGTGCCTCATCACCCTCAGTAAAGAATTTAATTGAAACATCCAATCAAAATCTCTCCTCTCTTAGTTTCACAATATTCCTCCTTGTTTTATCACTATCTGTCCATGTAAATATGCACTTGAGGTAATCCAAACAATCTTAACCCTGCTCAAATTTTCCTTGTAAAAGGACATGAAAGAAAAAAAAAATGCTCAACTAATTGCTGATATTTCAGTTCAATACCCTTTAAGCTTCAATGGAAGCAGTGTGGCTATGGCATGGTTTCCTGCCATTTAAACTTACTATGCCTCAGAGAGAAATATAGTGTCTTGTCTTTCTTTTTTTTTTTTTTTTTCTTTTACTATTTACTTAATAGTTTTGACCTTTCAGCCAATTGTCCTTATCCGTCATTACAGTGTATGATCAATCATTTCATGCCTTGTCATCTATAAAATACCAGCAGGAGGGTAATGTTTTATATTATATTGCTTTTCTTGAGTTGTTTGGTTTTGGCTTTATTTTTTTTTGGGGGGGAGGATTGTTTTTTATTGTTTCTGGGGGTTTTGGGGGGGTGTTTGTTTGGGTTTTCTTGTTTTGGTTTGGTTTTTGTTTTTTTTTTTTTTAATCGTGGTGTCATCTTGTTTACTTTGAAGAAGGATGAAAAAAAATGCTTCGAGTCTCAGTGGTTTAATCAACTCCATGGATTTCATGGATGTTAGGTAGATGGAGGGAGGCTGGTGAGGTACAGAATTCCCAGGGAAGCTGTGGTTGTTTCCCTGGCAGTGTTCCAGGCCAGGCTGGATGGGGCTCTGAGCAATCAGGTGTAGTGAAAGGTGTCCCTGCCCATGGCAGGGCTTTGGAGTCAGGGGATCTTTAAGATCCCTTCCAACCCAAACCATTCTATGCTTCTAAAACTCACTGCAAGCTTGCTTGTCACTTTAATTTTGGTATTTAATAAGGGTCAGTGCTTTAAAAGGCACCAAACAAGCTGTTTCTGTTTGTCCCTGACTTCCTTCTGAGCTGGAAGCAGGGGCAGAAGTGTCCAGTGACATTAAATATCTGTGCAAAGCTACAGACATCGATCTACAGATGGTCAGTCCTTCAGTTAGGACAGGGTTTGGGGTTAGTGCAGATTCAGGTGCCCTTCATTGCAAATAAACCTGTGCAAAGGTAAAATGGTCAGGAGCACTGCTGCTGCAGGAGCCTCAATGACATTTACAAACAGAGCATCACTTACAGGCTTACCTGGAGCACAAAGGCAGAGAGGTGCAGGGGTCGTGGGCTGCCAGGAGAGCTGTGACACTGTGCAAACATCTCAAAGCCTGGCCTGAGAACAGCCTGCTGCTCTCAGAAAGGTCTCTGTGGTTTGGTGTAGTGCCAAGTAAACATGTCTAATGATTCCTTGTCCAGCAGCAGTGTGCAGGCTGCTCCCAGAGGAGCAGCACAGGAAAGGCTGAGCCAGGCTTTTCCTGGGGCACAGCACTTTGGGGTTTTTTTTACCACAATATTGCTGGTGGTAAGGGTTAAGTGATTTAGGATCTGCAGTACTTGTGGAAATCACACTTTTTTTTGCTTCTCTTATTGCCCTAATTACAAGCCTGGGATAATAGCACTTCTTGTTTTCCCATGGGGCATTAGGAACAGGAGTACATGAAAAATTGAGAGAGCTGGAGCTGCCACATGGTGACCCAGTAATGGGGGCACCTGAAGAGTCTTTGGGTAAACAGCTTCAGCATAAACATCCACTTGCATCCCTAAACTCAAAAAATGTCAAGTGCACTTTTAGAAACTTCACAAGTGGTTTGCATGGTGCTGTTCCCTTCAGGGTGGGGAGTCCTTTTGTGTCATTATTTCAGGGAGGCAGAGTAGTCATGCAAATGATTTGGAGAGAATTAGGAAACTTGGGGGAATACAGATCAGACAGAGTGAAAAGCAAGGAGACCAAGCATATGACAAACTTCAAGCATGTATTATTTGTGCAATTATTTGGCATTCCTTCTCAGCTGAAAGAAGTTAAGTCTTCCCTGTGCCTGTGAACACCAAGGACATCATTTATTATCTGAACCTTTAAAGTATCTTGGTTTTATTTGGGATAATTGGAGTTGTTCTATCAACAGATTTTCTGTGATCCTAACACCTAGCATGAAAAGGATAATATAAAGAAAGGTGAAGATGCAAACACACTACTAAGGTTTGGGGCTTGTAAAGCAAGCTTTGCACAGCTCTAGCTGTAATTCTTTAAAATATACATACGTCCCTTTGATGTTGTCTGGAATTAGAAGTCAGATATAATACTCCCAACCTGGCTGCTGCTCACTGCTGAAGCCAATGAGCAGGAGAGGAGCAGAGGGAGGAGTGTGCTTTGAAGTGCTTGGTATCACACGAAGAAATGAGCACTTCAATGAGAATGTACCAAATGCAAGAGGCTGCCACTGAGATGCACTTGAAAGTCAAACATAAGGACAGAACCCAGAGAGTTCACCTTCAGGTTTGCATCTGGACCTTGTCGTGGGGATATTTCTACCCTCAGCCAGGGCAATGAATAGAAAGGAGTAAAAGTTGAAATTGAGGTCCCAATCAAAACTTCCATGGATGAGGGATCTGTGTGTGCAGCTCCAGTCTGGTTTTGATCTCTAATACCTTGCTCATCAGTGGCTTTTCAGCAAGGCAGTTCAAAGGGAAAACAGAGGAAAGAACTGTATAATTAACTGGATTTTATGGAGCAGGGTCCAAGGCAGAAAGCAATGTCTCAGTGCCTGGGCAAGGTCCTCCATCTCTGCAGTGGCACAGGGAGGTCTGACCCCCCTGTTCGTGGTCTCTTAGTGGGGTTTGTTCTGTCCAGCAGGTTCTATAGCTCAAAGGATTGATCCTAAAGAGCCAAAAGTAAATATTGAGCACAGCAAAGAATTATTGTAATGAATGCACAGTGTCCATTGCCTAGTGTTTTTATTTTCTTAATATTGGATTATTCCTCCTTCAAGAAGGGTCACTCTCCACAGCATCCTCCCAGGCTTTTATTAGTATGTCTGATCTCAATATTAAATACCATTAAATATTTAAATTTTCATTAAATATCATGACAATATTTTCTGGTTTTCTTTCTGCTCCTCTCCTACTCATCTTCAACCCTGTCTGCTTGTTTGATCACTAGTAATCTCTGATGTGGCATATTCACAGAACTAGCTAAAATTGCTCCAAGACCCTGTTCCTTAATGATAATAACTAGTATATAATCATACTTTAAGCTGAGGGGAGGGGTTTTTTTCACCATGTGCACAGAATTTAATTTATTTTATTTATATGTTACTCTTATGAAATTCTTCCACAAATCTTTACAACTAATTTTGCTTTGCTGTCTCACTATTCATCAAAACCATGAGTTGCTGGCAGTACTGGGCACTCTTTGCCATCCCTATTTAGCCCAAATTCAGTTCTGTGATGCACAGGATGCACAGCCAGACCTGCCATGTGTGTGGTGAGCTCATCCTCCCTCTGTCTGTAACTGAACTGAAACCGTGGCACAGGGTTCAAAATCCTAAAAATACAATTCAGTTCAACTCTGAATCACAGGAACTTGAAACAAACGAGTTTATGCTACTGTGTTTTAATGGAACTGATTGAAAAGGGAAAGGAGAAAGGTGGCTGTGAGGAGTTCATTCTGCCATCATGCTCTGCATTAATTTTTTATCATATTAGAATGTTCTCAAACAATTTATCTGTGCAGGAGCACAGCAGGACTTGTGCTTTGTCTCCATTACCTTAAAAAACCTTTAGAACCTCTATCCTTAATCTGAAACATTCAGCAATAGGAGTTTTGCAGGAGTGATGGTGTTGTGGGGTGGATGGTTATTTTTGTTGCTGCTTAGTTGGTTCATTGATTATTTTCTCTTTGGTCTTTTGTTTTTTTGAAGTGACTTCAAAATGACTTCAGCTGCCTGAAAACCTAGCTCTTCACTGGGATCTAATTTTGATATAAATCTATCATTACAATGCAGAAATGAGCCTGAGTGGACAATGGAAAATAATCTGGTCTTGCAGATGAGCATTTGTAACGGGGAAAAATAAATTTTAAAAAATCACTGACAGAAAGATTCGAATGGCACACCTGAATTTTACCTTCTTGGCACAGGGAAAGGAGTTGAAAACAATTCTTTTCCCTGACTAGCAATAGCTCAGTTCAGTGTTACAAGGAGGGAAATTTTAGCTACTTAGAGGCACAAATGATTCTGTTTTGGTTTTCCCACCCAGTGAACAGGAATTGGAACCACCCAAGCAACTTTCAGACACCTGGTCCAGCTGTTTGATACAATTACAAACTTCCTGGCCTTTGCTTGCTCCTGTTTTCATTGGGGACACCTACTTCTGCTCACTCACTCTGTTAACAGCCATCAAAGAGTTAATTCACATTTTAGCACAAATGAAAGGATGGGAATTTCTAACAGGAGAATGGGAAACAATAATGATTTTCTTTTTTTCTGAGCAGTTACTATTCATGCTTAGAAGCAAAATGCACATGTCTAGTTAGGAAGGATTAGTTCTTTCTTTCCTTGTTTTGTTTTCATGCACTATCAAAATGCTGTAATGCTTGGTTTGCAAAACCTTATGGAGAAATGTATTTTTGAATATATACAGTACAGGCACTTCTTTTGAGGAAGGAAAAATAATAATAATAAAGGCAAAGAGAAGATCTTGAGTTTGAAAGGGTTTCTTGCAGGACTAATTTACAATTCTATTTCTTAATCTGTTTAAGTAACACACACTGATGGTGGAAAAATTATACAAAGATTATGCATAAACTATCAAGGGGGGGGCTGTTTTAAAGAAAAGCCAACCTTAGAATTTTTACCTAATCGTTATTGAAGTTGTAAGCCAGCAAAGCCTTATGTCCCTAACCAAATGACTGAGCATAAATGCATTTCTAGATGGCTCTTTAATGTTAAGTGACAAGGAAAGGCAGCCACTTAAAAGTATTTGACATTCATAAGCATCCAAAAGACTTTCTGTCATTTTCTATTTATCCATTCACCAGGCTGGAAAAAGCCACGTTGCTTTGTTTTCCCCCACTCTGCCAGGGCAGCAGTCAAGGCTCGTGTGTCAAACCTTGGCTCTCCTCATCTGTGCTCCGTGGTGTCCCTAGCCCTGCTCCTCTTCCTCTTTGCTGTCACCCAGCAGCTTTTGAGTTCCCATTAGCAGGGAGGAGAGCCTGAGCTGCAATTCCTGCCTGCAGCCTGACAGGGTTAAAGCCACACCAGGGCACTCCTGCCCCTCCCCAGGCCAGCACTGCCTCTTCCAGCAGCAGCAGGATTGGGCTGGGAGCTCATTGACAACTGCCTGGGAAAAATAAAATACCCAGCTCACTATAAATGCCTTCCTTTTAAGGGTATTTTGGGGGATTTTCTCACATGACACAGCTTTTAGTTTAAAAGATGGTGGTAGTGTTCTTCAACACCTTTTATCTTAGCTGGTGTGCACTTTGTATAACCAGCTTTGCATGTAGAATGTATTCACTCAACAAGAGCATCCTTTTTAAATAAAAGAAAAAGGTTCTCTTTCTTAAGAATGTTTTTTCTACAAATTTCTGATGTTTAATTAAGTTTGCCCAAGAGTATTTAGGCCATTAAGTTCCTAAGGTAATTGGTAAAAGGTTGGAAAAAATGGAAGATTTTGCCACAAGGAAATAAATATTTTGAAAAACTAGAGTTGAAAAAAAAATATTTTCAGGAAAAAAAAACCACAGGAAACTTCCTGAGCTGTTCTAAGCAGCGTAACAGGCAGACTAAACAAAACAAAAAAAAAAAACAACAACTTTTTTTTGCCAAATGCAAATGCTTCTGCAAGTTGGTAAATCTTGACCCTTTTTCTGAAAAACTTGAGCTTTGGAATTGCCATTTGTCTGCCTGACCCTGCTAACAACAATTGAATAGATTGTCTAATTTTAACTGCAAAAGAACAGTTTTATAAGCACTTATTGTCCTACAAGTTTCAAGAAAGTAGAACAGAGTCCCACAAGTATCTCTCCCATAAAGCTCAAGTCCCCACTGTGGTCTTTATAAATCTCTAGAGAATTAATACCTGAAAATGTTGAAGGAATGAATTAACCACAGGAAAATACTAAACCTCCTTTTTGCCTTACTGGAGGAGAGAATCCAAACACAGCACAGAAAACCATGGAAAATGGAGCTCTGCAAGATCTGCCTTGTGCTGCTGCATTCGTGAGGGGTATTTTAGGATTTAAGGATTTATTTTTATTATTATTATGAAAGGTATAAATTTATTAGCAGTTTGCTAGCTGGCACTAGAGAAAGCAAGGCTAAATGTTATGTGTAGTGTAGGGTGGAGTTTTTCTCTTTTCCATCAGAAGAGAAAACTGAAGTTCTGTGGGAAGTGGAATTCCTTAGTTCTATGTCAGTGGAAAATTGTTGTTGTCCCTCTTTTCCTGCTGTTTCCTCCAAGGTGTTGTAGCAGGACTCTCCTGTTTTTCTTTGGAAAACAAAGAAGGCACAGTGAGAGCTGCTGGACTGCAGGTTTGTATAAAAACACAAACACGGGTGATGCTGGCCAGGGGTGCAGGAATATTCAGGTAATCTGTGTGCACCTCCTGCCACTACAACATTTCAGGGTCTTGGGAATAGCTGTGCAGCAATGCCTCTCCCACGAGCTGAACAGGAGCTGATGCTTTGAGAGAAAGGAAAAAATGAGAAATGATTTTCCCAAAAAGAAAGAAAGAGAATTGAGAAAAATTCCTGAGTATAATGATGCTTCCTTTGGAGTGACTCAGATTCACGTTTCAGCTTTGGGGCTGATATCACAACCTGTGACCAGCCAGAGCCACACTTTGTTACCAACTCCACATTCCAGTGTTTGCCATGTGTGACACCCCCATTTGTAGCCCACAAAACATAATTATTTTTTTTTTTTGCATAAATTTTTGCGACTCGCAGCAGCTTAGTTAAGACCCATGTAAAGAAAATTGTGTGAGCAGACAGAGTTTGTTTATCTGGCAAACACTCTGCATGCTTGCAGCTACATCCTGCCTTGTATATTTAATTTCAGCCTCAGTCTGAACACACTGCTTTGGACCTGGAAAAAAAACAGGAGCTTAACAATGGGAGTGCCACTGATGACACTGCTGCAAGCTGCAAATGATGCCATTTTAGTACTTAGCTGGTATTCAGGAGCTTTCAGTCTTGGGTTGAAGAGATCTGATTGAAAATCAGACACAGGCATATATGGAGAATTCCAGGTTCCCTAGTTGCCTTGAAGTTAAGTGGAGTGGGCACTTGATTATTATGAAGGCTAGAATTGGATTGGAGAATCATACTTAGAGGTGTAATAGAGCTCAGAAAGTGTCAGACCCTGCAAGTACCTAGCCCTTGATTGTAGCAGCTGGAAGTGATTTAACAAGTACTTGAGGTGACAGAATCAAATGCTTTATGTGATGAATGGGCTGTTTCAATATAGCAAATGATTTTGCTCTTTAAAAATCAGAATTAAACAGTTTGTTTTTTGTGAGGCGTGAGATCATGGAGCAATGAAGTATACGTGTGCACGTGCCCAGGGACACGGAATTCCATGTTCATCTTGTCTTTATTACAGTGTGTTCATTTATTTTGGATTTTACTGCCGTGCACTGGCCCTTCTGGGGGAGGGGAGGAGTCATTGTGTATTTTATGCATGAAGGTGTCCTGAGAAGCTGAAATAACACGACCAAAGTCAAACCAGTTCTTCACCTTAGTGACTCGTGAAAAATATATTCACTAAATAACGTTATCAGTCAAACTCGAGAGGCAAATAACTTCAGATTTCTGTCACATTTGTCATATTTGGCAGCATGGCATTCAGGTGTGTACACATACAGAGCTGACTGCTCAGGTTCATGCAGGTTTTGTCCAAGTGTTCCCATCTGAGATTCACTGGCATGGCCTGCTAACACCTCTCATTCCAGCATCCTGTCTTGAAGTTTCCCTCCACTTGACACTCTGACAACATGCAGAAATATATTTTTTTAAGGTTTTTTTTTTTTTCCCCTTTCACTGTGGCCAAGGCTTCAGTCCTTTTCTTC
The DNA here is from genome assembly GCF_052056855.1 of Sturnus vulgaris. Classification (NCBI taxonomy): domain Eukaryota; kingdom Metazoa; phylum Chordata; class Aves; order Passeriformes; family Sturnidae; genus Sturnus; species Sturnus vulgaris. The sequence goes on along the minus strand of NC_142247.1, from coordinate 1,347,439 downwards.
CTTATTGCTGGAAAAGAAAATTCCCCACAACCAAGCCACCCTTAAAAATTAAGTCAGACTTGAACCTGATCCTGCAGCTCTTCAGTGAGCAGAACAGTTAATTATGTTGTTCTCTTGCCTTTTTGTATAGAAAAGTGTGGAGATGAAATGTGATGTTGAATTTTATTCATCTTTAATCAGAATTACTTGGGCTGCTCCCGAGGTTGAGTTTTGAATGTGCTGAGCAATGGACACAATCAAGTGACAAATAGAATAGAAATTTTATTTTAAGGATCAGTGCTCTAACATTATTCCAGGAACACATTTGGATGCCAAGGCTGACTGTGCCTGGTTTGTTCACTGGCCCCTCATGATTTGGGATCTAATGTGGGATCTAAGGGGGTTGCAGAAGCCTGGGGGCACCCAGAGGGACAATTACTATGATGATTTTAACAAAAACCAGATCTTAAGGTCTTCTTTCTATTTCTCTTCACTGCTGAAATGGAGCCTGACCTTTGAGCAGACTCTGAGCTCCAGAATTTGGATGGATCCAGCCTGGGCTCACCAAGGCTTGGTTTTATCCCTCTCACTGCATCCCTTGCATTGTGCATTGGCTGCTGGACCTGAGCATCACCAGGAAAACACAGCAAGTCTTTGCAGCTCCAAAGTCTGCAGAGCTGGAACTGAAATGCCTCTGGTTTGATTACCCCTCAAACCAAGTGTGTGGAGACAAAATATTCTTCTTGAAATCCTGCAGTGCCTCTTGGTCCCTGCTGTGCCCTGCTCAGAACCCTGCAGTGCTTTCTGCTCTTGCACAAGGCACAGCCCCACATCTGGAACTTTCCTCTTTCTCCAAAAGAACTTGACACCTCTGCTTCTCTTCTTTATTATTTGACTTCACATCCCTGACGTGCCTGGCACCTGCAGGAAGGCAGGTAAGGGCATGTAAAGACATTTATAAGCAGAAAGTCAATACAGCTCCTCAAAATGAAGATTCAAAGACTCTCTCCTAAGCCATGACATATCATAGAATAATCATGGATAAAAGGAATTTCACCACATTGAACCCCACTTTGGGAAATAGGGAACTCCTGCATTGGGCCAAAGTCATATTCAGGTGCACAAAAAGGTTGGGCCAGGCTGCTGTGAGGACGATTTTTCAGTCTAAGTTAATGACATGTTAATAACACATGTTGATAGTGGTGGAACCATCCCTCAGTATCTGAAAAACATCCGTTGTTACACTCCCCTAAAAAACAGATTTGGAAAGAACATTTTTTTTTTTTTTTCTTCTTCAGAGATATTTGCATAATTACACAGAGTGTGAGTGTTAATGAAGAGCTAGTAATAAAACTGGGTGAATTAGCATGACTGAGTGACTGAAGGCAATCCTGTTGATCATACAGTCAGGGGTGGCTTGCATTTTGCCAGACTTTTTTTTTTTTTTTTTTTTTTAAGCTATCTCTTCCAATTGCACATTTGAATTTGAACTTTCATTAATTATAGCTTTATTTCATGAACATGAAATTTCATTGACTTAAGTGTTTACATCAGTAGAACACCTATTCTAAAATATGTGCACCTGACAAAATTCTTAATGAACACCTCGGCAGCATCCCCAACACTGAGTGCATTTTTGAGTCATTCCAGTGAAGGATTTTTTGGAAGGATATTCTTTTTTTTTTAATATTTAGCGTGCTTTGAACCAGCAGATGAAATCCTTGGAATTATTTCTTTCAGAGTTAGAATAGCAAAGTGGATAGTGGTGGGAAGAGAAGAACAGATGCAGGAACAGGATGTTATTCCTTCAATAATGTCATGATCCCTGTTAACAACGTTCTGCCTCCTCCACCTGCTCGTTTCCTTTGTCCTGTTTGCTGCTGGTGTGCAGCTGAGCTGATCAGCTCACCTCTGATGCTTTGGGGAAGGTGAGGAGCACCAGGATGTGTAAGAAGAGCTGTGAAGGATAAAGAAAATCACTTTGCATTGAACAGGAGCAGGTGAGGGGTTTGTGCTGCTGGCCCTGTCGGGAGGGCAGTAAATTCCAGATTTAAGTGATGCTTTAATCTCAACAGGACTATAGCTTGGAAATCAATTTGGTTCTTATGGACACCTCAGCCCCGTTGCTGCCAGTGAAGCTTGCCACAGGGCCCATAATGTCACCAAAAATCAATGTTGTGCCTCTTTGCCTGCTTAAATATCCCTGAAAATATAACAAAGCTTCAGTGTGTATCATTAGGGGATGAAATAACTTTGGTGTCCTCCTCCTCTCCTTAGGGCACTCTCAAAAAACTTCCCCTTAAGCTAAAACAGCAACTGAGACAGGGAAAAAAAAGATCCTGGTACATGTTTGAAATTGCTGCTGTCATCGTGTTTTTATTGGCAAGGAATCGTTAAAAGTTTCAATATCACGTTTGCATAAGGGGCATCTTTGTGCAGAAAGTTTGCACGTGATATTTCAGTCAGAAATGGGATAAATTCCGATAAATTTGTCTAACCCTACATTTTTTAAGATTCCTCACATTGTCCCACTTACAGAATGGGAATACTGAGATCATCAGTCCCTGAAGGTAACTGCTACACATTCCAGCACAAAGTGAAATGCTGCCATTCACCAGTAAAGCCACTCCTTCCCTCTACCAGATCGACCTCCAAAGGTGCAACAGGCAGGGGGATATAGATGAGCTTTGGCTTTCATTAAATTGTCAGTGATAGTTTAGAAATTTTACAACTATATTCAGTGTTAATGTTCTATCATAAAAAGGTAGACTTAATTATTTAGTGGAAGAAAACATAGAGATTTTGGTAAACAGTTTGATTCAACACAGGATTTCAATATCAGCTTATAGCTCCTGCTTGATCTGAAGTGAAAACCATCACAGGTATATAGGAAGAAAATTGGAATTGCAGTCAGGAGTTGAACAAGCAGATATATTACATGATGAATATACAGAATGTATGGTACAGTACATGCAGCCTGTGAGATCAATACTTGAAGAAAGTCACATGCAAGGGAGAAGTGAGTTTGTAGTCAAGTTAACATAAACATGGCAGGTCATTTTTTTTTTTTTTAAGCAGCAAAAAATAAATAAATAAATAAATAAAAATAAATAAAATAAAATAATTTTTTTTTCTATGGTTAATAAACAGTAAAATAGCCAAGTCCATAGTGAACACCAGGAATTAAGAGATTCCCTTCTACCTGGCCAAGTGTATCTGAGCACTCATGAAGTGTTATTTGTGATGAGCCAGGCTGGTTTAGGAATACCCTGGTCTCTAAGAAAACAGGTGAAATGCACCCCAATTCAAAGCCATCTTCACTCAGAGCTCTGCTAACCAACAACCCAGGCAGAATTCTACCCCAAAGAAAACACAGTGCTCACTGCATTAAAAACCAGAACCTGTCCAGTATTCTCTTCTGGGTTTTTGAGCCAAACTTCATGTCTTAGCTCATGAAATTTAAATATATGCCAATAAATTAACAAAACATTGCAATTCTTGAAGATGCTTGTGTCAAATAGGGAGGGAGGAGCTGTTTTCTTTCCATATTTGATAGAACAGAGATGAGAGAAACATGGGATTTCCTTTTAGGAATTTATTCAGAGAACAAATGTCTGTATTAGTGTCTCCAAGGTTCACCATTTTCACCATTTCTCTTTTTCCTCTGTAAATCTGTGCCTATTTTGGGTTTATAACTTATTTCTCCAAAATAATTGTTGATAGTTAACACTTAGATATATCCATCTGAGGTCAGGTCAGCTTGTAAAGCATTGTTGAGGCATATGAGAAAAAAAACCTACAAAAACACCATAAAAGAGGTCTTTTGGTAGGGGAGTGTGATAGGCCATAACTGGCAACAATTGAAAATGCTAAATTTTAAAGGATGGAACAGACCCTGAGCAGGTTTGGCAGCAAGGCTCACAGATGAGTTTCATCACAGCTTCATGAAATTCAGGTTTCAGTACAGGCACATCTATGGAAAAGTGCTCATCTGAAAGCAGTACATCACAGGGCTCCTAATTTCTTCTGGGCATAGAAAAAACTCTTTTACTACTTAGAGCTTTGGCCTAAAAGCATTTCCATCTTGTAAACCTTTGAATCCAGGCTTTCCAAGTGTCTTCCACGGGCCGAGCTGTGCCCTTGGTGCTGCTGGCTGTGAGGATGCTCTGGAGCAGGCAGTGTGGGAGGGAAATGCTTCTCTGGATCCTGCTGCCCTCAGGGATGCTGAGAGAGATGAGTGAAGATCACCTGTGATTACCTGTCCAAAATTGTGCTCTTTGCTCTCACACTTGCAGCTTTGATCTTGCTTATCAGCCTGTGAACAAAGCTCGCTAAAGCTGCTCCAGCGCTCTGCTCTCCTCTTGTGTTTCCTGGTATTTGCCTCTCGCTGATTTGGAAATTCCCTGCGTGTCTCTCTCTGCCATATCCAGGGACAGCCCTGTTTTATCACATCCCGACTCCTGCTTTTCCATTTGGGGATTTGGCAGCCGTCACCTTTGCTTTTCCCCCCCTCTCACAAAGCCAACATTGATCTTGCAGATCATGCACACTGCACTTGCAGACAAGACAGATAATGACTTGAACTGCAGCAAATGGGACTATGTGACATCACACTGCTGTGAGCAGACAAATCTGTAATCTTATTTAGCTTGACAGGTATAAAGGGCATTTCAAAAACTGATTATATCTGCTGTGATTTTAAGAAGGTCTGGGATATGACTGGAAAACCTTCACCCAAATTATTCCCCAGGGATCAAACTCTTCAAAAGAATAATGCAATGCTCTATATTCGGGGCATTAAAACAAGCATTAACCTTTTTTTTCCACCTTGTGGAAAATACATAATATTACCCCTGTGAAGACTCCAAGGGTGAGAGTGAGGTGCTACAGCTGAATCTCCACCAAATCTGGGGAGTTGGGTCTGCAATCAAGCTTTGCAGATTAACATGAAAGAAAAAGCTGAACATGAAGAACATCTGAACTGTTTAATGAAAATGTGGATCTGTGCTGATTTTGCAGATCCATTTCTTATTGTGAAAGCCCCATCACCAGCTGTGGGGATAAGATTCATAAGCATTTCTTGAAGTTTCCATTTATAGTTCTGTTCCAACCATCTGTGACAGGCTTGTGAGGCAGCATCAGCCAGGATCAATATGTGCAACAGAACCTGCCAGTCGGTCCCAGTTTGGGAATGGGATGCACAGACCTCCCCTGGCTGGATCCTCATCCCACAGTGGAAGGTTTTTGGTAGCACCTGGATTGCCATGACTGCCCACGTGCTGAGCAGGGGAAAGGCAGGTGGAAGGAAACACTGAAATCCGAATTTCTTCTTCTGAAAGTTTTACAGCTCGGCCAGGATTTGAGGCTGATCTCAATCTTTGCTGCTTAATCCTGTCACTAAACCACCAAAACACTTTTTTTTTTTTTTTTTTTTTTTTTTTGCCCTGCCCAAAGGTGCTAGGAGATGATCCTCTGTTGGAAAATAGAAAAAGTTTCATTTCTCCATATGCATCATAACGTTTTGGGGTTTTTTTCTGAAGAGTAAAACTGAGAAAAACTCTTGATGACTTAAGCGTGGCTTTGCATGTTTCACCCTGACTTCCTGAGACTTTTGTCATGAGTATGTGATTTACTCTGCACATCATCTCTGATGCCAAAGGAGAGTATTTCTGCATATCTGAAGAAAATGCACTAAAAAAAAATGTTTAAATAAGTCGTAGGCCATTAGAAACTGTCCCAAACCTGACAATTTTCCATTTGTGTTTCTGTGGCTGAAACTGCAATCTTTTAATCTCTGATTTCTTGTCTAACCTTTCCAAAGCCAATTCTGTGGCAAATATTTCTGTCCATTTTTCCCTCCTAGCATTTGATAGTCACCATGTGCCCAGTTCTGCTTTCACTCAGGTGGATGGAAACATTTTACTGATGATCTGGGCCAGGACAGACCTGTGGGGGGAAATGCCTTCCTCTTGTGTTGGGACATAATTCTGTGGAGTGTGAATATAAATAAAACCTGTCCTAGAGATTCTTTTTGCCTATATAACAAATACCTCTTGAGGCAGCAGTGCAGGTGGAAATTGGGCTTGGTTTCACAGCAGTTTTTGTTCCTCCTGCTCCTCCTGGTTTGTGCAGCAGGGAGGTTCCTTGGCTGGGGTCAGGCTCATATATTTAAACATATTGCACTGAAAAAATCCCTGTCATTCCTCATTCAAACAGCTTGGGAGCACAGCAAAAGCAGAAAAAAAAAAAGAATCCTGATGCAAGATGTCCCCAACATGGGGGGGACACTCAGCTGCTGACAGCACCAATCTTGGCAAGCTCTGAACTCTGCCTGTGTGTGTGACAGGGGTAGAGAAATCGAGTTTTTTTTGAGAGGGGCATGGATTTCATTGCCCCACTCTATTTATTTCATTGCCCCACTGTATTTCATTGCCCCACTCTATTTATTTCATTACCCCACTGTATTTATTTCATTGTCCCACTGTATTTATTTCATTGCCCCACTATTTATTGGTGCATGCTGGAATTGATTTTAGCTGAGGAAAAGGTGTAAGGACAACCAAACCAACAAAACGCACCAAAAAAACCCAACATGAAAATTCTGTGTCTTCAAGAAAGCTTTGCAGAGAAAAGAAAAATATTTATTAGTGAAAGCTATTGCCTGCAATCACTGTTAACTCACTATTTTGTAAGTTCAGAACAAGGGGCAGCTTTGAATGCAAAGTTGTAAAAGACTTGCTAGATATCTTGAAATATTCTCCATCACTTGGTAACTGTCAGAGGACAAAGAACAGATTGGAAGTAGAAAATCCCATTTCACTATTACCAGGTACTTCTAGTGACTGCATTCATTCTGGATAGAAAAGATATTATACAGCTTTAAAAAAAAAAAAAAATCTGTTCTCTAAGAAAATAAAAATCTCGGAAAAAAAGAAAAAAAAAGAAAAGAAAATACAATATTATGTGTTAGTTCAGAAGAGAATCTTTAAAATGGGCACTGAAAACCAAATCCACAAAATAATCTTGAACGTTTCTACTGTCCCTTCTTGTTCTACTGTCCCTTCTTGTGGGGAAAATAACTTCATTGTGTGAATCCTACCAATTAAAAATCAGGTTAACACTTATATCAATTCACATTCTCATTGACCTTATTCTGGCAAAACCTTCTTGATTACAGTAAAAAAAATATTTGAAAGGCAATTTATGCACAACTAATTATTTTATATTATCAAATCATAAGTATCACAGGTAGGCAGAAGAAGAGAGAAAATTTGCCTTGTGTCTAGGTATGAATGAAACTCAATAATGTTTTCTAGAACTTGTGCATTGTGTAGAATTTATTTCAGACAGTGGAATAAAGACATTTCCTAGTGAACTTGACCAAGTTCTTTAAAACTTTCTCCTTCAATTCTACAGTAAGCTTTCTTTTTTTTTTTTTTTTTAATTAGCAAAGGCCTGAATAATTCCTCTTCTTTCCTTTTTTGTTCTGTCCTGGCTTGTTTGTGTTTTTTGGTTTTGTTTTTTGGGGTTTTTTGTTGTTGTTGTTTGGGGTTTTTTTTGTTGAATTTTGGTTTTGGTTTTTTGTTTGTTTGGTTTTTAATAATTGCTATTATTTTAAACTTTTTTAACATAAAATTTCAAGCCAAAATATTCTGGTTTTTATCCAGGGCTTCCTAGCCAAAGTTCATGGTCAGTGGCTAAATCAGCTGAATCCTTCTCAGCAGCCACAATTATTAGTCTTTGTAGACAAGAAGTTAATTTATGAATTGATTATTTCTGCTGGAACAGGGCAGTCCTTATTTTGAATTTTAAGAAAAATACCCACCCAAACCTTGTGTGTAACACGTGTGTGCCTTGAGCAGCTTCTCAGCCCAGCCTATTTTACCTTGAAAACAAAATTACATTTTTTTTCCCAGAGCATTCTGTAAGGGACTGAAATCCTACCTAGGACACACTGTGACATTCTACCTGCCAAGTGACACGCTGTGACAATTGTATTTTTGTTTCTGTGCTTCTTCTTTCCACGTGTTAATGAAATATTCCCCTTAAAAAGTCTTACTTAACAGGCTCCCAATGAGATTTTAGCATCAGTCTGTAGTCAAGCATGATTTTTTTATTTTTTTTTAGTATACAAATATTTTCATCTAAAATAAGATAAATGCCTTTCTTGTCTGGTTTTCCCCATCACTTCCTTAGTTCAGAAAATGTAAATTAATTGCTTTCCAGATTTGCAAGTGGTTTTGCAAGACAATAGTCCCAGTCCTCAACAACTGGCCCACGAAAGGAAGGATTCCTTGAATAATTAAGGATGAGGGAAAAAAAAAAAAAAAAAAAAAAAAAAATCAGAATGCTAGGGAAAGAAAATAATAAATAGGTTTGAGTTAAACTCCATAGCAGCTTGGAGAAAAGAAAACAAAATTTCTGTCTTTCATGGAAGGTGATGAGGACAGTGAAAGTTACTTCACAGAACATTTTCCAACTTGTCTTCTGCACGAGTCTTTTGAAATCTCTTTGGAGCACCTGTCTGTTGTGAAAATAATTCATTTTGTCATGCCCAGTAACACACTGGTAGTCATTTTATGAAAGCTTCTGTAGCAGTTTCACCTCTAGCTTTACCCTCTCTCCTACTACATCACAAACTCATTTAAATAGTAATATTAATGTTTTTAGAGATCACTACAAATGGTTGGCAGCATCATTGCAGTTAATGTCTCGTGGGAGCTATACAAGGGAATTTTATCAGCTTGAGGCTGAGGTATTTGATGAAATAATAACAAACTAGCTTTGAATTGTCTTTCATTACCCTTTATCTCTCCTAGAGAGAATATAATCTTATTCAAATTATAATGGCCTCTGTTATCAATGTGGTTTAGTATTTATTTACCTGCACATGGACATGCAAATGTACATGCATTCTCCTCTTTTTACCGTACCTGTAATGAAATTCCTTCACTATCAGAATCATGCATGATCACAAATTACAAACTAGTTACTTGGAAGTGTAATTTCCTTAACATTAAAAGCATTAAAAAGAAAATTAAAATCCAACTTTTTTTTTTTTTTTTAAGGAAAAATAGAAGAACCTTGATAAGGAGTAAAATCCAATCATTAGACTTTAAATTTACCTTCATTTATCTTTGAGACAAACATGATATTCCACCTCAGGAATAGATAGGCTGCCTCCTGTCTGGGCACAGAAAAGAGATGGGAAGAAATGTTTTTAAGTAGTTCTGTAGGGGGAGGAAATTCCTGGGGCTGGGGCAAAGAAAGATCCAAATGGCAGAGCTTGGCTCTCCCTGATCAAATCACCAAATCAGATCAGGCCAGGCTTATGTCAGCCAAACAGAAACGTGAGACATGCAGGACATGGTCCTAAGTTATTTCTTAGTAATTACCTGGTGGTTGTCAAAGACTCATTAGAGAAAAGGAATATATAAGTGCAGAGGCAGGGCACAACTGTGGAAAAATATTTATTTATTACATGGCCAGGCAGCAAAACAATTGTCTGTGTGCTGCCACATATCTGCTCTGAAAAAACCCCAAATCCTGCAGCAGTGCAGCTACAGCTGCCAGCCACACAGTTGATAGCAAAACATTTTTCTATTTGTTCTTCCTTTAAAAGAGACAGAAATGGGAGGGGGGAGTGTTGCAATCACCTTTTCCTGTGCTCTGTTTGGGTCATTGCCTGCTGGATCAGGGGCTGTGAGAGTCCCAGGACCCCAAATTGTTCCCTTGCAGCCCAGCCCTGGCTCTTTGGGCTGCTCTTGACTGATGCTCTGGATTTTTCTCTGCCAGTTTGCCATAAGGCCATTGATTCTGATCGATTTCTAGTCAGGCTTTGCTTACTGTCACTTTAATTAAAACCAGGCCAGGGGAAGTGATTATTTAAGCCAGCCTTATCAGAGCAGCTCTCAGACTGAGGACAAACACTCTGCTGCAAACCACAGATATTTTTTACCAGGTAGTCTTCAGGCTTATGTCATGGCCAAGTGTTAAATATGATTTCTATTCATTCTTTTCAGCACAACTAGATAGAAAGCAGGAATGTAACCAGAAACAATACTTAATAATATTTATAGTAATATCTATTTAAGGTGGATTTTTTTTTTTTTTTTGTAACATGAATAATTTCTTGCTGTAATGTATCTGAAACAACCAGATATATGTAAATACTGCAGAGACAATGGGGTAGCCAGTCCTGAACAGATAAAAGGCTAACAGAGCAAAGTGAAACCAGAATTTAAGAACAATACACATGCATTTGAGTAGGTTTAAAATAAGAAATGCAGTTCAAAGTTTGCTGAGTGACAGAGAAACAAAGTACTCAGCAAAAATATAGAAACATCAAATGCATAAAATCTGATCAAACCAGATTTTTACTGAAGACTCAAACTGGTACAAAAACAACTCCAAGTGCTCCCTTTTAGTACATTGGACAGAAACCTGATGTCCCTCTTTTTGCTTCTCTTTATAAGTTTTCCTTAATATTTGCAGAATAAGGATTTTAGCATTTCCAAATCATTGCTATGCAATTCTGTTTAATCAGCCCTCTAAATTAGATCTGACACCACAATTTCTATCCCATTCTAAGTTGTTGGGAACTGTTTCTGTGTGTTCTAAAGTAACCTCAGTATTGTACTTGCCACTGAAATGATTTTTTTAAGTCTTGTGCAAAGACTATAAAACATCTTAGTAAATTTGTTAAATACTGTCCTCAAAAACTAATTTACACTTTCTCTCTTGAGTTACTTAAAGTTTGGATCCATAACCAAAGTGTTTTGACTTGAGTCTCTCCTGTAACCATTTAAAGTTTGAGAGAAGTACTGCTCACATTGTAGATAGAGAGAACTTCAACTTTTACTTAACAGGAATAACATTCCTAACTTGATATTCACTAGTTTCAGCATTTTCAAACTGCAGGCAGTGGGCAAGAAGGAGAAAAAAACTACCCCATGGAACTGATATTCCCTTCAGGCAAAAATAAAAAAATCCAAGTCTGTTGACCTTTCAAGATTACATAGAGGCTTACGAATATACTCAGGACTTTTGGTGGTTAAAGAATATAGGATTTTGTCTTTTAGCCTCTCCTGGCATTTGTGAATTCTGAATATTGAGTGTACTCTTTTACAAAATGTTTACCTACTTACACATTTAACTAGAAATGTCTCTCATAAATCAAGAGAGTGAGCAAATAAATGAATATGTAGAATATGTAAGGGCAACGAGGGGGATTTGGAGTCTTGATGTGTCACCTGCCCTGCCCAAAGGTGTTTTTGGACAGGCTCTACCTGGGTAGGTGACCACCCCTGACCTGCTAAAGGAGCATGTGTCATTTTACATATGCTCTGTAAATAGCCACAGCATCAATGAATTCCAGGCATTATGTCCCTAACACCACTGCTACTCCAAAAAAAAGAAAACCAAAGTCTCCCAGTTCATCCTTCTAAATCACCACGGGCGTTTTTATATTTGTTTCTAAATGTCATTTTGGTTCTCCAAAGGGAAAGGAGGGGGTTTTTTTTCCCCAGCTATAACGGATTTGGAGGATGGTTGATAGCACACACCCAGTGTTGAACTGGGCTGCACTCTCAGTGGGAGTTACCAGCCCTGTCCTGGCTCTGCCAGTGCATCCATCTCTCAGTGCCAGATGGATTTCACAGGCACTGCAAACGTTCCTGCTCATTGTGACAGTGTTGGAGTGGTCAAACCATTCCATGCAGAAATACATCTGGATATAGAGCAAATGCGGGCCTAAGCTAGAAAAGTCAAAAATTAATTCAGATATGAAACTTTCTGGAGCATGCAGGGTATATAAACAAGAGTTTAGGTTGGATTTTTACAGAGACAACATCCAGACAGAAAGTTTTTTTTTCTGTTTATTAGGGCATAAAACTGCCAAGTTTTGTGATGGACAGCAAGAAAGGATTTTATCTGGCATAGGTGCATAGTCTGTTTCCAATGAGGAGGAATTGGCCACTTCCCCAATAAATGAAGGAGAACTCATTACCTAGTTAGGGACTAGCAAAAAATCTCTCTATTCAGTAGGCATTATGTTGTGAAAAATGGAAAATAACTGATCATGTTGAGAATTTACTAAAGTTTCAATTCTCTTTCTTCCAGATATAATTGCCTTCCAAAACTCCTCCTAGTAGACTTTTATTTTTAAATATATATATATATATATATATTTAAAGATCTGTAACGTAGTGAGCTCTTGCTCAGAACAACACACAGGGCACTGGGATTCAGCAGGGAGCCCCAGTGAAGGGTCTCAGCAAAAGCAGGTCAGTAATCTGATATTGTTCCATTTTGTGCTGCATCTGCTCATCTGATGACACTGGAGCTCCTCTGCTCCCCAGTTTTTACATCTTTGGGATATCTATCCTGGGACAGCCCAGTGATGTTCTCTGCTGAAGCAGCTGCTCAGTTCTGGCTCATCCCAGGAGGAATGCAGGGAGAATTGCTTTGGTCTCAGCTAATCTGGAATTTTCATGGCCAGTGTGTGTGTGTGTGTGTGTGTGCTCTGCTCCCCCTTCATGTGGATCTGGTTCTCTGTGACCAACCTCGGTAGGTGAAGGTTATGGGAACTCCACTTCTTGTTCCACATAAAACATTTCCATAAATCCTGGTGTGTGCAAAGTCTGTAACCCTTCCCACCAGGATATTATCTCAATTCCAGCCCCTTCACTGGGGTCTTTGGAAGAAGGAAAAAACCCATTGTAGGAAATAGAAAAGGTGTAAAACTCTCAGATAACTGTGTGAAAGCAAACCTCGGGGTGGAGAAATGCAAGAATGCTCAAGATGCAAGGACAAGAAACAACAGGGCTGTGTAAAGATAGGTTTTAGGAAAATACATTAAGTAAAATAGTAGAAATACATAAGTTTAATAATGAAGTTTTGTCCATTGCTTTAAGCTGTTACAGGCAAACATTGTTCAAAGCAAGATGTACATGCAGCTTTATTAACTGGCCTGGGCAAACACTTATCATCTTTAATATTCTGCTATTGGTTAGAAAGTTTTTAAAAGAGTTTGTGACAAAGAGAGTTTGGTGTGCTGTGCCAGCAGCTGAAGCTGCTGCATCTCCCTTGCTTGGCTCTGTAAAATGAGAGTGATGGCTGTGATGGAATAAAAGCTTTGAGACAGCTGCTCCAGCATTCCCATCCTGCTGTTTGTGTACATAGATATATGTAAATATTAGAGAAAGAAAAAAATATCCCAAGAAAACCCAACTGGGCATGCCTGTTGTCCTCACATTTCCTCTGGCTTTGCAGAATTCAGCAGCGATCAACACGAGCCTGATGCCTTCTGGCTCCATATCCAAGCTCGAATATTCTGGTGGTTTTTGTGCCCACCTGATCCCAGCAGGTCAGTCCTGTGTGTGCTAAGAAAGGTGTGCAGTGTCTGCAGGTGGAACTTGTGAAACTTCCCCTGTTGACAGCATGGTTTCATTGTGTGACAAAGGCAGTGCTCAACCTGTTAAGAATAGGAATTTGTATTATTTTTAAATTTTTTCCAATGTCTGAGCTCAGTTTCTGCTGTAAACTGGGTTTTGAATGCATTTTTTTTGTTGCTCAAAAGGAAGAGAGTTGGGAGCTTGTGTCTGTTTTCCAGCCAGCTCTCAGCATTCTGGGGAGAAGGGACATTTCAGAGTGCTTCAGTGAAGTGCCTTGAAGGGTCAGAGGAGCAATTATACTTGAATTTTGAATAGAACACTGCAGATTTCCTAGTCATCCCCACCAGAGGTTCTGGGATATCTGAGTGGGTCCTGGAATATCTCAGAATTGCACCAATAATTTCCATTTTAGATCTCACAAATGGGGGAGAAAAATTGAGATTTTATGCGGATTGGGACAATAAAATAATCTGATCCTAAAGTGAGTAAAGAACAATACTGGTTCTATTGTGGGGAAAACTGTATCACTTTCAAAAAACTCTTTTCTTTTCAACTTTTTTTTAAAGGCTGAAAGTTGCCAATACAATTCTAAGCAACAAAAACCCCCATTCTATGAAGCTGATCTATATTTCAACTTTGTAAAGAAACCACAAACATAAAACACGGCTCTTGCTGTTTGTATCAGAGGACATTCTTGCTTATTTTAATGACATTAAAAAAAAAAAATCCGTGCTATTTTCCCTTCAGAAACGATTTACCTAGGGAGACAGCATGAGGTAGCATTGTCAACAAAAAAATTGATTATTAATTTTTAATCGATTGTCACTTGGAAAACTGGTCTGGATATGGTAACACATTTGTAAAATCAATACATAAAACAATGTTTTGCTAGCAGAACTTTTGTTATTTGTGTTGCTAGTTGTCACTATTTATATTGAGGAATAGTAAGCCCCAATATTTAGGGATATTTACCTCCATTCCTATTCCCATAATTACTCTGGATCAACATCAAGTCAGGGTTTCCCCCATTTCTGCAGTGGAGTACAAAAAAAATCAGAGAAATATTTTACAATATGGTTCAATAAATATTGCATGATGACAAATCAAGTGCTCAGTGACAGCAGATAGGGCTTGTGATACTGAGTAGTTTAATGTTCAAAGCCCTAAAAAAAAAATTTACTTTCTTCTTCTCAACAAGGAGAAAGAGAACAGACTGCAGCCTCGTGGGTGCACAAAGTCAACAGGATCTCACTTGTGATGCTGAATGAGACACCCCTGCCTGCCCTTGGCCAGAATTAGTAAATTTATCTCTGCTGCCAGCACAAAAACTGGGAACACTGATTATCACTGGGCAATCTGATGGGCAAAAAGAACCTGAAAAAGCAGCATTAGTGGAGTGTGAACCTTGAATCTGGCATTTGTTTAAAAAGCCATGTATTCAGCTCCTTATTTATTTTAACGGCTGCTTTGATGCACACCTCACTGAAATCCTTGGGTTTCCAGAGCTCCTGGAGAATTGCAGTGCATGGCAGAGATGAGTTGGGAATTCCTTAGGATCCCCAGGCTTTAAAGAGTGAATGTGTTCAGACTGTTCCATGTGTCCTCCCCCAGGATCCCACCCAAACCCCAAAACTGCAATTCCTGTGTACAGAGCTGTCTTCTGCCCCGAGGCCTTTCCTTTTCCTTCATCTTCCCAAAGGTGTGAGAACACCTGGAAAACAAGGGTGGGGTGCTGAAAGGAGATTTTCCTGCTGTTGTTACTGATATTATTAGATAAAACACAAGCAGCCACGGGCTTTATTGATCAGCCCCCATCCTCAGCCTGGCAATCACATCATGGAGATGCTCTTGCAGGCAAATGAAAATCGTTTAATGACACCGAGAAAAACAATGAGAGCCATTGTTTCCAGATAATTTATACGGCCGTTGAAGCATTTTTTTTCTTTTTTTTTATGAATTAAATTCACAGGAGATTTGTGAAAGTTGCCTGTTAGGTCAAAGGCTAGTGCTTTATCCACTTAATCATTCATCCCTGCTTGATTAATAGACTTTTTAAACAGAATCATATATTAATAATGTAGGCTTTAACTGGGCATCTCGATCAAAGAGCAGATTTTAGAAGTTGATTGGTTTGTATCCTCTAGGCCTGTGATAAATGTCTAGAGATTTCTTGTAGTCGTTTTTTCTTGTCATTTTTTCATTCTGATATTCATTTCTCTCTTCAACATTGTCACATGAATATTTAAAACAAGAAATATAATCAGTTCGGTGCTTTTTCTTCAGCGCTGAGATCATAAAGAGAAAAAAACTGTCATTCAGTACAAAATCTCTTTATTACAATATTTAAGGACTGTCTGTTTTACCTTGCTTGCTGGGAAGCACGATCTGAAAATCTTATATACATCAATAGGATTATGTATGGAAAGATATTCTTCAGATTTGGGGTTAAATGGGATTAAGGATAAGAAAACTCCTCCAAGATAAAAAGACTTTGGCATTAATAATTAGAGGGGGTTAGAAAAATTTCATCAAAACAGTTAGTTGGAAAATGCTGTCTCATCTATTGATGAGACAGAAATATTTTCTGGGAATAGGAGAGTGTTTAGGGAATTCAGATATATTCCATTAAATTAAACCAAAAAAGTTTGCCTTTGTTTTGCCAGATTAAACCTTTGTTTTGAGGTTACTTTTTTCCCAAATCATCTTTTCATCAAAAACCATATTCTGAGGTGGCATGACCTCAGTTGGAAGGAAATACTTTTAGTGATAAATCACAGAACCACCTGCTGATTTGGCTTGGGATGGACCATAAAGATGATTTATTTTTCACCACCCTGCTCTAGGCAGGGACACCTTCCACTGGACCAGGATGCTCTGGTGCCTGAAGTTTTAGCTTTCATATTTCTCAGATTTTGTGCTGCCTTGGTGTGAACTTCATATAAAGTGTTAGCAAGTTCTCTTCACAGAGTAGTCAGACAAAATAATCCTTTTCCAACCTGAAAATCAAGAGCAGCCATTACAGCCTCAGGTGTTTAAAAAAAAAAAAAAAAAAAAAAAAAAGTGTGAACAATGGGGAACTGAAGGGAGCAATTTGGGAGGATGGGACTGCATAGCCTGGAGCTGTAATTGATTATTGGTGATAATCAGTGATTATCACTGATTAACCACAATAGGTAAATGGACCAAAACTTATAAAAGTGTGCAGACTCGTGACTGGGAGATCATTCTGGGTATAGATATGGCCAGGCTCAAGGTGTATCCTTAAAAAGAACTTCCAATAAAATCCCTCCTTTATTCCTTTATCACTGTCCAGCCTCTGCTCCAGATCAGCCTCTCAAAGGCATCAGCTCCAACCTGGCCCTGAGCACTCCCAGGGATGGAGCTCCACAGCCTTTCTGGGAAACTCTTCCAGTGTTTTACCACCTTCCCAATAAAGAATTCCTTCCGTGTATCCAACCTCAATTCCCCCCTTTCAGTTTGTAGCCATTCCTCCTTTTCCTATTGCTGCATTTCCTGGTGAAGAGTCTCTCCATTTTCCCTCTACACCTCCTCCAGGTGCTGGAAGGCTGCTGTGAGGTCTGCACACAGCCTTGTCCTCTCCAGGATGAATTCCTTCCTTCCTCAGCCTGTTTTTGGAGACGTTTTATGAACATTTTCATTTGTTTTAATTTTTGTCACGGCTTGGAATGAAATCAGTTCTCTCAGTAGAGGAGTAATCTCTGTTTCAAGCTCCCTGTCACATTCGTCTTGGCAACAGCAATACTTTTACTTAGGATGGGAAAATCCATACCTTAAGACAGGCCTGACCAGGAGAGTTCACTCTGCTGATGGCCTTTTGTTCAAAGATCAAGGAAAGTTTCCACTGTGGAGCAAACCATGTTATCTTACCTGGTGTTATACCTGTGTGAATGACTCTCACTCCTAATTCGTGCTGCATATCTCTGCCACCACTTCTGTACTGGCCACGAGAGCTGCAATGTTTCCAGGAGCATTTCCAAACAATTCCTTCCCACATAAACGTGGATTTATTTAGAGAGCTCACTTGGCACGTTGTTTTTTCCAGTCTGGCCATGCAGCCACCTGTCCCAGGTGCTGCTGATGCCTCCTGGATAAAATGGGATCTTGTTTCACAGTGTGAGAGATATAAGATGCAGAAAGGATCCTGGAATTGAGCACAGTGAAACTGGGAGGTTTTGATGCAAAATATCGCTGCAGGTGTGACAGTGTCAGCGATTTCAGCAGGGAAATGTTGCAGTCAGCCTGAGCAGCCTCTTTGCCTCACTCCCTGTTTGCCACTGCAGGTTCTGAGGTGGGACTCCCCAAAGGGCCGTGGTGTCTGAGGCTTTTGGTGTAAAAATGTGTGGCTTTAAGGCTTGTGGATCCGTTCTGCAGGGCTGAGAGGCAGGAGAGTCCCTGTCAGGAGTGCAGCACTGTGCAGAGTGGGATAAGAGCCCCTCCAAGCACACCTCAACCAGGACACGTTGCAGATGAGCTACTCCAGGCTCAAACAGCCTGGTGGAGTGCACCACACAAGTGCTAAAAGCCTCGTCTAAATATTATCACAGCACTTCTGCAGCGTGGTGCTTCTCTCCTGTGCAGAAATGGGAGAAAGAGAACAGTCCCGTTCATCAAAGCACTCACACGGGGATGGCAAATAAAAAAAAACCTGCCTGACAGCAGATCCAGAGCTCCTGTGGACAGGCTGTGCCACCTGAATTCTTCCATTCTTGTCCTACTGGGTTCTGCTGTACCCGTGGCATCTGTGGGGAGACCAGATGAAAAGCTGATCCTCAGGGTCATTGTCTCAAGCAGGCACATTTGAGACCTGTGTGATTTGCTGCTTTAGGAGCCCTCCTCGCAGGCTAGAAATGCTCAGAGCACGTGGGTATAAATATATAAAAATACTATGCAGTGATGCTGAGATTTACAACTCTTCTTAGTTTGGGCCTGGGTATCTGCACACTGGTATTAATGACAATTTACATTTGTTATCAAACCATGGACTGACTGCTTTGCTTGCTGGCTGCTTTCCCCATTTGAATTCATCAAACATAATGTTGCAGTAATTGAATAACCATGGCTTGTAAACATCCTTCTGTCCACAAAGTTTTCCATTCCTTTTCTGTGTACCCCCACAGATTTCTGGTGTGAAATCTTCATCTGAATGCTGCAGGGTTCTTCTGATTGTTTGACTGTTTCTGAGGGTTTAGTTTTATTAATGAGCTGGTTTGTACTTAGTGGAAATTAAATTTGTGGGAATAAACAAGCAGCTCTCATTCGATTATTTTCCTTATTTAACAATCATAATGACAATACTAAGGGAATATATTTTTCAATTCCATTACTTTTGCTATTAGCAGATTTCCAAATCGAGAAGTAATTTTCAATTTTCCTCCAGGTTTTCTTTTCTCCTCTTCTTCTTTTCCCTTTCTCTTGGCTGCTGGAAAATAGATTTTTCACCTCTCCTGACACAAATAAGTGTTTTTCCTTTTCACCTTCAGTGACTGCTTTCTCCAGTCTTATGTCACATCAAGGACTGAGTTTTCTGTCCCATGCTGAGAAGATACTGGGGAGCACTGTTTGTGTTTCATGAGCTCTTTTTGGTCCCATTAAAATCATCTTCCCCTAAGCCAGCTGTGATTGGCAGCTGTGCTGGGAGAAGCACACAAGCCATGGATGGCATTGACATCTTCTGCTTTCTTTGGGGATTGCAGCCAACCTGCATTTCAGTGATCCCACACTGAGCTTTGGTTTGTCTCCTGCAGCAATCCTGTGTGGCTGAGAGTGCCACGGGCACAGGCTGTGCAGAGCTGAGCTGTGCAAGCCAAGGGGGCCAAAAAAAAAAAAAAAAAAAAAAAAATCTCATCCCTGCTGCAGAGTGTGCTTCTGCCAGGGGCAAAAAGCAGGAAAATGTGGAGTCCCACAGGTCCTATCGAGTCTACAAAGTCTGCAGTGATGGTGAGAAGGAGCCTGGGGTGAGATGTGAGAGCACACCAAGCACTGGCCACTGCCCTTTTGGGCTTTCTGGCTACCAGTGCTGCTGCTGTGGCAGCCCCTGAATTTCTTCCAGGTTCTGCTGGAAGCAAAGAGAGTTGCTTTGTTAAGTTTCTCCCTGACTGCAAAGCTGTGGCTGGTGGGCAACCCCCTGCACTCCACACCTTCACAAGCAATATCCAAGGTGATATCACAGCTAAAACATTTTTTTAGCTTCTTTTTGCCACATTAAAAATCCCTTACATGTCTGTGTGAGTGGGTGCATGTGTGTGTTGGTTTCAATTTTGCTTCTGGTCTGAGCAGAACAGAAAGAGAAGCCTTAAGGTGGCTCTATCAAACCATCTGGGATTCCCCAGGCACCAAAAGGCAGAGCAGAGTGTGAGAATGTTCCCTTTCAGAGAGAGCCTTTGGGCTGGAATTACCTTTTTGGGTTTTTTTACAGATGATGCAATGGCAGAAACACGAGCAGATGATGTGGGTGGCAGAAAAGCTTCCAATCCCCTCACTGTATGTGGGCCAGGGAATGGCAAAAATGTTTTAGTCCTGAGCCTTAATCTTAGGAAAAAATCCATGGAGCACCCTGAGGACAATTTTTGTATCAGGCAGATGTTTTGCAAGCCTGAGAAGTTAAAAAAAACCTAAACAAATTAAATTATTAAGGATTCAAAATATGGTTTTTCAACTAGTGTGCCTTTCAAAAAGGGCACCTTTACCCACGAAAGATTTCAGGAATGTCTCCCCATGCAATGTAGAACAAACTTCCACCTTTCTTTTTTTCACTGGTACCACAAAAATTGGAGCTACTCTGCAGGCAACTTATATATTTCAACTAAATCTGTCCTTTCATTTTCTATATTTTGAAGATAATAATCTTCAAGTTTCTTCTATGACTTTATCCAAATTTTAGCCCCCATGAGGCAGCTTCTTTACCCAGGACATGCAGTGGGGGAGGAAATTATTGGCTTTACCTTCCTGCTTCACTTCAGATTTGTTACCTTTATTTTCACTTCTGGATTACTGAAAGTACTGGATTGTCTTCCCTTTTTAAACAGACAAAACAAAGTTTGATGGCTCATGTATTCAAAAGCAGGAAACTCATCTGGGTTTGTTCAAAATGCTTCTAAATCTGCCTTGTGTTTGTTATTTTCGTGGTAGATTTGCATTCAATGGGGCATTGGGCTAAGAGGTGCCAATTTGCTTTGTAACTTAAAAAAATATGGAAAAAAATATTTTTGGGAAAAGCTGTCTGGTTGCATAAACAAGTTTAAAAAAAAATTTAGATGGCTAAAAGTTCACTTTGAAGGATTTTGAAGCTTGTCAGATCTCCTTAATGGCAGTCATTGCTATTTAGATGGAAAGGTATAACATGAGTTTAGTTATTAGGCATATTCCAAGGGCTTTGGGGTAGAAAGCAAAAGCTGTAATCAGAAAGTTGTCAGAGATGAAGGTGCTGCTAATAAAACATTGCCTCTATTAAGAAAAATAAGATTTAAGAGCTGTAAATAGTGCTCAGAAAAAAAAAAAAATTGCTTGGTCCTACAGAGAAGTTTGACAGACTTCTGCTTTTCCCTGGAATTTAGAAAGGTCAGTTCAGACAGGCTGTGCAGAGTCTTTGGAGTCCTGTATTCCAAAACTCCCAATCTTTACAGGAAGGCCAAATTTGGAACTTTCACCTTAGAAGAGTCTGTCAGAATGGAGGCAGAAAAATATTTGTGCAAAATTCTGGAAGCTGATCAAACTTTGAGGTAAGTTGCTGGAGTTTTAGCTCAGTGAAATGAGAAAAGCATGGGCAGACAACTTTTTAGCCCAAAAATTGCCCAAGAATTTACTTTAGGATGAAATTGAGAAGTGGCATCACATCAATTAAAAATAGCTGTACAAGAACCTTGCTCACTGAGGACCATGACCAAACATATTATCTTATCTGCTTAATTTAAAATTGATGCATATCAAGTGGCAGGAGAACCCACAGACAATTAAGGTGAAATGGCTTTTGGAAACTCCCACCTGATTTTAAATGAATGGTTTTTATTCATATTGTGAAAACAGAGTATTTTTCCAGGTAGAGTTAATGAAAAATTTGTAAAAGTTAAATATATTTTCATTACATTTATCTCCTCTGTTGTTTGGGTTTTTTCTTTTCTTAAGGCACAGTAATTTAAGTATATGTGGTGAATTTTTAGGCTTTATTAATTGTATATTTTGATTTTTTTCCTTTGCAGTTCTTTATTTTGCATAGAAAATCTGCACAAAGACAATCAAACTGTAATCTAAAGATAAGGATTCTACATTGCCAGCCACCAACATATTTGGTTGTTTTGTTTCTTTTTTAAAAATCCATGCTCCTTGACTCCTGTGATTACTGGAAAATGCAGATAAACTCTCCATTAAGCCTTTCTTATATTAAAAAAAAAAAAAAAAAATCACTTGGATACCAGTCAGGCTAAAATATTCAACGAACTCCTGAATATTGAATACTTGGCAAACGATGCAGGTCAGCTTCTGAAAATAAGGTAACAAAAAGAAGAGATTAAATCTACTCGAGTAGCATTTTATTTGCTTGTTTGTTTACCTCTGCAAATTCAGGATCTGGGGATAAATTGGTGTCTGTTGCCTCTCCCATGACCTTGGAACCTCCAGGCCTGTGGCACAGACACCTCACAGAGCTGCAGTCCTTGCATGGTGGGTCAAGTTGATATTTAACTTTTTTTTTTTTTTTCTTGAGACATCAGTGGTTTTGCCACTTTTTTATTCTTTTGCCACAATTATTGCTTTAATTCAGGAAAGTATGGGACATTTTTGAATGTTGGGATTTGAAGCAGAGTAGTAAAATTGTTGAGTAGGTATTTACTAGGTAATTGTATGACCCTAATTCACAGAGGGACAGATTTTCACTGAAAACACTCAAAAAAACATTAACTTTAAGTAGAAATCAGGTTTGGGCTGTGACAGGCTAAGATTTTTCAATGAAAGTCTTTGTAGATGTCAATTCCTATTAGAATTTCTTTTTTTTTTTACTGTTTGAAGTGTTGCTCTATCCAACACTATGGAGAAAAATTTTGAAAAATGGCAGCTGCTGTTAGAAATTTTGGGTATTCCTGTAGGAGATTCTACCATAAAAAAAAAAAAAAAATAAGAAGCACTTGACAAAGTCATTTCATCAAGAAAAAAAAAAAAAGATCAAAGTCAGATCTTTGTGACATTCAATCACTGTTTCTGTTTCATATGCCAGAACAAGAAACAGAGATGACTGATAATTTCTATAATCATTCTTAATAATTCCAAAAGGCAGAAGGACAGATAATAATGGATGTATTCTTGTGTTAAGCTGCTCTTCCTCCCCTTGCTTTTTAGATTTGGCCATTGTGCTCTGTGTTTTGCAGATAATCTGTCAGGTCAACAATATCAATAGTTTTTATTACAGAAAGCAGATGTTATCAGCATCCTATCTGTCCATTTAATTAGAAATGTGGTACTGCTGTTAAGCTTCACAACAATTTGAGGAAGGAAAAGTAAAAGAAAAAAAAAAAAACCCAACAACAAAACAACTCACCATATTTCAGATTTCTTAAGGAAGTCCAGTGTTTGAAAGGAGAAAGGTGTTGGTTTCTCTAGGGAGTCATACATAAGATAAAAATATATAGAATATAGAATATAGAATATAACAAACTCTAATAAAAGCTTCAAGGCTGTTACATTCTATTCATGCAAATTGGTGTAACTCCATTTAATTGCTGGGGAAGCCAGGTGGGAGCTTGGCTCTTCTCCCAGAGAACAGGTGACAGGATGAGAGAAAATGGCCTAAACCTGGGCCAGGGGAGGTTTGGTTGCACATTAGGAAAAAATTTCTTCATGGAAAGCAGTGGAACAGGCTCCCCAGGAAAGTATTTGGGTCACCAGCCCTGAAGGGATTTAGAGGACATGGACATGTGGCACTTGGGGACAGGGTTTAGTGGTGGGCTTGGCAGTGCTGGGATTCAATGCTAGGACTCAATGCTAGCTGAAATATTAAAAAAAAAAAATGAATGAAATTCACCTGAAAGCAGGGAGAATGAAGCTACAGGTCAAACTTCAGCTGGAAGGGAGTAAAAAAAAAAACCCTGTAATAAACAACTGAAATAATTTCTGGCTCTCAGCAAACCAACAGGTCCAGTTATTCCCCCAGACCTCATCCTTAGTTTTGTCTCTTAGAGGCAAGGATTTCCTTTTGTTTATGACCCCAGGGAAGGATTAAACCAAATTTAGAGAGAAGGAAAATCAAAAGGATGGAAAGAATCCTCCTGGAACCCTGAAGTGGGGTTCAAGTGGAACTGGAGCTACCAGAGGATGGCACTCAGCATTCAAGAAAAGAAATCTTTGCTCTACCTTACCCAGGTGTTCACACCCTGACAGTGCCACCAAATTCTCCAATGCAGAGCTCATGATGTAGCAGCTGCAAAAATCAAATCCTCCAAAAGTGTCAGAAGAAATTCTGCATTGTCCAGCAAAGCCAGGAGGCAGTAGTTTCATCAGTTCTGGGTTATTGGTTTTTTTGTTTGTTTTATTTTGTCTTGTTTGTTTTAAAAGAACAATAATACCTTAAAAGCAAGAATTTAAAAAAACCTCATCTGGGGAGAAATGTTGGTTCTTTAAAAGGGAAATACAAACCCTCAGTCTCAAATATTTCTTTAAAATTTTCCCTCCATTGTTTCCCTTAAAAAAAAAAAAAAAAGGAATGAAAGCTGCCACAATATTTGACTGAACAGGGAGTTCTGCTGCCATAGATTTTCTCTGTTATGGTAGATATTTGTTCTCATCTTTCCCCAACTTTTAATAGCTTTTCATGCTTTTAATAGTTGAAATAATGAGTATACCTCTCTCAAACTGCATGCACACGCTGTTCTGTTTCAGAGTCTGAAAAAGCAAAGGAAATTCAGTTCAGGGCAATTGTCCCTGAGCTCATAACTCACCTTGCTGCCCTGGGGACACGGGCAGGGCTCTCAGAGCACTGTGTGACCCTGCCACGCCACCTGCATTGTGTGAAATATTTATTTGTGCAGCTGATGAAGAAAAGAAGTGAAAAGCAAAGCAGACTTGGCAGATTCTGGGCTTGCTCTAGAAAAAAAAAATAAATTTTACAGACACCAAATGATTTGTTGCTCGACTTTTCCATGGACAAGCAGCATCACTCTGGTTTTTGTTCCTGTTCTTGCCCACTGGAAATAAAAAGCCAAAGAGCATCAGCCACTCATTGCAGTGGCTCAGGATTAATGTGCTTTTTAAGTGATCATGGTGATTTTAAATGCAGAATTCTGCTGTTAATTTACAGTCTCCAAACTGAGCCTGAACTCATTTGGCAGGGATTTGAAAGAGGCAAAGTGGGGGGGAAAAAAAGCCAGTGCTAAAATGGGACTAATCAGTGAAATAATGGCTGTAGTTCTATTGTGGTACTAAAATCTATTCCAAATTAATATCATAGAACAAGAGAGGAAAAAACTTAAAAAAAGATCTACAGACCTCGGCAAAATATATATATAATATATAAAAAATATTCTATGAAATAAGATTAAATATATAGAATATATGACATATAATATATAAAATCTTATATCAAATAATATGAAATATATAACATATATAAAACATATAATATATAAAATCTTAAATAATATGAAATATATATTATATATCTATGTATTGTTACTTTTTCATTTAAGTGTCCTCTCATCTTCAGTATCTTTCACCTAGGTTTCATTCAGTCTGGCTCATGCTAAAAGTAGTGACTGACTATTTGTTGTTCTTCAATTCTCACTTCAACCAACTTGATGTACTGGAAATGAAAATATTGAATTCCCAAGTCTAAGAAGATTATTGGAAATGCTTTGCTATATCCTTGTGAAGCTGTCAAAAATAAAAGATGCAGAGGTAGTCAGGTAAATGAAATATGGCTGAATCAACTTTTTTTTTTTTTCTTCTTTTTTTTGATCTTGTCATCTTGATAACATCGTGTGTTTTTTTCAATGCTTTGGGGACTTTATAAGGTAGTTCTGTAAAACTTAGGAAATGACAGCCATTCTCTTCCTAAAACATTTTTTTACACTTCTTTTATGAAGATGGCTGCATCATTGCTAATTCCTGATTGCATTAGTGTCCTCCAACAAATGCACACATCCACATTTTTCAGACTGAATATGATTTTCTAGAATTTTTACCATTGGAAAAGCTGTTGATATCTAGGCCATCAAATAAAAAGGACTCAGTCCTTAGAATAAACACATCTTTGCAGCAAAATTAAAAAAAAGGGTCAGCTACTAGATGAGCTTTTGTGAGTGAGGCACAGACAAGGAAAATATAAGGCAGAATTAGTGCAGACAGGGGGGTCTGGAAGCAGAATTCAAACAAATCCCTGGTGTGGCCATGGCTGGGATGCCCAGCACCAGGGGAATGGCCCTGCAGTGATGTTTCTTTACCATCACACTCTGCAAACACCCAAAGTGCTCAGGAAAAATCCTTTTATCAAACTGCAGCATGGATTTCACCCTCCCAATCAATTCTCCTTCTCATGCACCATTCTGGCACTTTAGCCCCCGTGCAGTTGAAATGAATTTCCTGCCATCAGGATAAATAATGTCAAGGAGTTATCACACCACACATCTGTGTCTCTGCAGCCTGGGGATATTGCAGGGTAGATGTTCTCACAGCATCTGAATGTATCCTGCAAGGCATTTCTTTATTTGGTTTGGTTATCCCAAATTGTCCTCAGAGGCACCTCCAGGATCTCTCACAGCTGAACCAGGACCGGGCTGAATGGTCAGGGTGGGTGGATAGAAAAAGGAAGGGAGAGATAAAGGAAATATTGGGATAAATCTGCCAAAGAACGAAGATCTGAAGTGCCCTGCCACCAAGGAGTTGTAAGATCTCCTCTGATCCAAAGCTCAGTGACGTGGCTGCTCTTTCATTCCTTGCTTTTATTCACACCAGAACTGCAGGAGCTCTTGGAGAGGCACTGAGCTGGCAGGGCTTATGTGGCATTTCACATTAGGAGCTCAAAACACAGAAATATTTCTGGGCACAGTTACTCTTCTGTGGATCTGCTGTTAAGACAAACCCACTAACTTGGAATCCATGGATAACATTTTGTCCTTTGGATTAGTCTTTCTTATTACCCATTCCTTTACATTTTTTAATGATCAAGCCCAATTTTGATCCTACGTCAATATTCATGCTCAAAATAATCGTTGATATACTGATAGAATATTTTTATTAACTCCATTTGATACAACTTTCATGACATAAAATAATTTATTGTTTGTTATCACAAGTCTTAAGCATAGCATGCTGTGGTAGTCCTCAAACAAATAGCTAGAGACTTAGATTGTATGGTCTTGCAAATTATTTCTCATTTTCATTTCATAAAGGACAGTTCTAATTGGGATTGGGAAGGTGAGTGACTTCCATGAACTGTGGGCAATTGGGTAGCCACAACTGAACCTAACTTTCCTCAAGTTCATGTGCTTTAGATTTGAACTCTCTATTAGCAAAGTAAATCTAGGTGTGAAATTCTGAACCTTGCAGATGTTTTCTTTCATTCTGCATTTATAATATTCATAATGCATTTAAAGCACATTTGCATTAAAACTTATGTCTAGAATAAATAAGAACTGAAGAAAGGTGGACAAATACCAGAGGATATATATACTTGAAATATGATTACATTAAGGTCTGGGTACTGTGTCAGTCTCGTGGAATCAGGGGGTATAAGGGGTCCAGATCAGAACCCAAGCCTACTTTGGGTTTGTGAGTTTTTTTCAATCATTACTTGAAGCCATCAACTCTCATTGAACCCCACACGGTTCAGAATTCATCTCAGTTTGTTTTACTGCTCCTGTGAGTTGTGGAGAAATTCTGAGCATGTCCTGAGTGTAACCAGCACAGTCTTGTCAATCTGAGACTTCTCACACAGCAATGATAAACATTATAAAGTCACTCAATGACTGAAAAATCCACCAGTGACAACAGGAATATCCCAGCCAGGATTGGGGTAGCACCACAGCATAAAGGGGACACCTATGGCTTTACATGCCTTGGTGTTTTAATTGCTTTCATCCACTTTCTCAGGAAACAAAAATGTTTCTCAAGGAATTCCTAGAGTTGGGCCAAGATGACTTTGCTCTGGAGCATTTCAAAGAAATATTTTTGTCCAGAGTACCCCAGTGTGTCTAAGCCAGCTGTGCACTGAATTTAGGGAAGGCAGTGCACAGCCCCATCCAACAAGGGGCTGGAAAATGCAAAGCTCTTTGTGTTACCATTCAGGGCCCTTGTTGCTGTAGCCACAGGATATTTGTCATAAATTAGAATATCAATTGCATTCATGTGCTCTTCATAGCTGAGAAAGTAGATTGGTTTGATTACATTCATTGTTCTAAATATGCTGTACTAGAACATAACAATTCTCTGCTAGATTTCCAGAGTGCTTGCTCACCAGACATGGAGCTGTAGAGGTTACTGAAAACATGCTTTAAACAGAAATCAGACATGAGCAGAGATAATTTTTTATGGCCTTGGGACAAAAATTTTAGAGGTAAAATAATATTTTCCTAGGTGTGGCCCTTTGATGTTCTCTGCATTGCAGGATGAAAGAGTTGGACTTTGTTCTTGGGTTTAATTTCTCACTCTGTAAGTTTTTCAGATGAATGTGTGCAATTTCCCCCTCTAGATAATATAAATGAAATAAGGATTAAAAAAAAAAAAGAAAATTTGGATTAAAGATGTAAAAGAACTTGGTTGGTTTTGGTCTAAACCAATTAGTTAGTTACAAAGCAGTTGGTGACTTCTGTGTGTATTCTTTATTTGATGGAAACATGACTGAAAGACATCAAAGAAAGTTTTGGCAATTCCTGATCTGTTGCATATCCGTGGACATTATACCTTAATGTGGCACCAGATAAAAGTTGCAATACCCTCTTAGGTGAATGGAAAAAGGAAATGAATGCATGTATTCCCTTAGATCACATTGCTGTGTATATCCATTAAATCCATCTAGACAGTTCTCAAAAAGCATGATGATTCCATGGTTACATCCCCAGCTATTCACTGATGGTTATGGTCAGATCAATTCATTTTAATCGTTTTGTACTGTTGCATAGTCAAGTTTCCCTTCTCCTAAATCAAGTTTCAGCTAAGCCTCGTGAATAAAGAGCATGAAATATGAAATGCCAGGTCTCATGGAAGGGAAGTAAAACTGCCTTTGAAATTTTTAAAAGCAGGCAGGTGGCAAAGGATGTTTGAGTATATTTACACCAAACTATATATATATAAATTAGAAAATACAAAGTAGCAGCATGGTCTGCCAGGATGAGGAAATGTGTTATTATACAAAGATGAGGTCCTGAAATAAAGAGTGAATTTACAAGGGGAGGAATTAAGAGGTTTCTGCTTTCTTGACCCTTATCACCACCTGATGGCAATTTTTTTGTGAGATACTGTGATGATGATTTTATTTCTGTTTTCCCCCAAATCAAAATTTCTGGATAAGTCAGTGATCAGTCCCACTCTGTCCCCTCTTGAAGCTTTATTCAAGAAGGCTTCCTTTTTTTTTTTTTTTTTTCTTTCTTTCTTTCTTTCTTTCTTTCCCTGGCCATCCTCCACATCCCCATAATTAGCTCAGGTTTTCCTTAAAGGTAACCATGTGTGTGGTGCTTCCTTGAGTGGTGTCTCCAAGGATCTGCTCTTCCATCACTTTGGACTTTATAATTTTTCATATTTCTGCTACTCTGAATGGAGGAGAGCTAAAAAGAGAGCAAGGTTTTTGTGTTCGGTTTTTGGACTTACAGAGATTTCTGCTAATGTAAAAAATCACTGTGTCAGTCTAACAGATCTTAATGAACTTTAACAAATTCCAGGAAAACACAAAAGTTTTCCTTTAGCCCTTGACCACCTTGGGGGCAGGATAGGTGGAATCCTAGCTACCAGTTCCTGGGAAAGCCAGAGAAAACTGAGCAAAGTTTAGGCTGGAGTTGACAAAGTAAATCTATGAAGTTTGATTTAAAATCCCATTATGACTAACTCTCTTGAGAGCTGAAAAGGTTTTTGTAGATAATGAGAGAAAGCAGCTTCAATACATTTCACTTTTTAACTATGTTGAAAAATAGAGGCAATATTTCAATTACAAGAATTTTTTTTTAATGCTTCTTATTTTTACTTCTTCATTAGAATTACCCCACAATTTGTTCCTTCTTTCATTCTCTCATCCACAATTGTAACATTTAAATAAAATGAGTGAGTGCCAAAGGACAGGTCTGAGCCCAACTTGGTTTCAGCATTTAAAAATTGAAATTGCCCAGCTATTATCAGGCTTCATGACAGGCAAACCATATCATCATACCTGACATATCTGGGGATGTGGGGAAGTCTGAATTTGTGGGTTGTAAGTTTGTGTTGATGTGGAAGACTTGCATATGGCTTTTCCTTCTGCCCATTCCATCCACTGTATACAACATCACACAATATTTAAAAACCCTTTTCCATTGAGCTCTGGTTTTGACATCCTCTGCAAAGGAATGGAGGAGAGTTGAGTGAGATCACTTGCACTGTCTGAAAACAATAGTTCATACAAAATACAACTATTTCTAAAATACTCTATATGTCACAAATTAATTAGTCTGGGAACTAATGAAATAAAACCCCTGCATGGCTCAGAAAAATATTGTGCTGTTGCAAGACTTCTTGTGAGTTCTTTGCAGCCATCCCAATCAAAGATCAAAATCTGAGTGCAAAGCAGTCAGTATAGCTTCACAAACAAACGAATTCAAAGTGTGGTAAAACTTTATTGAATTCAGTGGTTTGCAGGCAGAAATGAGAGGTCAGTGTGTCCAAAGGACAGCCAGCACTGCTCTCAGTCTCAGCACATCTCCATGGGAATGTCAGGCAGAGCTCAGAGAACTGACCTTAGCCTGTTCCCAGGAGATTTCAGAGAATTAAAATCCTGTAATTTGAGTCCCATCCCTGTTCCTCTCTAATGCCTGGAAGCCAGGAGCTGTTCATCCCCCATCCCAGCCTTACTAAATGGATTTTATTACCTTGTTGTTTATTATATTGTGCTTTCAAGGTTGTTTTACCCCACTTTCACTTGCCCAGCTGAAATTATTCTGGCTTTACAAGTGGATTTATAAGGTTTCCCAAACGTAGTGGGTCCGTAGCATAAAAGATGTTTCATTAATGGAACGGTAAAAATTAACAAAGAAATATTGTCAGCGTGGCTGTACAAATTAATGATTTTAGAAGTTTTACTGACTGGGAGTTAAGTGCTCAGAGTTGAGCACTGAGCTTTGCTGTCAGCCCCCAGGAAGGGAGACTTGCAGGGTTTATTTTCAGCTTCTGTGTGGTGGTGAACTGGAGTTCTGCAGGTCCTCCTGCCATAGCAGGAGCTAATGAAGCTGCTCTATTTTAAAGAGCTTCTTAATCTATGTTAATACAGTGAAGATTATTATAGAAGCAATAATAATCATAGAGAAATTGATAATGACTAGAAATCAATGTCTGGCTTGTTAATTATAAAGCTTTTACTATAAAAAGAAATCATTTAGCAACTCCAATTAGCCAGTTAGGAAGAATTTTTATTAGAAACTCCATTTAATGGGTCTTGTGGTTTTTAATGTACTGGCTGAATCATTGCTATTTTTACTCTAAATCCCTTCTCCATTCTGATGGTCAGGACTGCAAAAGCAGGTGGAGATTAAAACATCCCTGGTTTTATTTTAACAGAACAAAACATCTTTGCTTTCATGTGTGGCCATTCAAGGCTCATGATTTGCACCCTTTGTGCTTGGCAAGGGTAAATCCACAGAGCTCTTCCTCATACTCACATAAATACACAAAGTTTTTCTTTCCTTTCCTTTTCTTTTTCTTTTGGGGAGACTTTTGAGCCCCTTCCAGTACCTAAAGGGTGCTACAAGACAGCTGAAGAGAGGATTTTTTATGGCAAGGGAGAATGGCTTCAAAAGTGAAAGGAGGCAGGTTTAGGTTGGATATTTGGAAGAAATTCTTTGCTCTAGGGGTGGCTAGGCACTGACTGGGCTGTCCAGAGAAGTTGGGGATGACCCAGCCCTGAAGTGCTCAAGGCCAGGTGGGATTTGAGCAGCCTGGAAGATGTGGAAGATGTCCTTACCCATGGCAGGGGGGGTTGGAATTATGTGGGATTATTTGATCTTTAACCTTTCAACCCAAACCATTTGGTCACAACTCAATAGAACAGGTTCAAGCCAAGCCTCCCTGGACATAACTCAATAAAGGAAATGGAGGCTGTTTCAGGATTAGTTTATGTAAAGGTGTTTGAAAGAATCTCTGAGATTATTTTTTTTCCTCCTTTTTTGGTAAAACAAGAATAAACTGTTATTATGTCTCAGTTCCAAATAAGGCTGAGTGCCCAAAAGTTGATCTAGTTTTTCCACCCGTGCTATTTGCTCTAAAAAATATATATTATCTGTCTTTAAGCTTTTTCTTCAGTTTTTTTAAGTTTTCTGCATATAGTTCTGGGTCAGATTTACTTGATTTCTGTAATTACACATAGTGTTTTAATTGCATCTAAGCTCCTTTTCCAAACTTCTTTGAGTTTGCTTATATTTTTTTATCCTGGAAATCCTCTGTTTGGACATGGCCTTTACACAAAACGATGATGAAGCACAGAACTTTTACTTTTGTTTTGGTTCTCTAGGTTTATGAAAATATCCAAGCTAACAAAACTGTACTGGTAGTAAACTTGTGTGTTGAAAATGTCAAAATGGGTGGCAAGGAAACTCTCCCACTCTGGCATTGCTTGAGTCACTTTGAATTATTGCTGTGCTTTCTCCCCCAAACCACACACCTTGAATTAATGGGGAGCTGCATCCAAGCTTGCCTGAAGTTTGAATTTGTTCCACAATAACCTGTGAGAAGTTTTTTGGGGGCTGGAGCTGCCCTTGCAAGGCTGGCTTGGGAGCCCAGCCCAGTGTCTGTGACCACAGAGGCTCAGGAGATTTATTGTACCACAAACACAGCAGAGCTGGACACACAGAACGCCCACAAAACACCCAGGATGGGTCAGAGCTGCACAGTTTCAACCTTCAAAAGCTTCCCTGGAACTTCTGGCTGAATTTCCTTCACTTTGTGCTGTGGCATTAACCTGGTTTGTGCTCCAGCTCCAACTCTTCCTGCCCCTTTTGTCTCTGGAAATAAAAATTCTGCGTGGCTGCACATCTCTGGGTTCTGCTTGGTCTGTAGCTCACTTCCCTAGCCAACTCCAGGGTTTAGAAATACCCTGGCTGGGCTTATATTAAGTGCTGGGTTTCTGTTGTATCCCTCGTGGGGATGGAAATTCCATTTAAGAATGTAAAAGACACATTGCAGCACCTAAAAATAAAGTCAGTGTGCAAGACTGAGCAAAGCTCTATTCATAAAATCCCCTGCATTTTATCGAAAATATTCAGGTGCTTTGTGACACATTAATTTTTAATTTTGTTTTCTGGAACACCTAGCTAGTTTTATTTATCCAGGGGGCTCATGTAAAGTATTGGTGTAAGTGTCAAAAACTTAGTTTACTTACAGAGAAACAGTTGAGAGAATATATGAGATTCCTGCAGAAAACCAAATTGCAATGTGTGTGTAGGAGTGTGATTAAGAACACTTATGCTAAAGGGTTTTATTACTTATCTGCTGGGGCTATGAGAAATGTCTGTGATGAAATAAGAAGCGACATGAAACATTTCTGAGTTTTCTTTTTTTGTCTGCAAC
Organism: Sturnus vulgaris; assembly: GCF_052056855.1. Lineage (NCBI taxonomy): Eukaryota > Metazoa > Chordata > Aves > Passeriformes > Sturnidae > Sturnus > Sturnus vulgaris. The sequence goes on along the minus strand of NC_142247.1, from coordinate 1,314,326 downwards.
ATGAAAATCACATCTAGTCTTACAAAAGGTTCATGAATCTCTCCAGAAAATCTGGTGTCCAGTGGCTTGGGATTTTTTTTTTTTTTTAATTGACACTTATTTAAGGAAAAAAATATCTGTAAGAATTTGTGCAACAAATATTGTTTTGATGCTTTGTTGTTTAGTTTTTTTTCATCAATAAGGATTGGCTATAAAGGCATTTTCCTTGGATTATATACCATATAATCCATGGCATGATGGATGGTATATATAGATATACACCACACCATTAATATTTATTAGTATAAACCTATTTCAATTGTTTTCCTCAAGCTACAACATATCTCTAAGTATAAATATTTTTTCCTACCTGAATCAGCTATTTAGAATAAGTAGTTGAGTTAAATATAGATAACATCAACAAGATATGTGTTCATATATTTGTTCAGAAAAAGATATTTTACTTTCAGAAAATGAGGATCTGAGATACTTCTGTTTTCTGAAAAATATTAGAAAGTATTGAGCCAACAGATTTAGCTAGGCTGCTTGTAGCAACCCCAAGATGAATTTTAATTTTTTGTCAGATTTCTGCTTCAGGTGGTTATAATTCACTATTCAAACCTTGTTTCAATTTTTCTTAAATTGGAAAAGGGAAACAACATAGACCCAAATCTTGTGATCATGAGTGATGATAATGATAGCATTCCTAACTCAGTCTTGAGTAACAGAAAAGCTTAAAGTTTGTGTCTCTTTTTTTTCTCAGACACTGCTGCAAAGAAAGCGTTCAGAAAGTCTTGTGTTTCTGATTAATTTGAAGCTTTAATTGTTTATATAATTATATGATGGTGTGTTTAATGTGATGCTTACTAGCAAAGCATTTTGTAGGACCCTGTCTAGGAAATTATTAAAATTGTTTCGAATCACACATCTTTAAGGAACCCAGAAGCTTCTCTGTCTTGGCCTTAAAATTTTAATAAACAATTTCTAGCAGTTTTCAGGGATGATGCTTTTAGAAATATGGAGTCAGAAGAAAAAAACAAGTGCAAATTCATTTGGGTTGGAGTGGAATAAGATAATATCATGTTAGTGGGAATTGACAATCTCTGTCCCAAAATTGTGCAGGAAATGGTGCATGACCAAGCAGGTCCAGTGGCAAACAGTTTTAATAACCCATCAGAGCCAGCAGTGGCAGCATCTGACTGGAAAACAGCAAATGTAATATTCATACTGGGGAGGATTATGAAGGGCTAATGCCAGCAGTGTTAGCTTTGAAGATTTTCCCTATCTCTGGCCAAAGCATAAATCTGGTTTGGACCAGAATAGGAGAATATCTGCCAGCACAGCTCAGTAAACCCTCATGGGACTAAAGGGACCAATCTTTGACAGAGGAGTTGTCTGGGACCTGGGTCCACTTTAGGGTGCAGGAATCAAGATATGTCAGGACTTTGTAAACTAGGCAGTTTGGAAAACTCTTTTCTTTGCTTGCTCTAAATAATTTTTCCTGCTATCACATTATTTTTTTTGTTGGGGAAAAAAACCAAAAAGATCCCAAAAGATCCACCCTTTAAATTTTGGAAGACTACTTTGCTACTGTATATGGGTATGTGACTACACTGAGGAACTTTCTAATATTCTTAACACTGATAGAATCCTCTCTGTGGTTTTCCTTATTCAGGCTCCACCTGGAATCTCACCTGCCAATAAAACTCCTGGACAAGAACAGAGTCTGTAATGTGCCCCAGTTACCCATCTATGAAATGAAAATTATGGCACCTCCATGGCTCACAGAGATGTCATTAGCATTAAATGCATTACAGACTGCGAGGCACTCAGGTACTGTAATGTAGTCCTGGAAGTACAATAAGGGACAGAGAAGGGAAAATGTGTTCCTCTGTAAATCATGGCATGGCAAACTCATGGCATGCAAGCAGGTGAGCTCAGGCTGGGTCTTGGTTGTCACCTGCCCCGTTTTCATGAGAATTTTTCCAGCTTTGAATCTTTCTCAGAGTTTGGAGAGTGGGGTAGAAAGAAAGCTGGGAGTGGCTTCCACCTGTATCTGATGCTTTGATTTCAATTCTTTAAGAGGGTGAGGGAGAAAGTAGAAGAATTCCTGACTGACACATGAGCTGGATGACCTATAAGGAAGTACAAGAAACTTTAGAGGGATATTCTTTAACAGAGGGGTATTCTTTAATAGAGGGATATTCTAAGGACAAATATAAGTCTTAGTGACTGAAAGGTTTCCCAGCCCTTTGGATAATGCAGTGAAAAGTTTCCCACAGGAACTCCAGCAATTCAAGATGCAGAAATTCAGAAGAGATACAGAGAGACCTCAGAGATAACAGTGTGTATCCCTGGGGGCCTTGGCTGAGCAAGCCACTAACAAACAGATCCAAAAGATAGGGAATGCCACCACTCTGATAGCAACAACATTGAAAGAAGGGAAGGAAAGAAAAATTTCCTCTTCTTTTGATGAGCTGAGGCAACCACTCAGCATCTCAGGAGGGGAGGGTCCAGGCAAAGAAAGCAGGGAAGGTTGGAAGGCAGAAGAAATTTGACTTCAGAAGAAGATTAACCTCTCCATAGTGTTCCCAAAAAGAAAAAGAATGTTTGTTGCTACATGATGGAATTTCTCCTTGGGAAGCTGTTCTGCTCTGCCTGGGTGCTGCAGAATAAAGCACCCTGTGTCAGATGCTTAATTGGGATTATTAGAGCAAACAGGAGCAAATAAACTTTCATGTAGCCTGTTCTTCCCCACTGGTGTCACTCCATGAGACTTCTTCCAGATTTGGGACTTCCCCTAGTTTTAAGTTTTTTGAGTGGTTAAGGGTTTTCTGGTTGAATCTTGTTTGAAATATTTTAAAATTTATAGGAAACAACTATTGCAAAAAGAAAAAAATCTGTGAGACACTGATAAAACAGGAGATTGTAAATGAGCTGTCCTTTGCACCATCCAGTGGTCTAAGTGGAGCAAAAATACAAAATATATAAACTCACATTGCAGAGGAGGCCTAACCCTTTATGATCTTCTCATCTGTCTTTATTTCCTTCTTATTTCCTTACATTCTTCAGCTGCCTATTCATGTTTAGATAACTTCATACCTGGATCTGATCTATGTAAATACAATTTTCTCTGTCTCTGCCTTCTCTTTGCCCTTTGTATCCAAATGGGAAGTTCTGGCTCTCAGCCCTGCTGGCTGCTGGGGCTCAGCTCTCCTGCCTGGCTCCAGCTCTGAGGATTATCCCTTTAAGTCGGGTTTGAAGAGGCAGAATTACTTCTCAAGTGTTTGCAAGGGAGGAATTTCAAGTCACAAACAAAGGCACCTGCTGGCTGTGAACAGCAGAGAGGTTTTGGTGCTCTCCATCCCCCTGCAGCCAGCAGTGTAAATTCTGGAAACTCCCATTGTGTTTTATCACAGAATCATGGAATGGTTTGGGGTTGGAAGGGACATTAGAGACCATTTCTCACTACACCAGGCTGCTCAAAGCTGATTTTGGCCATCAAGTTTTTCCCAGATGGGAAGTTCAAGCAGAAAGATTCAGTCTGAATAATTGCAGGGGAAAAGAATTCCCATACTGGCACTTTGGGAAGACTTTGGAAGTGTGCAGTGAGAGCCCACCAAGACCCTTTACAGCACCTGTAGGGCATCTGCCCTCTCTTACTGTTCCTAAGCTTGTGTGGAATTAACAACTGACACTTGAAACAGTTTTTTTCTGCATGTCAGGAGTGGCTTAAGTTCTTTATATTGTAAAAAATATTTGGATAGTTACATCAGTCCTCCTGAGCTAAAATTTGTGTGTTTTTCTATGCATGTGATAAGTAAGAGGATGTTCAGAGAGAGATTCACCTCTGGGTGTGTTTGTTTGGGTGCCTGGACACCACTGTGTGCTGGAAACAGAAATAGAGTAAAACACAAGATGCTTTAGCCTCAGCAGTTTTGATGCAATAAGTGTTAATCTTCCTTTATAAACTCTGTTTATGAGTAAACCAAAGAATTAATTTTCATCCTGAGAAAACATACTGTCAGCAACTCTAAATTTAAAAAGGAGATTAACAAAGGGGCCGATTAGAAAGGTAGGTTAACAAAGGGATAAATTAGAAAGGCAGATTAACAAAGGGGCCAAATAAAAAGGCAGATTAACAAAGGGACAAATAAAAAGGCAGATTAACAAAGGGACAAATTAGAAAGGCAGATTAACAAAGGGGTAAATTAGAAAGGCAGATTAACAAAGGGGCCAATTAGAAAGGCAGATTAACAAAGGGGCCAAATAAAAAGGCAGATGAACAAAGGAGATTTGTGCAGCTCACTCCCACCTGAAGCATTGCTGAGGTTCCTCTGGAGCATCCCCAGACATTTCCCCTGGGCAGAGTTTGACAGCACAATTTTCACCAGTGACTTTTGCCACCTCTTGCTTCTCCAAATGCTCAGGTGCTGCTCTGTTGGTGACCATGGGGATGTTCCAGAGCACAGAGAGGTGTGAGGGACAAATCTGGACTCGTGGATTGTTTGTGTTGGGAATTCACCATGGTGAGACATTTCAAAGTAGTGGTGAGGGTTTGCAGGTGTGAAAAGTGTCAGGTAGGATGTCTCAGTGTACCAGATTTTTTATTTTATTTATGTCACAGAGTCACTGAAAATGTCATTGATGGGATGGATGTAATGTGGGTAGCCAGGACATCCAGGGAATAACATCTTTTATTAAAGATGTGCAATTTTTTCAGTTAATCAACCAGCAAGATATGGTTATACCCCATTTTTATTAGCACATCTTCTCTTTAATACTTTTTTTCTTTTCTATTGCAATACAGGACATCTTCAATATACTTCTGCCTTATATCAGACAAATGTACATAGAGCAGAGAGAGAATATAAAAGTGATCAATTCTTGAGTGCTTACACTTAAGAGGAAGGAAGAAGATCCTCATCAGTTTTACCAACGACACCCCCTCTTAAAATGAAGATTTAAGAGGTTTTCAAAGCAGCCTCTTAATGTTGCACACAGAGCTCCTGGAAAGAAAATCCTCCTGTGAGTTCAGGAATCCTTTCAGCTGCTGATCTTGCTTCCACTTTTGAAATTTTTAAACCAAATCATGTCCAGTCCTTTGGTGTGCTTGGAGTGAACCACACCAAATGTTTGTGTGGGTTTTTTTGGTTTTTTTTTCTCTGTGATTTGGCCCAAAGTTTCAGTGAATCAGGAATGTGTGGCTCCGTTCAGCTGCTGTTTCTGAAGGACTTGGTGATCTGGTTTGGGGGTTTTAAAAATAATGTCCTGAAAGACACTCTTTTGAATTGAATTCTGTTTTGTTGATTTTCAGTCATAAATTGTGGATAGTTGTGTCAATTTTGAAGAATAACCATGCTTTTTCTTCACAATGAGGAAGTGCAGATCTTGAAATTAGTTTTAAAAACGCAGCAAGTTACTAAAACTGTTGAAAGGTAAAATACTACAGAGTCTAAATATACAAAAGATATTTACCCAAATATTTGTATTAGCATTCTAAGAACCTGATAACCCCCACGAACTGCACCAAGAATACAAATTGTATAACTTGCATATTCCAACCTCCAAATGCCTTTCATGTCACTATGAGAGATACCATCAGGCACTTTGAAAGCACCAGCCTATTTATAAAGATACCATCAAAAACCTGCCTGATGCTGCTGACTTATGAATCAATTATGTGGACTTCAGCAATGATATATTTGTTGTGAATTTTGGAGCCATATGTTTAGAGCAGCACCGTACACAGGGAGGTTATTCAGCATCCCAACAGGGTTCTTATCTTCCTGTATGGGCCTGTCAAAAAGAGAGAGAAAAATATCCTAACTGTAGGACCTGCTTCCCAGAAACACTTCGTTAAAAGGAGGGAAAAAAAAAAAAATTGTGGATATCAAGTTATACCTAGCTAGAGGTAGAAGAAAAAGATTGATCAGAAGTGTGCATGGGGTTGTTGTGACAGCAAACAATAAATTTAATTTATTTGAAAACTGTTGAAGATGGTCAGTCAGATTTGGATTTAAAAATAAGTTTGTCTAAAAGACTTAAAAGAGAGGCAAAGTCTTTTAGCACAGAATTTAAGCTGCTGTGGAGAAGCATAAACAATTCAGCTTGGCCACTGAAGTGAACAATTCTGTAGATATTTGTGTGGGCATTGAGGGAAGAATTTCACCATCTCAACTGATGTTGTGGCTCTTTACCCTTCATTTCCTTGGTGCCTCTTTTCTTTTCTAGATCCCCTTGTAAAGTTGGTACCTTTATATTGCTGTGCTCTTTAGAGTGATGCCTTAGGGTTTTAGCTTTGATATTTTCCATACATTTGTGATCCTCTAATTCTTCAGTGTAGAACTCTAAACTCCATATCCAGAGTGAGCTGCTGCTCTCCCATTTTGGGCAGACACAACAATTCCTCTCCAGGCTGGCAATCAAGGACACCTCACTGCCCCAGGCACTGAGAAATGTAAATAAAAGTGAGTTGGGGGGGAGAAAACTTGGGGTAAATGACTTCATTACCTGGAGCTGTAATTAGAAGATTCACCCCCAATATGCAAATGGCCCAAACTTATAAAAGTGTGAAAATCTGTGACCCGTGGTCCATTTTTGGGTGTAGCCCCTGGGGAAGCTTTGTTTGCCCTAAATGTACCTGAAGGCCCTGCAATAAATAGAACTGCTTTTTATTCCCCTAATTCTGTCTGACCTCAGTTTTTATTCCCAGCAAGGCATCAAGAGATTTGCTGCTGCTTTGGTAAAGTTGTGGTGGAATTGTAGAGAAAGGATGTTTGTCAAGCTCTTTATGAGCAGGATTCCCATCACTTGTTCCTCCTTGCTGTCCTCACAGCTGCTGCCTCTGAGATTTCTGTAAAATCTGAGCCCCTGCCCTGGTGTGCCAGGAAAAGAGCAGAGAGTGGCACAGCTTTGCCGAATTTCACTTGTGCAAGGTCACCCTGTCTCTGTTTCAGTTTAATTCGTTTATTCTCTGAGCTGTTGGAGTGGGTATTAACAATTCCTGAGTCCTCCTGAGGGGTGGCAAAGGTGGCACAGCCCACAGGAGCCTGCTCATCCCCCTCCAGCAGGCAGAGAAAAAAAAAAAACAAACAAAACAAAAAACCCAGCACGACAAAAAAAACAACTGCTGGTGTTGGCTGGAGCAGTCGTGTCAATTTTGAAGGATAACCGTGATTTTTCTTCACAATGAGGAAGTGCAGATCCTGAAATTATTTTTTAAAAAATGCACCGAGTTACCAAAAAGACTGAAAGGTGAAATACTAGAGAGTATTTCAGAGCACAGGTACTTTGGCAAATCAAACCCCTTGAGAAGTGTAGCAATTTGTATATCAGCTATATAAATATATCAGTTTACTTCCCCCTCTAAAAAAAGAGTAAACACATGGAAATTGTATCAGCAGCTCTTTCAAGATCTGAGTTCCTAAATAGGCATAAATGGTGAGTTTTTGTGTATTTTTATTATTGATAATTGTATTTGGGATGAGAGAAGAAAACTACCTGAAAAAAACCCTGTAAATCTGAATTCCTTTTGCTAATGTAACAGCTAATGTAAAAGGGACTTGGGCTCATGCTTGTAAATATGAACATACTGATGATTTGAGGCAATTGATATTCAGATCTGAATTGGAAAAATGTGGCTTGAGAAAAAATTGATCTTTTTTATCAAATTAAGTGATCCTAGTTTCCTGGAAGTTTTATTAATTCTTTACTGGAGATAGTATTCTCCTTATCCTCACAAAATATCCTAAAAGGAAAGATGTCACACAATCCTACTCAGATAATATAGTTTGTTTCTGTTTCAATTGCATAAAACTTTCCACAGGTGGGAATTTTAAATAGAACCTCTTGTTAAAAAAAAAACAAAAACAAAAACAAAAAAACCAAAAAAAACCAAACAAACAAAAAAAAAACCAAAAAAAAACCAAAACAAAACAAAAAAAAAAACCAACCAAAACAAAACACAACTATAAATGTTCTCATCTAGTGGCATTATCCTATGTATGCAATTCATCATTTATTTTGAAGTAAGATTCTTCCCAGTGAACGAAGCTTGTCCACCACAAAATCTATTGTGACTATAAAGAAACCCTCAAAAAAGATCAGAAATGGTCCCCAGGTCATGCCTTCAGCCCTTCTACACAAATATTATGTATTATAATAATAGGTATGAAATATTAAATACATAGTATAATAATATTTTAGTGTAATACAGAAAATAATAATATTTATTATGCATTATAAATCACTTTTTTTTTTTTTTTTTGCTCTGTACCTGAGCTCTATCCAAAGTCAGCAGGAAGCTGCAAGGGCTTGAGAGCACCTCTGCATTCTGGCCTCTTAAACACGAATGGATTTGAGGAATTAAACAGCATCAAGCATAGCAAATATTGACCTCTAGTCAGAAAATATTTACCATCTCATTTATTGCTGTGTGTCCCCTGCACTGGGATGATATGTTAACATTAGCAGCTGTGATTTGCTAGGTGAACTAAAGTTCTAAATTGACAAACTCAGCTATTTGTTCCAAGGCCCCTCAGATTGATTTCTGGATGTTTTGCTCATTGTCAAGGAATCTGTTCCTTGTTAAAATGGCACTGGGGCTTTGGGTGCTTGTGGATTTATGGAATAATCCTGAGCCTCGTCTATTTTATATGAACAACTTGCCAATTTTGTGAGGAATAATGTGGCAAGTGTTTGGATATGTGAGGTACGTTGTGAGCTGAACATTTCCAAGGCTTGTTTAAAGAAACATTTTAATTAGCACTCAAATTTGCAGGCTGGGAAACCGAGGCATACAATTGTAAGGGATTCACTGTAGCAGCTAAAATCCCCCATTTCATAAAGGACTTAGGCACTTGGAAAGTGGATGTTGAGCTTCCATGTGCTCAGGATTTGTGAAACATTTCTTTTCTCTATGGAATATGTGTTTCCTGATTTCCAGAACCTGGATCTGCAGTTTAATTGATGTTTTTTTTCCCTCATCCCTTTCTCTGCACCTTGCTAGAGCTCCTACACAATTCTTCTGGCAGTAGTCAGAAAGCAGAAGAAAAATCTTCCCGTTGTAACTTTTTGTTCTGCAAAAACAAATTTGTTTTGAAATTGGAATAAGCAAAAAATTCATAATTTAACATTCTTGTGTTTTATTTTGGCTTACCTTTGTCTACCCATCTGTGAGTGATGCCTTGGGTTTTAGCTTTTAGAGGAAGCTGGAAGAAAGAATTAGGCAGAAGAGAAAGGGTCAGTTGGTGGAACCTGATCAGGCCAATTCCTTTGCTGTGATTTGAAGTGAAATGCAGCCCAAATGCCAAAATCATCTTTCTTTCTCAGGTTAGCAGGCTTTGAAAGCCTGACAGAAGAAGTGGTCAAGATATCTCTCATAAAATGATTCATAAAACTTGTCTGGTAAAGAAAAAATCGTGTCAGGGTTTAGCACAAATATTTACAAGGAGGAAAATATTTAGACTTTTGTTTCTGTCACAAAGTCCTGAAAAGGAAAAAAAAAGAATTGTTCCCTTCCCTTCAACCTCTCCCCAGGTGCAGGCAAACATGTTTTCTCCTCTAAGTGATTCACAGAGACAGAATCAAGAACAATTTGGTACACAGCACAATTATGGAGAGCACATGCTTAATGGTGATAGGCTATTAAGTTTTATAATCTGAAATCAGTGACATTTGCAATAATTATTATTAATAGCCCGGTTTCTTACTCATCATATTTAAATAGAGCTTTAGAGCTTAACTATCCAAAGTAATCAACTTCCAATTGTGTATTATATTAGCCTAAATCAGAACAGTTGGGTGATAAGATGTGCACTCAGTGCCTCTCTCTTTCTCCATAATATTATGCAGCAAATAAGAAAAAAAAAAAAAAAATTCTGAACATGGTTCACTCAAAATTACTCAGTGGTCACTAATGGAAAGCCCCAGTGAAACCCAGTTTTCCATAATGTTGAAGGGAGGACTGTGGCTGTTTGTGAACCTTCACTGAACCTGAGTTGTGCAAGCCAAAGCACAGCAATTTTATGCCAGTTAATAGTAATAATATCATAATAATAAAATTAGTAGTAAAAAACAAACTAAGAAATATTAATAAATATATTTTTCAGTCGTTCCAGCACCTTGGGATTGAATATCTCACCACCCAAACTTTCCTCTAGATGTTGTGCCACCAATAATTTCTTTAGTGCTGACATCTTTGCTGGGATTCCTGCTTTTAGTCATCTGAAAGGGGAAAAAAAAAAAAGAGATTCAAAGCCAGAAGAATAATGCAGGTGAGAAGAGGCTTATGAAAAATGAGTGCAGCAAAGGAGAATTTGGAGGAGTCCTCTCAGCAATGAGTGGTGGGTGGTAGTGCCTGTCTGTGTCCTTGTCACATCTCCTGGGGACTTGAGATCTTCATGTCATTTTAAATTGTCTGAGGATCCTGCAAAAACTCTTTTGATGCAGCAAGGGCTGATATGCTGTAAGAAGTCACTGGGAATGCTTTTTCTGAATAGAAATGTGACATTTTAAGAGCCCTTTTTTTTCTTTTTAAACTGCAATCACGCTTTTATCAGAGGTTTTCCTTAGAAACTGTTTTATTTCTTATTACTCAGACAGCATTAACTGGTTCTTTTAAACAGTTCAAATGTTAATTTCAAAGTAAAAAGTTTTCTCTTCTTTGGGAGATTTTTTTGTCGTTGTTGTTGCCATTGTTTGGGGTTTTTTAAGGACATACAACATCCAGAACAATTTACAGAACACATATCTGGATTTGATGTAAGCAGAGAATATTGTTGAAAGAGATAGATCAGACCCTTTTGTAACAATAAGTTAAATAGTTCTTAAGAGGTAAGGAACTAATTGACTCTTCAAAACCATTTTTCTCAAAGGACTTAACACCCACAGGATGCATGAAAAGAGCTTTTTTTTTTTTTTTCTTCACCTTTAGTAACCCGGCATCTTTTTCATTGTAACTTGCCCGTGTGTTTTACACCGATTTTAAGTGAATTAAAGATGAGCAATTCACAGAAGCAATGCGTTTTCTGCCAGGCCATTACCACTTGTTTTCTCAGCATGTTCTGCAGATCCAGCTAAAGATGTCATTACAGAAATCAATTGATGTGCAAGGTGGTCAGCATTTACTGACAACAGAGAGTTAGAAGTACAGTAAATACAGGGTTTAAAGGAGGCACTGAAAGTGTCTTTGCACAACATCTGGGTCTCTTAGTGCTTTGTGTTATAGGTAGGAGGTGAATGTCAAGGTTTGCTCCCATTCTGGATATTTCATGCTGCAGTTAATAGCCGTGTGCTTGGCACTTCTGTCAATTTTGTGTCTTGACCTCTGGGTCTGCTACAAAAAAAAAAATGTGCTGTATGCCAAATGTAAGTGGGATGAGACAAATGTCAGAGCTGAAGTAAAAGCACAGTTATCCTACCACAGTGGATTTTGAATATCATGCAATAACAGATTGCTACTTTTGCTTAAGAAATACTCATTTAGATAATTTTCATCTGGCCACCTTAGCTTCCATTAAGAGCACAGCTGAGATCGTTGATAAACACCCTTGCAACGTGAAATTGCAAGGAAGAGAAAGAAATTTGCAGCTGTCATGTGGCCAGACACTTCTCCATGACTATTCCTGAGGACTTGGCAATTTTTGTCAGCATTATCCAGCTGGGGGGTGCCCAGAAAGTCTCCTTCTATCACTTGGTTTTAGAGAGGCAGAAACTCCCACAGCTCTGAGAGGTGAGGGAAGCAGGAGGATGTGTAGAACAGAATCACAGAGGGCAGGAGAGATGGAAACCATCCAGTCCAGTCCCTGCTCCACCCGAGGTTCATTTGGAATTCTAGAATTAAGGGATCATGCAGTTCCAAACCCCTCTGCCATGGGCAGGGACTCCTTCCACTACACCAGGCTGCTCAGAGTTAAATCAAATTGCTTAGAGCCTTTCCCAGCCAAGTTTTGAACACTTCCAAGAACAGAGGTTCCAACCTTTCTAGAAAACTTGTTTCAATGCTTAAACTGCTCTCAATTTCCATACCTCCAGCTGGAATTTTCCTTGCTGTCACTTGTATTTTTTTGGCCTTTCACTGTGCATGCAGAGTATGCTGCTCCTCTGTAGCCCCCTGGCTGGTGGCTGAAATGGGCAACTGATGAATCCTTCATCCTTCTCTTCCCCTTCTCTTCTTCAGGATAAATATTTCCATCAGCCTCCACTCACATGTCATGAGCCTTTATTGATCATTTTCAAGTCCCTGTTTCTCTGGAGGGACACAAAGTTGGTTGACCAGTTCAATAATCTGGATTCAGTGGGCAATGTCATCATCCTTGAAGGGAATAGTCAAGGTATACACTAGATATGAACTCAACTTTAGACTGGCATTTAAAATTCAAAAGAAATATTCTCCAGGTTTGCAGCCCCTCTGATTTCTTTGTCCACCTATTTTCTAGTGCTTAGGAGGAAAATGAGAAATCTTGGGCATCAAGACTTGCAGGTTCCATTCCTAACTTGGCTTTCTTTGCTCATAGAAATATCTTTATAAGATCCTTTTGTGACAGTGAAATGAGGACAAGTTGAAAATTTTAATATTGAATAGTTAGAAAAATTGCCACCAACAGCTGGTTATTCCAATAGAACATTTTTTTTATTATTATAAAAAAGTATTATTGATTTCTGTTAGGTTTTTTTCCTGCCTTTGGAAAGTACAAAGTCCTTAAATAATTTGACTTTTCACTTATTTCCTCAGAATTGCAGCATATGACTGATAACTGCCTTTAGAACTTCTAATAGCTAAATTACAATTATTATGCAAAGACCTACAATAGACAGTTATATGGATTGTTAAATGACTTTGCCTTTTTTGCAAACCATAATCATTTTCCTTTATTAGCTGAAGGATTTCATAATTTAAGGGAGATGAGAACCTATAAGTCACACTTTCAAATAAGGAACATGGATATTGCAAACATTAAATTCTCCCATAAAAATGTTAAGGCATCATTAAACTAGGATCAGATTAATACAATTCAGTCAACTCTAGATAGATATCTCCTGTAATAGGCTGAAACAATACCTAGTGATATAGGACGTATAAGATTTTACTGCAATCAATTTATAAACCTATAAAACATACAGGTATCACTCAAAGCCACCATTAATTTTGCAAGCCCTGTATTAAATCAAGTGAATTTGGTAAGGAAAAATATTCTCCACCCTTACATTAACTCCCTGTCTATTGTTAGCTGCTATCACAACATCTTCCTCCTGCCTGAGTCAGATGAGAGATGCCTTCTGCTGGAGCTTGCCCTGAGAATCTGTGCCTGATTTATCCATCTGTTGAAGTGGCTGAAAGATTTTGAAAGTGAATTTTCGGGGTGTAATTTCATTCTCACTTGTAGCACTGTAAACCTGGAGTCGTTCCGTGTTTGTTCCAGAATAGCAGCGAGCAGGATTTGATCCCGGGTTTAATCAAATTAAAAACAAAGATTGTATCTCTTCCAATCAGCTGGGTGAAGGGAGGGAATTAGCTGGGGAAAATGAAGGTTTGAACTAAAGGCTCTGTGAGTTTCCTCCCAAAGTTACAAAGGGAGCTCTGTGGGTCTGGAAAATGGAAATTGCTGAAAAACAGGGCAGGGCCAATGAGACAGAACTGGAAATGCAGAAGTTGCAAAGCATCATCTGTTTATTTCTGCAAGCCTCACTTTATATGTATACACATATTTATATATGTATACACATATTTATATATGTATACACATATATATATATACACACATATTTATAGGTATACACATATAAAGTGGTGTGTATATATTGCCCTAGCCAAACCCCTGCATGGGTATATGTGCACTGGAATATTTTAGCATGGATTTCCAAAAGCACAGCAGATTTTTTTCCATGTGCATATGGAAAGAGAAGGGAGAGGGAAATGTTTCTGCCATGCCACCCCACTGCCTCAAAATGTGCCAGTGCATGGTGTCAAACATGGATCAGGATATGATCACAACCTGTACTGAGTCTGTTTTATGTATTAATAATCAGAGTCTGCTACTAAACTCTTTGCAATAAGACCCAGAGGTTGAAGCAGGACTGAGAGGAAACAAAAGAGTGACTTGCTAAGCTGAGCAGAGCTGGTGTGACTCCTAGGAGATTTACAGCAGCATAAAGAGAAAATCTCTTTGGAGAAACTGTCTAAAATTGGCATGGGGAAATAAAAAAATAGTTTAACTTGTTCTGTGAAGCCAGACTCGACCATTCAGGACAGACCAGCCTGCATATATTGGTCTTTTTATAAACATAGGCCTAACTGCATGAACCTTCTGTTCTTAGAAAGAGAAAAAACTCCATGAACAATAGCATAGGTTTGTAAATCTGTATTAATAATCCAAAACGTAAGCAAACAGAAGGAGATGTCAAATAGAGCCAAAGATGGGTATAGATTGGTTTCTTTGTAAAGCTTTCCCATTTGCATTTAAGATAAGTTATGTGATTTAGTTCAGTATTTGCAGTATTCCCTAAGGTCTGCATAGGACAGATCCCAGACTGCCTCAGTCATTTAGTGAATCATCTAATGCAATTGAATTCTGAGTGACAGCCAAAATTATATGTAGTTAGTAAAAAATGTTGTTGTATTTAATCATATAATTGTGCATCCACTTAGATCAGCCCAGCAATCACAAGAACCCTCATGCACAAGTACCTTTACCTATGTGACTCATGGTTAATAAGTAGGAAAGCTCCCTCAGAGGCCATTCTCAGGCAGAGAATTTGAAGAATAAGGCCTAGCTACATGCCAGCAAGAGACATTACTAATAATCTATTCTAGATTAGGATTTTTGTTTATTTTTTTTTTTTTTTTTTTGTATGCAGCCACCTCATTGCAAAGTAAAAAAATGCTCCCTTGATGATATCTCATGTGAAAGAAACTATGAAGCAATTTCTTCGATTTCTGTTATAGTTTACCAATTTAAATGTATAGGGGTGGGAAAAAGTGGAAAATAACATTTCAGCCTAGATACCCACTGAACCTTTTCTGTCAGCACATTGTCCTCCAACAACTTCTGCACCTGTGAGTGAAATTTGGAAGAGGAAGCAAAGTTTCAAAGTGCATTTTCTTTAAGATTATTGAAAAAAAGTCTCAGAATATAAGGCAGAAACCATGATTGGCACTTTTAGTAGGACAATTATCAGCATATATCAGCTGGGCCTCTTAATTCTGATTTTTGGGTGCTGCAGTGCTGTAACAGCTGGGGATGTGTTCAGAAAAGTGACCTCACCTCGGTGGCCTAAAGGAAACAACTCACTGAACAACTTTGTACAGTTAAACTTGCTATTTAATGAAATAATGTGAATTAGAGCCATTTGGTGCCAAATCCCCCCCATTGCAAAGAGAAGGACCTGAAACAGCAAATGAAGGTGCAGAGATTTCGTGCTGTCTGTTTGCAAGTAACGAGCTTGGCTCGTTCCATATGGCTGCTAATTGCCATCAGAATTAGTCACCAAGTGAGCTGATGGCTTTGCTCACAAACAAATTGCAGGAACATATTTTCCAAGTCAGGAAACAACCGATTATTTGAATGATGAGCTTGGAAGTCGGGAGACCTGCTTCAACTTCCCCCTCCACCTTAGGTTTTTGGAGTTACCACAGCCAAGCATTTCAAATATGACTTTGCTGCAGACTGCAGTGAAGCATCGAGGTCTGCTAGTTAGTTTTTAATGAGCTGGATTGGAAGCAGTGTGTGGCAGCACTCACTTCACTCTCCCTCAGCTCCATTTCCAGTTCATCCATTAATTTAAGTCGTGACAGTTGGATTTCAGGGAAGTTCAGCACGGATCAAATGTAATCCAGCACTCTGATCAATCATATGAAATAAATTCAGCATTAAACGACCCAGAGGCCATCTCAAGTGAGATGTTAATTGTCTCACCATAGGGACTCAATTGACTTTGTAAAGTAGGACAGATGGGCTCTGCAGTGCTGAGGATGAAGGACAAAATAACCAGCAAAGATCCCCAAGAGGCTGCATTTGGAACACGATTCATCTCACCTAACCTCAGAGATTCCCCAACCCTGATTGCCTTTAGGGCTGTGGAGACTTCAGTGCCTTTTGGAGAGTGACTCATCGACATGATCTGAGGCATCACCTTGATGAGGTGAATTGTTTTGGTGAAGTGAATTGTTTTGATGAAGAAGTGAATTGTTTTGGTGAAGTGAATTGTTTTGGTGAAGTGAATTGTTTTGATGAAGAAGTGAATTGTTTTGATGAAGAAGTGAATTGTTTTGGTGAAGTGAATTGTTTTGATGAAGAAATGAATTGTTTTGGTGAAGTGAATTATTTTGGTGAAGAAGTGAATTGTTTTGGTGAAGTGAATTGTTTTGGTGAATTGTTTTGGTGAAGTGAATTGTTTTGGTGAAGAAGTGAATTGTTTTGGTGAAGAAGTGAATTGTTTTGATGAAGAAGTGAATTGTTTTGGTGAAGAAGTGAATTGTTTTGATGATGAAGTGAATTGTTTTGGTGAAGTGAGTTGTTTTGGTAAAGTGAATTGTTTTGGTGAAGAAGTGAATTGTTTTGATGATGAAGTGAATTGTTTTGATGAAGAAGTGAATTGTTTTGGTGAAGAAGTGAATTGTTTTGGTGAAGAAGTGAATTGTTTTGGTGAAGAAGTGAATTGTTTGGTAGAAAGGCATATGGACAAGGGGGGAATCTAGAAGCAGATCTGGGCAAACCCAACCTCGGGGTCTTTTCGGGAAGTGACCTTGCTTATTTAAAGATTGAAGCAGTGAATCTGTTCTACAGCTTGCAGAAAAGAGAAGAAACACTCTTTTTTTTTTTCTGTAGAGTGGAAAGGTGGAAGCCAAACCTGCTCTCAGGCCAATAGCTGAGTCTGGAAACAGAATAGAAGCTTTGGAGCCCTTTTTGAGAATATTGATATGCATGGAGGGGATGCTAATAGGAAATATTTCAGTGCTTTGATGAGAGAGATGAACTTGATTTCAGTGAAACAGCTGAGCTCAGATGTGTCAGTCGTGAAAAAAACCCCAACACCTTCAGTTTTATTAATTAGGATCCTGTCCAATGAAGCCTATGAGATTAAACACACACAAAAAAAGAGAAAAAACTCGATTGCAAAATTGTACAGTATTGGAAGGCAGGAGGATTTCACCTGGACGTTGTGATCGGTGCTCTTGGATTTATTTATTAACAGGGAAGTTTCAGCAGAGCAGGGATGGAGTGTGAGGAAAACGCCACGAGAGGGAGATGTTGGAAGCAGGAAAGCTCTCGGGATTCTCAGCCTTACACAGCAAGTTAATTTTAAAGGCACTCCACAAAAGTTTGTTGAACTTTCTGGGAGCTTACAGCGTCTTTAAAAGCAAGTTTATTCTGGGAGGGATTTGTCTGGAATGCTAGAAATTGCTCTTTAGGGAGAAAAAAAAAAAAAAAAAAGCAAACCAAAACAAGCAAAACACACTGCAACCAAAAATCTGCGAGAAGCCTATTTAAAAAGTTTTCTTCATTAAAAATGAAATCTTCACCAAACACCACAATGCCTGCCGATTTCAGGTGGGATGTTGTAATTTCCGCTTTTTTATATTTATTTCAAGTGGTGAAATGCATTACAAAGTATAGCAGTGATGACACTTGACTGCTCAATATGAGCAGAGTGTACAAAGAGAACAGAGAGACATCACTCTTCTCCAATTATCTTGTTTGGGGTATGTAGCTCTCACTACTGTTAAGACATCTCCCTGGAAAAAAAATTTGGATATTTCTCAGAGTTCAGCAGTAATTAAATGCACATCTGAACTCCTAGCCAGTCTTGAAAAATGAATGCAGCAGTAAATGGCTCAAGTCATGTCAAATATACAGGGCTAAATGTGGATATTAATTATCTAACCAGAGGGACTCGATTTACTTTGTAAAGCAATTAAAAGAAGACAGAAATTTACAGTCTGTTTCTGAAAAAGAGTAATGCCTGTTTAAAAATAACTTTCTACCCAGAATAGTCTGCCTGTCACACATCACATCAATTGAGGGGGGGAAAAAGAATCCAAACTAACACAACAGAAGATTTTACAACACTTCTTCTTTATGGAAATGGCAAACCCAAGTTTTAAAACAAAATAAATTGACAGCTGGGTGCCCAGGTGCACTTTTAGGCATGTAAACAAAGCTTTTGGTCCTTTTGGTTTTCAAAAACTGCCTCAAGAGCACATCAGGACTTTGCCTCCCCTTGTTTTCATTTTTCATTCCCCAGGGGCATGGTAAGGATATGGAGAGGCCTGTCTTCCTGTGCACAGGAGGTAGAGGTTTCATGTTTTTCAACATATAATTTAATATTGCTTGAGATCATTCCAGTAGTCTCTCTCTTTTTTTTTTTTTTTTTTTGTTTTCTTTTTGTTTCTAAATCATCCAGCTTTTTCAGGAGAGCACATGGCCCAGATGACAGCTACTCTCTGTCCCAAAACTTCTTCCATACAGACAAAAAGACTATGGGCTGTACTGCAGGTCCCATCCATCTGAAAGCCCACATTCCCAGGAATATGAACAAAACTAATTGGCCTCTCTGTAGCTGTTTTGACTAATTTTTAAAGGATAAACCTTTTTTTTTTTTTTTTTTTTTTTTTTTTAAGGCACATGAGGGCTTCTTCACTGTGCCCAGCAAACACAGCCAGAGGTTTTCTTTAGTGCAAGTGGCTGATTCCCAGATTTACCTCCTCCAGTGTGAATTCCAGACCTGCACGGTGCTTCCCTTTCACAGGAGTCAAAACAAAAGTCTGTAGCTTTATTGTAAAGAGAAAACAAAAACCCCACATGAATACATCCATCTTATATCCAGTTTATTTAATACCAGAGCAGTAAATACAAATAGGAGTTCTGGACTGTGGCAATGCTAGAGTAAGATAAAGCTGAAATTAAAGCTGTTAATAATTTTGGAATTCTGTGCAGGCTGGGAAGCTGAGGGGTGTACATGAGCAATCTGCACGTTCAGGCTCATAGATATTGACCACACAGTGAAAATCCAATGCCCCTGATATTGCAGAGCAGCATCTGCAGGAAAACAAAGCTACCCTGTGCCTGCCAACTGAGAACTCTGTTCCAATATTTGTAGTCTTATAACAAGTGAGATAAACAGTAGATTTTGTTTTAAAGAAGAATGTGATCTTTGGTCAACACAGTAAAATGTGTTTAGTACTATTTTACAACCTTAGTGCTAACATTATATGGGTGAACACTCAAAAACTGAAAGAAACCTTTCTCGTTTCAATGCAGGTAACATTTCAGAGCAGAGGGAGGCTTCAACTCAGCATCCTACAAAGACTGCATCCCAACTGTCCCCTGGAGGGGGTAGGAGGCAGCAATTCACTCCAGATCACTCCCCTTCCATAATTTCTGTATGAGCACAGCACTTGCAAACACACTGGGCTAAGCCCTTATTTAGCTGTGCAGAGTAAGAGCTCTGAATGTCAGCTGACAGCATATTTACACCCATCTGATGTTTAATAGCCAGGGCTGAAAAGTGGAGCTGACAGTACTTGGTGCTCTCTCCAGAGGAATTTCAATTCCACAGCAATGAGGGGCTGGAAGGACATTGGTTATTAGGAAAAACACTCTCTGTGAGCACTGGTCTTACCAGCAGGCTGACCTTTAAATCCAGGCAGACATCCTAAAAAACTTGTGCTCTTTGCCAGTCCACGTGCTTTCCAAGCTTCTGCTGCCATCTGAGATTGAACAGTCACATCCACCTTACAGCCAGGGAAACTTTATTATTAAAGTTTACAAAAACTCTTCTGTGACAGGGATCAACCAGTCACATCCACCTTAGAGCCAGGGACACTTTTATTAAAGTTTACAAAAACTATTCTGGCACAGGGATCAACCAGGCCTTCTGCTGGCCCTTTCTGTAAAATTATTTCACTCAACAATGTCCTTACCAAAACAGTCCAGTGCTCAGTAACATTTCACTAACATTTCAGTTTTCACACTCCTCAACCCTCTCTACTTTCTTTCATCACTCATGAAATTAAAAAAAAAATATATATATATACTGAAACAGTACTGAGACAATACTGCTTTTTAATTCTCCTTCCCTACTTCTGGTGCCTCTGCAAGGCAGCTTTGCAGGTAAATACCTTTTGTACATCTGGTGTCTAAGCATTGAATTCGTATGAATTTCAGCAAGTGTAAGGCACACAAGGACCTGAGTTAAATACAAATACATTGCCACATGAAGCCACAGTATTTTGCTTTTCTTTAGTGCAACTGTCCTTGCACACACACACAAAAAAACCAAACAACAAACGACACAAAAAACCCAACTACTGACAATTCTGAAGTAAGATTTTGATCAGCAAGGCTGAGTTTACTGGATATTATGTGGCACTTAGGGACATGGTTTAGTGGTAGACTTGGTAGTGTTTGGTTAATGGCTGGATTTGATGATCTCAAGGGTCTTTTCCAATAGAAATGAATCTGTGAAATAACTGTTTATACTTCAGTTGCACCTAGAAGCTCTACCCAAGACCATGTTGGTGTTGAATAAACACAGACTAAACCTCTCCTGGTTTTTAATCTGGAGCAGTTTACACTTTAAGTGGCACAGCCCTAAACTGGAAATCTGTAGCAGAGCCTGAAATAGAAGTCAGGTCTCCTAAGTCTGGACCATGCTGTCTCCCACCTTTGGTTTCTACTGTCTTACTCCTCCAGGTATTGACCTTTGGAGGAAATTCTGTGAATCCCAAGAGCTGCCTCTGCTCCTTTATTTCAGCTTGTTCCAACCTCAGGCCTAACATCTCTTACACAGATTTCCTTCTCTTCCCAAACACATTGTTGATTAACTTGGCCATGGACTTGGAACCACTGGGTCTTCTCTTCTCCTTCACTTTGGAATTGGAAGTGATATTCCTGAGGACTTTGGTGAACATTGCCACAACTTCCTGATAGTGCTCTGCTGCAGACAGTTCACAGAATTGGCACTTGTTATCCATGGCCAGCTTCTGTCCTTCATCCCAGCCAACTTCCCTCATGTGGCATAAATCCTGTTTATTGCCAACCAAAAATATTGATGGCTCGACCATTCTGCAATGAAAAATGTTCCAGTTAAATGTATATACAATGCTGCATCACATGCTGTGCTATATTCACTGTGAAAAGTATGTATGTTCAGGATAGCAAAAAAAAAACTCCAAAAATGAACCAGCCAGCCCCCTCACCTTGCCAGGAAGAATTCAGGAAGTTTTCCATTTTTCCAGACTATTCTTTACCAGTAGATTTACATTTTATTTTCTCTACTCAAAGAATGAATGTATTTTTTTAATCCACTGCTTTTTTCCTGCTCTGTGCTGCTGAGTATATTGTCAGCACCTGGACTTCACTGAAGAAACAACCTGATCATTATCTCCATTTGCAGGTAACAGAACAGAGCCCAGGAGATACATCAGTGTCAGGGGCATAACTCAGAAGGAAACACAGGAAATCTAATTCCAAGCTTCTGCTAAAATTATTCCTGTCAGAAATTAACCTTAATTAAGCAAGGTCAGCAGTAAAACAGACAGAAAAACGGGGGTTTTACTCCATTTCTGATACAGGTGAAGGATTTCACTCTTTTGTTTAGAAAGCACCTCAGCTGATTGAGGCAGGAATAAATGCACACCCCCATCCACACTCACACCTGCAGTTCTGGTGATTCTTGTTTTTTTTAAAATACTTTCTTTCTTACCATGTGGTCACCCATGTGCACAAATGACTTTGGGGTCACAGCTAGAGGCAGCTGAGGAGATATTTGTGTTATTACTTTCCTTTAATGTGGGGAATGTTTTCCTCAGCCCCTGTGTTTGTGTATCTCCATTGGTAATTGAGTGGGAGAGTAAAAGCACAGACTGACTGTGCCAGGCTTCTTTACCTGTGTAAATCACAGCAGAAATCTTTATGGCAACCATTTAAATATTAGCTCTGCAAGAAATAAGAACAAAAATCTTGATGCACTTGGGTTTGGATACAGTAAAACCGATTGGAGTTTGCCACACATTGCTGTTGTTGCACTTTGATGCTGCTGGGTTTTAATTGTTACTAAGCTCACAAAATCCTTCTCAGCTTTTCTCTATTTTGCTGAGGGGGGGGGGGGAAAAAAAACCAATATAAATGATGCCACTTACTTTTTGCAGGCTGCTGTGTGAGCCTCTCTGAGGCTGTAGAGCAGGGCCTTGGCAAAGGCAAAGGAGGCTCTGTCGCTGATGTCGTAGACGATGATAAATCCATCAGCCCAGCGCAGCTCCTCGGCAAGGGACAGCTTCCCCTGCCAGCAGCAAAAACCTCACATGCACACGGGAAAGGAATGCTGCCCCTGCCCCTTCAGAGCCTCTTCTCTGCCACCGTGAACGTGAGAACACTGCAACTTCCCTGCCTAAAGGCATTTCCTAGCTCTAGCTGCTGTATTGAATTCGGGCTGGTGCTGCTCCAAAAGCCTTGTAAATAACCGGCATCAAAAATGGCATTTTGGATCGCTGGCAAGTTCATTAGGAAACATTTACACTTCATTTAAGAAGTGAAATTCCACAACCTACTTAATGTACTTAATATTCTGCAGGGTTAGATGAGAATGGAACATCCAGGAGCCATCAACATTTGTGTGTTTGTGGTTGTAGCTCTGGTTTGCCTGTTCCCAATACTCTGACTACAACCTTGACCATTTTCTTCATTTGTTTCCTTTCCTCTTTGAGTTGTCCAAGTTTCAAGCACTAATTACCCACGTGTTAAATTTCTGAGGAGCTAGGGAAAAAAAAATCTTCTTTTAATCTGCAGTTGAGTTTAATAAAACCAGTGAAGAAAGTCAATTGAGTTATACCAACCCTTGACTCTCTTCACACCAACAAACTGCCACACTTCTGATTCCCAGAAAGCAACATCTGCAAGGGAGAGTAATTTTAAAACTATTTAAAATTAACTTATCCCTGCACATGATTTGGCAGCAGCTAGCAAGACCATATGACCTAAAAATAGATAAAATACTGGAAGCTGATCAGAAAAAAAAACAACAAAAAAAAATTTTGCTAAATAACTAAAGTTAGGCCTTGTTCCTAAGGAAAAAAAAAAAAAAAACTAGTACAAGAGAGCTCATAGTGGCTGTTTCAGGATTCTCTGTGCCCTGGGACAGGCAATGCTGTTTGTATTAACACTGGTAAAGTTTTTACATCCCTGAATTGAAGTGTGGGCTCAGACTTTCAGTGGTTTGGTTTTCATTCCTTACCCCAGCTGCCCAAAAGGGAGCCTGGGGAGCCAGGGTGATCAGCACGTGTCACACAGCACCTAAGTTTATCTATTCCTGTAAACTAAATAAATTAAAACAAAACTTCATTTCAGAGTGGCTAAATCTTAATTGTCAAAGTGTACAAGCTGCATTCCTTGGGAAAGGAAATTGTCCTGTGAATGCAAACCTGACTTCCAGGCCTCTCTGCTTGGACCATTTGTGCAGCCATTTAATGAACTGTTTGCTTTATAAGCTAAATTTCATTTATTTAGGGTATTTGCATGTAATCCAGTAATTTATCTCTGTATTTACCTATGTAAAGCAAAAGTGATAATTATTTCTGTTAGTGTTAGTCTAAATTACAAATGCATTTCCAGAAAATGTCAGTAATGAAGGGTTTCTTTGGGGAAATGGAAAAGTAGTTCAGTTCAGAGTCCCAGCAACTATAAAATTTCACTCTTTAAAATACAAAACAAAACAAAAGAGCAGGCACAAATTCCAACAAGCAAAAGTTTGTAACCCCTTGACCCTTTTTACCATATCCAGAGGTAATGAAGAACAGCTTTTCTTTATCCTCCTCCTGTGAAATTCTTACCTGTGAGCAAGGGTCATAAATTTCCAGGTGTATCTGCCTCCCATCCAGGCACAAGTGCTTAGTGTAGATGCATTCTAACAGACAGATATTAGCCAAAGAAAACCAGTGTCACTGACTGGGAATGGCAGTGAAAAGAAAAGAAAATGCAACAGTGAAATTTGATAATACTGAGAATTGCTTTGAGTACTGGTTAGCTGATTGGTTTCTAAAGAATTGAGAAGTTTTTGTCTCTGATCTGATTTTTTGGGTTTTTTTTGTTTGTTTGGGGTTTTTTTTGCTGGTGAGGAAGGTTGTTGGGGGGATTTGTTTTGTGGTTTTGTTGTTGTAGTTGACTGGTAGTTTGACTTTTTCTCTGAACAGACACTGGAAACAAACCTATTTAATTTTACACCAATCAACCCCTTAGACAGATCAACACCACTGTGGTGTTCCCATCAAAGTCCTGGTGAATGAATATTTTCAGAGCCTGCTTTTTCTCTTCCAAAATAGAGACGAGGGGAATTCACAACTCTCACAATCAGCTAAATACTGATGATTATTCATCTTGATACCAGAACTCAGGATTATAAAAGTCAGCCAGACCATGTGCAGCTCTGATTCTGCACAGAAATCATTATTTAGCAATAATATTTATTTACCATGGCTTCTGGTGCTTCAAGATACCAGGCAGCATCAGACCAAGAGTATTTACAGGACCATGTCCTTAGGATCTAGTCCAAAAATATTTCTGTAGCATCTCAGATTTAGAATTCTCCACCAGCACTGGCAAGACTGGGAACTCTACTGCAGACACAGCATCACTGCTATTTTAAGCAGCAGGATGTTCTAAACAAGTGTAACTAGTTTTGGGTTGCCAGCAGGCTTTCTACACCATGGTTGGTCATTTTGGGAGCTACAGGGACAAGAATTGGTGTTGACACTACAGAAAACAGACTGAAAACTGGGTCATGAGGGATAGCTCTGTGGTCTCTGGAACTCAGCATCTTCATCTGATGATAAATTATCAGTCCCAAACATGTCAGGGTATAAAATCTACAGCTCCTTGCTTGTTTCCTTAATTAAACAAACTTTTAATTATTAGTTTGACTCCACTAATAATGGCATGATCTTTATTTCACCACCCCTATTACCACTTTCCTCATCTGTAGAAACAGTGCTAAACTTATCTTCCAAGAAATATTTTAAAAACAGAAATATTTTGGGGGTTTGAGATGCCTTTTACAGGGCATGCAGTGCTGGAGGCTGAGAACAGAACCTGGTTTTGGTTATAGGTGGCTTGGAATATGTTGAGTTTTTTTTCTTTCCATCCTGAGATTTGCTTTCTGAGAGTTTTATATTTTTTTTCTGTTTCCCACAGGAACACACACAGAGCACAGAGAGCACATAATTTCCATGTGGCAGCTTAGACCCAGAGCAGCCAGCTGGGACACAAACTGTGCTCAGTCTGTGTTTGTATAATAACAACTAATGGTAGAGAACACATGTGCAGTTGTAGCTCCTCCTTCAGAATAAATTCATTCGGATATATTCAATACAAATTCAGCTTAGAACTTTTTTTTTTTTTTCTCTTTGTTATTTACAGATCACTAGAAGCTACTCTGATTCCCGTGGGGGAGAAAACAAAAAGTGTGGAGAAAGTCCTTCCCTTTTAGCAGGGAGGTAGGTGACAATCTCTGTGTCCCGCTAAGTTTTGGGACTTCTGCCACATCCGCTGGGGTGGCAGCACTTCCAAAGTTATTTGTGTGCCAGCTGAGCAGTATTTCCCCCCGGGATGTAAAGGTCCAAGCCCTGCTTTGCCGCTTTCCAAGGCTTGGAAGTGCTTTAATGATGGGCACGAAATGTGACATTCTGTGCTGTGTACAGCAAACTTTCCACAAAGCCGCGGAGCCAGCGCGCTGCTGTTCACTCGCCTGACGCTGCCATTAAAAACTGGCATTAAAAGCTGGCATTAAAAGCTGCTTCCCCTCTCCCTGGAGCCGAGGGGGGATGCCCAGGAGAGGAGGTGTTGTTTTGGGGGTTTTCAGTCTATTCCTTTCCTCTCTCTCCCTCTTCTCTCTGACCACAACCCGCCCTGGTTCCCACTCACATCCCCGATCCCTCCCCTGCTTTGCGAGCCCCGGGCGATCTCTGCCCCGACAGCCGGGTTCCCTTTCCCCTCCCCAGGGCTTACACCGCACCTCTAACCCAGAGGAAACCCAAATCCCCCCGCAAAGTTCTGCCACGCCGCGGCTTTACTCAATTTCCCCATCAAATAAGTGCTGGAGGCGCCGCGTCCTGTTCTCCCCAGGGAACCCTCCATCCCTCTGTCCGTCTATCCCTCACCCCATCCATCCCTCCATCCGTCCCTCCATCCCTGCCTCGCTCCATCCATCCTTCCATCTCTGCCTCCCTTCATCCCTGCCTCTTTCCATCCCTGCATCCATCCCTCCCTCCCTGCTTCCCTCCATCCCTCCCTCCATCCCTGGTGCCATCCATCCATCCATCCATCCCCCCCATCCCTCTCTCCATCCCCCCATCCCTCGCTCCCTCCATCACTCCATCCATCCCTGGCTCTCTCTCTCCATCCATCCATCCATCCATCCATCCATCCATCCATCCATCCATCCCTCCCTCCCTCCCTCTCTCCCCCCCGCCCTCTCTCCATCCCCCCATCCCTCGCTCCCTCCATCCATCCCTCGCTCCATCCATCCATCCATCCATCCCTCCCTGGCTCCATCCCTCCCTGTCTCCCTCCCTGTCTCCATCCCGTCTCTCACCGGCGCTGGACGCGTACTCTCCGATGAATCTCCGTGTCAGGAACCTCACGGCCAGCGCTGCGGGACGGAAGCACAGCCGGGTTTAGGGGGGGTTCTCCTCCCTCCGCGCCAATCCCGAGGCATTCCCGGCTCGCCCCTTACCCGACTTGCCGGCCCCGCTGCCGCCCAGCACGGCCACCTTCACCTCGCCCATGGCTCCGCTCCGCCGCCGCTGCCGGCCCGCCTTTAAAGAGCCTCGGTGACACCGCCCCGCGTCCGGCATCCCTCCATCCATCCCTCCCTCATCCCTCCATCCCTCCCTCCCTCATCCCTCCATCCCTCCCTCCCTCATCCCTCCATCCCTCCCTCATCCCTCCATCCCCCCCTCATCCCTCCATCCATCCCTCCATCCATCCCTCCATCCATCCCTCCCTCATCCCTCCATCCATCCCTCCATCCATCCCTCCATCCATCCCTCCCTCATCCCTCCATCCATCCTTCATCCCTTATTCCTCATCCCTTATTCCTTATCCCGCCTCCTCCCGGCGCCGGGGGAGGTGCAGCTCCCCTCGGCCGAGCCCGGCCTCTTCAGCTTGAGAGGCGCCTTCCTCCTCCTCCTCCTCCTCCTCTTCCTCCTCCTCCTCCTCCTCCTCCTCCTTTTCTTCCCCACAAGTGCCCCAGTGCCGCCCCCGCCGCTCAAACTTTCTGCAGGGAACCCTCCTGCAGCCTCCTGCTCCGCCCAGCAACGAGAGGGACAAGGAAAACAAGGAAAAGAGAGGAGAGGAGAGAGAAGGGGAAAAAAAAGAGAGAAGAGAGAAGGGGAAAAAAGAAGAGAGAAGGGGGAGAAAAAGAGAGAAGAGAGAGAAGAGGAAAAAAAAAGAGAGAAGAGAGAAGGGGGAGAAAAAGAGAGAAGAGAGAGAAGAGGAAAAAAAGAGAGGAGAGAGAAGAGGAAAAAAGAGAGAAGTGGAAAGAAAGACAGAAGAGAGAGAAGAGCTAAAAAAGAGAGAAGAGAGAGAAGAGGAAAAAAGAGAGGAGAGAGAAGAGGAAAAAAAGAGAGGAGAGAGAGAAGAGGGAAAAAAAGAAAGAAGTGGAAAAAAAGAGAGAAAAGGAAGAAGAGGAAAAAAAAGAGGAGAAGAGGAAAATAGAGAGAAGAGGAAAAAAAGAGAGAAGAGGAATAAAAGAAGAGAGAGGAGGAAAAAAGAGAGAAGAGAAGAGAA
Source organism: Sturnus vulgaris (assembly GCF_052056855.1). NCBI lineage: Eukaryota > Metazoa > Chordata > Aves > Passeriformes > Sturnidae > Sturnus > Sturnus vulgaris. The sequence goes on along the minus strand of NC_142247.1, from coordinate 1,286,565 downwards.
GAGAAGAGAAGAGAAGAGAAGAGAAGAGAAGAGAAGAGAAGAGAAGAGAAGAGAAGAGAAGAGAAGAGAAGAGAAGAGAAGAGAAGAGAGAACCCTGTGTGTGTGTCTGTGTGTCTGGTTTTGCTCTAAGTTTGTTTTGCAGGCTTGTCATCATTTTATACCAGGAATATGAAAGTGAAGAAACTGAAGTGATTTTTTAAATGATTCTAGGAGTAACTTGCTATCAAAAAAACCCCAAAAAACTGAAGTGCTTTGCACTTGTCTGTTCTCTGCCCCAGGTTTCAAAACTCTGATTTAACTCTCGCTAAAGCTCTAATCTTGTTAAAAACCTTCCGTGGAGTTGCCTTTTTGTGCCTGAGAATGTTTTTTTATTGAATTTAAATTTGGAGGAATGTGGTGCATGGTGTTCAGCTAAGACTTGCAGTACACCTGTGAAAAGGGGAAATGTGAAATAACAAAACACTACAGATGTGGAAGGTGAGGTAGAAAGGGCTTAAAGACACCCCTGAAAAGAGACCCTGTGTCTGCTGTACCTCTTTTATTCTGAGGTTCCTCAAGTGCTCTCTATTTGGTTACTTAGTCCACTGAAATAAGAGATTGCTTTAACATCCAGATTGGTTGTGATTTTATACCTGCTCTGTTCATGTTTCTTTTATTTGGTTTATATATATAAGTATAGTATATTTATATATATAAGTGTAGTATATTTATTCTGATATTTTTGCTCTCTTCTGATGGAGCTGTTGTGAATCATAGAAATCATTCAATAAAGCTGCAGTGAGTTTGCTGGGGGGTATTAGAGGTTCAAGAGATTCATTTGAATGTCTGGTTGTCACAGCTGATGGAAATGCTGACTGTAAGAAAATACATCTAAAAATTAACAGGCAGATGCAACTTGGCTCTAAAGTCTCTGCTTAACCTTGCTCAGGGCTGTGTGATCAGAGGAGACATCTGCTCTGCTTTGTGGAGGTTTTTTTTTTTTTTCACAGAATCATAGAATGGTCTGGGTTGGAAGAGACCTTAAAGATCATCCAGTTCCACCCCCCTGCCGTGGGCAGAGACATTCCCACTATCCCAGGTAGCTCAGAGCCCCATCCAGCCTGGCCTTGGACACTTGCAGGGATGGGACATCCCCAATTTCCCCAATTTCTCTGGGTAACCTGTGCCAGGGCTCCCCAGCCTCACAGTAAAGGAATTTTTCCTAATATCTTGAAACCATCTGAATCCATTTCCCCCTCGTCCTGTTCTGCTATTGCTTGCTCACAGACAAAAGTTACTAAAGAGTCTTAAAGAACTTCAGTCTGACTTTTTTTTTTATTATTATTTTCTATTTTAACATTTGCTTTTGAAATAGCAGGATGCTGAGATCACTAGGCTTGAGCCAATATTAGTGTAACAGGCACAACTTCACATTTGGCTATTTCATTTACATTGAAACCACTGCAACAGGACAGAGAGACTTTACAGGAAGCTTAGCATCAATTCTGAGGATATGGCAGCTTACTAAAAACCAAATGCTGGGGTGCTAAGTGTTGTACTTGAGATGTGAATTGTCCAAATTTTTATTTTATACCCTCTGCAAAGGGAAGAACAGAATCCAGGTCACTGTTCCCATTATTGAATTTAACTACATAAACAAATCCCTTGCTTAAACAGCAGATAGGATGACTAAATTAGGGTGTTGCACATGTTAAAGAATGTACTGCCCTGGGACTTTTAATTTCTTTTAGTAAAACAAAATGAATGTGTCAAGAAGACTGAGATGATTTGTTCTGTGTATTTGGTATGCATAATAACTTAAAGCATTAGAGAAATTAAGTTTAATTGAAGATTAAACAATGAGAAAGTTTCTTTTCTGAAAGACTTTCTCCAGCCCTTCCTAGAGCTAAGTGGAACTAAGAAAATTGATAATGGTAGGAACTCATGAATATCCATATTTCTATCCATTTTCTATTTGATGCATTTTCATTTTACAAGGGCATACACAGAGATTTTTTAAATTTCTACACACACGTAGGACAAATATCAAATTTCCTCCATATCAGCACCCACACAAAACTTCACAGCAAAAGTTGCTCACCCATCTAAGCAACTCCATTTCAAGTTGCAATGAATATTTTTGTTGATCAGCTTGTTGAAAAGTTTTGATTAGCATGAAGCTTGAGGGAAGGTAGAAGAAATGCTGCAAAGTGATCATCCTTTTTATGAATTATTTGCTTCTATTTGGCTTTTCATATAGAAGTTTGTGGTGGATGTTGTAGTAAAACCACTTTAAATTGCTTTAGGTGTGTTCTTTAAGTGTTCACTGTCTTTACAACTTGTACAATTGTCACTTTCTGTTCCTTCCATTGCCAAACTTGTGTGTTCTGGAATGGTTTTACCATCATTACCCACGGGTGTAAATACCTGTGGAAGGTTAGAGGTGCACAGAAAACAGTTGATTTCTCCAGTGAGCAGAAGATTAAATGTGAGTTTCAGGTTTGGTGGTCAAAACTGAGTGAAATCTGTGCTGCTCAAGTGACAAGTGAGGAAATTTTGTTTGCCTGTGTAAATCTCTGCTGTGAAAACTGTTGGCTTCTAATAGGAATGATGAAAACAAATGATTAGCCAAAGAAATTTGTTTTTGTTTTTTTTTTTCAGTGAACGTGGCAGAGCGTTGATTTTGAATTGCTTAAGCTAAAAGTTTTTCAGAATTCTGCAGGTCCCTGATCAAATGTGCTCACTTTACATTTCACCCCCAGTTTTGTAGATTGGGACACCTTTGTTTGATGCCAAGACCTCTGAGAGTCAAAACTGCTTGTGAGGAAAATCAGAAAAAAAACATTTATTTTCCATTTTAGCCATGCAGCCTGGCTGCTGCAAGGAAGGTGGTGTTGGGAATATGTAACTATTTGTATTTTTTGGAGCAGCAATGATGCTTAAAATCTGAAAAGCTGAAAAGGGAGTGATCTTTTCCAGGTAAGATCTTTTAAAGAGCACTTTCCACCAAATCTTCAAGTGGAGTGCTTTAAATTTTACACCTGCTACTCTAACATATAAAAACACAAACTGACCAACTAGGCCAGGGTGTTTAAAACTACAGCAAACCTAAACAGAACTAGAAGAACAAGATTTTCAGCTGAATTTGATGTTTTCATCATCTCTAGGCTTGGATATATTCCTCACTGGAATACTCAGAGGTATTTATTTTCAGGAAGAAAATCTGGTAGAAAATAATCCCAGTTATTCCTCTTTGTGTGGAGCAATGGGATAGATGAAAATTGCCATTTTCCTCCTCAAAATGCTGGGCTGCTCTTACAGGTAGGTTTTTTTATTAAGAGACTGGAATTTTATGTTGCTGGCCATGGGAAACTGCTTGGTTTAGGGATTTTGTAGCAGAAATTACAAATTTGCTCAATGATAAAGTAATGGTAGTGCACAAGGTAAGGCTTGAAGTTGATTTTAAGTTTTTTACTTGAAGTTCTTACCTGAACCATCTGCTTGATGTCTGCTCTGCACAAACTTTAGGACACACATTTTTTTTTTTAATCTTTTGAACGTGTAACCACGAAGGGACAAGATAGGACCAGATAAAGACCTCCACATTTCACTGCAATGCAAATATTCCAGCATTAAAATAATCTCATCATATGGCTTGGAGTGCCATATGAAAGCTTTAAAAAAAAAAAATCCTTCGTGAATAATTAAGGTGTTAATGACAAGAGGCAAGGGATTTTAAATGGGGTATCTCTTCCTTATATATAATTATTGTACCTTCTAATTTTAGACAGAATTCTGGTTTGCTTGAGTCTCATATAAGAGACTTTCCCCAGAAAGCAGAAATCCTTGAACATTTAACCTAATCCAAGTCCAGAAAAATGTGAGTTGCAAGGTTAAATGCTAACAAATCCCAACATAAAGAAGACAATTTTTATTTTTAGTGCCTAGGGGAATGTTATCTCAAGTTACAGAATTTTATTTGTAACAGAACAGAATTCACTGTGTTCTTTAATGATGTCCTGTACTAAAATTACTTTTTTTTTTTGCAATCTGCATTAAAAATTAAACACCATATGCACAGGAAGTTATTGATAATCTCAGTAGAAATTTAAAAAAAAATAAATAAAAGAAATCTGTTTCTGTAATGGAATTTGCCAGAAAGGAAAATTGCTTATTGAGATAATTCTAAACATTTGAGATTCTTTTTCCCCCCTCTTTGGACATTGGAAGAAGAATAGTTACCTTCCAGATATGCTTAGCAAAAGTTTTAAAATAAGACAGGCAATATCATCCTAAAGTAATTAAACAATCTTATGATGGAGAAACATTTATTTAAGGTTTAAAAAACCCAGGCTCAAGTACTGACTTGAATCAAATAACAATTTAAAATTCTCTTTATTACATCCCAGGTGATTGCAAAACTCTTAAGGGTCGAAGGCAGATTTTATTCTCTGTCATTGATGTTATTTATACAAGAAATTAAAAACAAACAAACAACCCCCCCCCAAAAAAATAAAAATCTCACAAACCAAAACCAGCTGTGATAAAAAGTGCTGCAAGAATCCACGACATTTCAGGAGGATTAACCTTTGCCACCACGTTATTTGGCACACTGTGGGTTGTTTTGGGTTTTTTTTTTGTTGTTTGTTGGTTTTTTATTTTGTTTTGGTTTTTGTTTTTTTGGGTTTGTATTGTTTTGGTTTTTGTTGTTGTTGTTGTTTGTTTTTTTTCTTACCTAAATTTCCATTTTCGATAAAAAATGATGATCAAAAACAATTTCTGGTGGTTTGCCCATTTGGATGTTCACATGAGAAAAGGAGAAATAAAAAAAATAATTAAAAAAAAAAAAAGAAAAGAAAAAGAAAAAAAAGGGAAAAACTACTGAGCTGTCTGAAAAAATGACACAAAAACACATAGTGAAAAAACTGATATCATTTCCATCAATTGGAGAAAAAAACTGTGAACTTGCATTCTACAAGCAATTAAGACTTGACTTCTTTTAGGAAAGAACAAAAATAATTTAATTAATGTAGTTTTAATTTTTTTTTAATTAGTTAGGAAATTGAGCTTGTTCCTTGGCATTGTCAATTCTCCCCACTTCCAAAAATCAGATCTTGGGCATTTTTTGATTGTAGATATTCTGAAACATCTGTCAACAGTATAGTGAAACAGAGAATTTTATTTTTTTTTTTTCCCAGCAAGGCTTATCCTGCTATAAATCCATTACTTGAATTATTGTGGGATGTGAGAAGGAGGGACACAGTTTCTTTTTAAAGATTTTCTGTTTTCTTTCCATATATTTAATGTATTTTTTGATGTTTGCCCGTGTTATGTGTCAAAATATTTGCCTGTGAGTTCTATGGCATCTCATGTCAGCATATTTCAGATCAGGCTTTTATTAGGTCACAGCATAAATAAACAATTCCTAAACCCTTAATTTTTGCTAAATTAGTACAGTGAAGTTCAGAAGTTGTGTTATGACCAATATTTAGTAGAAGAATAAAGTAGAAAATGAAAATAGTCAACATTTATTCATAACCTGCTCTGTGGGAGCTGTTCACCCTCCAAATACAATATGCTAAATGTATCAGAATCTAAACATTGCAGGAAAATGCAGAGCAGTTTCCAGCTCTGTGGTTGCCATGGTTTAGATCCAGGAAAACACTCAAGAAAAGATTTCATGATAAAAAGTTGTTTACATCCAACCCTACCCTCTGGTTCTTCCTGTGGATTTTTGTGATTCCCATAGAATTCAATCTTATGGTCTTGGCTGAACTGATCAGTTTGCTGATACGATACAAAAATAAACTGGGGGGAAAAAAGGAAAAAAAAAGGTTTTTGTATTTGGTTTTATCTCCAATCACTGAACTGAACTGACCCAACACTGCATCCCAAAGAGTGGGAATGAGAAGGGTGTGGGATATGGAACATGAGCAGGATGAAGGACAAGGCTGCACCTTTCAAAAGGAGCCTGCAGCTGGAACAGCTTTAGAAGAGTTGGACAAATTTTAGCTAAACAAATCTCTGGGAACAACTTTTCTGCATCCCAAGTCCCTTAAAGTGTTCTCTGCCTTTGGAAGATCATGAGGATTGATGTCACAGAGTCTTTGAGGATGGGGAAAAGATGTATTTTGCCAGCCCCAGGAAAAGCAGAAGGACAGCAGCTTATGGGAAGGGATCATCTCTGCTCAGCATCCATCAGCCTGGAAAACTTTTGGTTTTAGCATCCTGTCCCCTCCCTGCAGGAACACTGAGTGACTGCAGCAAACACTGCCCAGGGGATTGGGGCACCTGCCCTGGGAGGAGAGGGAGCTCTCAGCCCCCCCTTCCAGCTCCTGAGAAGTTGAACCCAGGCTCTTGATGCGGGAGGACAAGAAGAGCAGGCTCAGATGAACAAGGGAGAGTTTCAGACTGGGGTTAAGGGCAATCCTGGCTGCCAGGAGGACAATCAGCCACCCTAACTGATTGCCCCTCCTCGAGGGCTGCCCGGGGAAATGGCCAGTGACACAAATTCACAACTGGGCCTTGGCAAGGGTTGTGATCAGTGTCACAAAATCCAGAACAGATCCAGTCACCAATAGCGAGGCCAGTGCTGTCTGATATCCTCAGTCACAACCTGGAGGATAGCACAGAGTTTCTGGCTGCTCTTACATGATGTCAGCTTAGCTGAATGTCCTCTCAAATCCATTCCATGACTGAGCCACAAAAAATCATCTTTAAAAGATCTTGGAAATTCTTTAAGGTGCTGCTGTTGCAAGATGTAATTCCTGTGAGAAGGTGCTGAGCACTCCAAAATCCATCAGGCAGAACAGGCAATCCATGGCACACTGTGTGATTTTGCTGGCATTCTGTGATGGGCTTGTACTCCTATAAAAGTGCCAGAGAAATTGCAAGTAGAGTATAATTAGAGTTATTTATTAATGTATTGTAGGGTGTCATTCTGGTGACTCTGAGTGGAGCTGGCATTTAAATTCCTGAGGTTTCAATAAGCCTCTGCCACTAAAGCTATGATTTGGCTTTAAATGTTATGGTTAGTTTTTCTAATTAAATGCATCAAACTTTCAATTAATGCTACTTAATGTTTTACTAAGTGCAGTTTCATCAGAATAAGGTGTTTATAGTCCCAGTGTTCAGGCACAGAGTTCTACTGGAGATAAAAATGGTAATGAGTAGATATTTTGGTTATGTTTCATATATAGATAAAACCTGAGATTCTGAAGTGATTTTTGCTATTTAATTCTTACTAATAATTATATTGTTTATGTACTTTTTGAACTTTTCTCTGTTTTGGCAATGGAAATTGTTATGGTTGAGTATGGCCAGTGTTATTTTCAGGTTCTCACTAAGGGTTTTGTTTTGCTTGGTGCAGTAGATAATGCAAACAGTTCAGGGATGGAATTACTCAGAGGTATTGCCATTAGAAATAAAACAAAAGGCATGGAATATTTTTCTTGGTCTCAAATCTAGTAGGAGTTGGTGTAACTCAAATTTCTCTTGATTCTACCACTAAAAGTATATCTGGCAAGGACCTATTTACAGCATAGGAGATCTTGCAGCTTTCTGGTTCATAAACAAAAAGAGAAAAATGCAACATTCAGAGAAAGCTTTTGGGTTTGGGTTGTATTTAGTTGGTTTTGTTTAGGGTTTGTTTTTTTTTTTTTGTTTTGTTTTTTGGGGTTTTGTTTGTTTGTTTGTTTGCTGTTGTTGTTTTTCTTGAGGGCAATGTGTAAATTTATTACTGACATTCTTTGGACTTTCTTTGGCTGGGAGAAGTTCCTGCAGATAGGCTCTTATGAGAAATTTCTAAATGATTTTATTTTCATGCACACAGTGAGGGTAATGGTAGTAAAAAAAAAAAAGAAAAGAATAAAAATCCAAGGTAGCTTTAGGATTCTGGAATTCAGGAACAGAAACAAACCCCAGGTATAAAACACTACAGAGCATATTGTAGAGGCACTAATGGGGATTATGACTTCGAGGGAAAATTACCTGAGGGTTTAACATCTGAATCTTGAATTGTTTTAGATGCCTTGTGTGCCCACAGCTGTTCTCAGCTGCTGAAAGAAGCAGGAGGGAAAAGAAGAACAGAAACACACGTTCACCAGCAGGTATTTGCATGTAAATACCCAGTTGCAGACAGTTTATTTCAGAGTTAGCTCACTGCAATTTTAATTAGCTGAGGTTCTATATGCAGCTTTAATTAGTGCATAGAAAAGTGTAACTGCTCAGAACACACTGATACAGCGATGACAGCTCAGCGTGCTGGGTGGGGAGAATCTCTGTTTGCAATAGAGCTGAACAATTTGGAAAAGATGCACTGAAATCCAGGAACCAATGGCTTTGAAAGAGCAGACAGACCCAGCAGGGGAAAAAAAACCATCCATTCCAGCATCTTCTGCTGGGGACAACTCTTGGTGGTAAAAATGCTGCAGTGAAGGCAATGAATTTTGGATTTGAAACTCTCCTATGGCTGGATGATGTCTTGGCTTGTCTTTTTGTTCTGTTCTCTCCCTTTGGAGGCCTGCTGGTGTCTCAGAATCAATTGTTGCCCAGAGGGCAATGAAATAGGAGAATTTGAATGGTCCTGCAACTTGATGATTTGCATTGCAATGTGGCTGCTCCATTTAAAGGGCTCGGATATTTGCAGTGTAAAAATCTCGAGTTTGGTAAGGCAAGAGTGTTTTGGGTGTGGATCTATCACAATTTATAAAATGCAGCCTCAGTCAGGGGGCTGTGCTTACCTTCTAAATAGGGTTAAGAATCAGAGATTTTCCACTTTATTACCAAACTGATCCGCAGGTTCCATCAGAGAGAGATAGAGTAGGTTTTGTTTTCTACCATATCCTTGGCTTGATGTATTTAAAAAAAAAAATAAATAAAAACCATAAACCCTTCTGTTTGTTGAAGTGAAAACAAATGGATGTAGGTCTCTAGTGATCCGAGCTGGGTCAATGGGGATATTTTCTGCCTGTCTAAATCATAGTGAGATTTTTTTATGTTCACTTTGTGTGTCATAAGACTATCATTTATAAGATAAGAGCCTCATCCTGTTCCTGCTGAAGTCAATGGGTGTTTTTGCAATTGCTTTTCAGCAGCAGTAGGATTGATGACTGGAAGTGAGCAGCTGCTGAAAGGTTCGTTTGAAAGCAGAATTGTGGTCAGAAAAGCAAAGTGACCCTGTCAAGCTGACATGCTGAGAGCACTACATTTATTTTTTTATTTTTTTTTTTCTCAGTGACATCCAGACCAAATCTGCTCAGTTAACAAGTCAAGCATTTTTTTATTGACTTCCAGAACTGCAAAGTCAGCCTCAGACTGGAGAAACAAAGCTGTTACTTGTGCTTCAGTCTGCAGAAGATTCAACATTTAGAGCTTGGTTGGCTTGGCACTGATGCATGCCTGAATCCAGCCTGCCTGTCCCTGCTCTGGAGGGTGAAAAATACTGCAGGAAAAAAAAAAAAATATTAGTTAGGACAGCAAACAGACATAAGGAGATATATTGGGGAAGTAAGGGCCATTTTTATATCTTGCTTTTAGTTGTACCAACACTTCAGTCCTTAATCTCATGCCACGATAAGGATTTAATGTTTCCACATTGTTTTAGTCTGGGGCTGCAGCCTAAACTCTCTTCATTGCAAAATATGTTTTCCAAAAGTGCTGGCTTTTTATGACAGAGCTCATTTCAAGGTCAAATTAAAACTTCAGAAGCCAAATCTGCATGAGGGGACTCCAGATCATGCAATTCCTTGTTTGCTCTCAGGGGTTCACCAAGATCAGGAATATGGATTGGAGAGGTCATTCTGTTTATTATTTAAGAGATCTTGACATTGTATAATTGCAGGTGGGGCTTCAGCAGATGCTGGATTGTCAAATCTGTGCTTTAACCTTTATACCACTGCCATGTTTTATACCATGCTGGATAATATTGGATGGAAATCTCCTGTCTGAAACTTGTATTTTTTAAGGGCATCCAGGTATTAATGGCTTTTATGTAACTGTGGGCATACACTGCACTCCTTGAGCTCAAATGAACTCCTTGGATGCTGCAAAACCTCATCAGATTTTTCCTGCAGGAGATTTTCTCATGCCTTCTCCAGGCTTGGGGGTTTTTATCCCTCAAATTTAATGAAAAGTCCGAAAAATATTGCTCTTTGCTTTCTTCCCTGGAGTTCTTCCTTTCTTCTGTTGTTTGCAGAACTGTTGAGTGAGTTTGTTAATCTGCAGGTGAGACTTTTTTGGGGTTTTTTTTTGTTTTTTTGAAAGGAGAGGCTGGCTATTTGGGGAGGAGCTCCTTGTTGATCTTTCTCTTCATCCTCGGAAGATTGCTCCTCCCCAGGAATGACTGAGCATGCACAGGTGAGAAAAGTTTTTTTTTTGGGAAGATTGCTCCTCCCCAGGGAATGACTGAGCATGCACAGGTGAGAAAAGTTTTGGTTTTTTTTGGAAGATTGTTCCTCCCCAGGGAATGACTGAGCATGCACAGGTGAGAAAAGTTTTGGTTTTTTTTGGAAGATTGTTCCTCCCCAGGGAATGACTGAGCATGCACAGGTGAGAAAAGTTTTACTGAGATGCTGGAGAGGACAAAGAGTGGGATGGAGGAGGTGAGAGGCAGGAGGAATTTGGGGAGTGGAAACTCCTGTGCCGAGGAGCTGCTGCTCTGTCTTGGACACGGTGGAAATTGGGAAGATCTGGAGGTTTGTTCCAGCCAGCATTTCTGTTTGATAAAGGATTATGGAATAGTTTCAGCCCTCAGGAACATCACTCTAGGCTTGCAGGTTGGTTTCAGATCTTTCTGTTTAGTTCCTTGCCCAGCAAATCCAATATTATTCTTTTTGAGTCTTTTATTTTTGCCTTTTTTGGTTTTCCCAAATTTTTTTTTTTATTTACCTTCAAGTGCCAGTGTCAGGAACTGGAAGTGTTTGGCATCTGTCAAAGTGTTTGCTTTTTAAAAGAGTTAAGTGATTTGCTCTTACTTTTTAAATAATGTAAAATGTGTTCCTTATTCCATGGATCTATCCTGCTTTTTTTTTTTTTTTTTTTTTTTGTCTTGAATTGTGTGGGTTCTTCAGGAGCTGTGATCTCTTTCCAGTTATGTAAAAAAGCCTGAGTGGAAACATAAAGTAAAACTGAACTGTGTGTGCACAGGGATCAATGTATTGAATCCAAAAAAGCCTCAGTATTTTGCTGTGTGTGCAAAGCTCAGATTTCTTGGTACAAGCAATTAAATTTATTTTCTGGAAAAGTCTGGGTCTTTAAAAAAAAAAAAAAGAGAAAACAAATCCTCTCCCACCCCCCATTTGGGAAAACAAACAGACCAACCCACTGGGATGTGTGGAAGTGCCCAAGTTAATGGCACAGGAACCTTAGCTCTGCCTCTATGCCCCTGCAGTAGTAGAAAATCCAATAATTGCTCTTTTTGCCCAAAGAACCCCTGAATTTTCAGAAAACAGCTCATGATTTAGGGGCAGCCTGGTAGCAGAAGGTGTTTATTGACTCAGGGTTGGCCAAAGAAAGATCATGTGCAGTAATTAAAAACATCAACTGTGAGATGTGCTGAACAAAACTCACGTGCATCCTGTGTGCTCTTACAGGCCATAAGAAAGTGTTTTATTTCATCAGGAAATCTCATGTTTGAGGTTGTTCTGGAAAAGTCCCTCTTTTAACACTTCAAAATGACTCATCCCATTCCCTGTGCTGTTATTCCAAGTTTTTCTGAATAGGTACCATGAGGACATTATGGCCTCATGAGCTTCTGGCTCAAATTATTTGTTTATGAGCAGGGACATGACTTCAGTAAAGCTGAAGTATCATCAGAGTTTAGGAGTGAAGACAGACACCCTCAAATTTCTTATAAGGAAGGGAATTAAACCCATGAGCTCAGTGCTATTTTGCTTCTCTATGGATGTCATATCTCTCTTCTTTTCTTGTAAAATATCTGTACAGAGCTTGGATTTGTGGCTGTGGTGTTGCTCATGTCAGACAGAAATGCACATAGTGGTGTTTATTTATTTCCAGTTTGTACACCATAACAGTAACATGGTCTTTTTATACAGTAAACAAATGAATTCACCCAATTTGTATTTTACACCTTCTCTTAAGTCTTGTGTACCTTCCAGACTCAGGTGAATACCTAACATTCACCTGATATTCACAAAACTAGAGTTTTGGAAGATATATAAAAAATAGCTCTGTGGACAAACACTTGTCATAGAAACAAACACTTTTTATAAATCAGTAAGAAATGTCACACTTTCTTACTAGAAAAACATATAAACCACAACTTTCCCAAGGTCTACTGGTATTTTTGGTCTTATGCTCTGTGCTGTTGAAGTGTCCTCCATCTCTGTCAAGTTCAATTGGATTTGCAGTCGTTCAGCATCAGTTCTGTGAGACCTTTTGTAATTTCAGGGCATTCAAAACCAGAAAGGGTGCTTTGGTTTGACCTATATCCAGTTTATAAACCCTGCCATAGTCCCATTTCTGGCTAATCCAGTTTATAAACCCTGCCATAGTCCCATCTCTGGTTTATAAACCCTGCCATGGTCCTGTCAGTTTGACATGGTTCTCTATGGGTTTTAGCTTTTATATCTTTCACAATCTCTGCTGCTTAGTGTGTAACTCTGACATTTCATATTAGATGTTAGTGAGTTCTCTTCACAGGGTAGTGACAAAACGATTCCTTCCCAGCTGGAGAATCAAGGACAACTGGGACCCAAAAATCAGAAACAGCAGCGAGGGAAAGGGGGCAAACCAGGGGGCTGAGACTTCACAGCCTGGGGCTGTGGGTGGATCATTGACCCCAATGTGTAGATGAACCAAAACTTATAAAAGTGTAAAACTCGTGACCAGGATCCATCTGGGATTTAATTGGGGTGTAGCCCCAGCCAGGCAAGGCGAATCCTTTCAATAAATCCTGATTTTATTCCTTTTGCTGTGTCTGGTCTCTGTCCCAGCTCAGCCTTCCCAGGCAACATCTGCCTTGGTTTGGACATGGCCAGAAATGGAGTTCTGCAGCGTTTATGTGATCAGCTGGCTCAAATAAACAAATCTCCTTTAGAATCAAACAGCAATAATTATCCATTCAGTGCAGTGTGACCCTCACTTCACTTCCAGCAGTCTCTTCCTGGCAGGATTTTGGGAGCATTAACATGTGAATGTGGAACAGGAGGGTGCCTTGCAGCAGGTTTGATCCTTTATCACCCTCCAAACCCCCCTGTCCCCCTCTGCCAGACTTATCACCTGCAGGTCATGAGATTTTTCCTCTTCTTCTTTCCTGTGGTGGTAGTGATGATGATGATGATGATGGAGGAAGAGAGAGCAAGAGAGCTCTCACTCCAGTACACGGATTTTTATTTACAAATTACCCAATGAGCTAAAAACACCAACCTGGAGCATTTCTCCTAAATCCATGAGAATTCTGGTTCTATAATAGAAAAGTTTACAGATAATTTGCTCATCTAGCCTGCCTGTTCTATCTGAGGAATGTAAGCAATATTCTGACTGTATTTTTATTATGTCTGGAACTGGTTTTGAGCTCTCACTGAAACTTGTTCTTTACACCAGATTCTAAGGCTTTTGCTCTCTAAGGCACTTCAAACATATTCTTACTCACTTAAAGCTAAGATTTATACTTTTATTTCATATCTATGCAACTTAATAACATTTCTGCTCACTTAAAACTAAACCTTTCTCCTCTGTGTCACATCTGTGTGCCTTTATGTGTTTTAATTTCTCTAAAAACTTTATTTCAATGCCTGCATACTGTTCTCTCTCTGAGAGCCTCAGAGATGTCTCTGTTTTCACACTCCAACACCTCTCACGTGGCACAGGATCCTGGAGCTGGGGAAAATAAATTTAAGAAATTAAATTAAATCATTTAAATACATAAATTTTAATATATTAAGTTATATAAATTATATATAACACATTATATAGATACTAACCCACCATCCTGCTTCTCTCCAAACACGCCAGAAAAATCTTTTGCCTCCTCTGCTTCATGAAAAATATTTTCACATAGGAATTTCTAGGCAGCTAGGAATTCCTCTAGTAGCACAAAAATTCTACATTTGTAATCCAAGTTACAGGAGCATAAACTTGGATATTAAGAGGTCTTCAATCTGTGGCTCCTACTCAGGCTCTTGATTAGTATGAAGTAATTAATTTAGATTCAAGGTGCTGCACATCTGGGGGTTTACACATTTGTATGGATTTTTGTTTGCTTCAGCTTCGTGCAGTCTTGTTTAAAGGATAATTCTTCTGCCATTTTCCTTAAAAGCAGACAACAGAATATTGTTAGGAGATAAAAATAAATCCAGCCTAAAGCACTACTGGGACACTGTCACAGGCAACTTTGGTAAGAAATTATTTTATTTGCAAATGCATGCTTAAGAAATGAAATTTGAGTTTGGAGTTATTAAAAGTAGGAAAGGAACTGAGCAAAACTGAGCAGGAACTGAGCAGGGTCCCCCAGCTGCCCATATTGCCCTGAGATGTGCATTTTGTGTTCATGTTGCTGCTTCTTGGAATTGCATTTTGTGTGAAGTTCATCCTTCCCTCAGATGAACATTTCACAGTCCTGGGATGACAGAACTCCAAATTCTCACCTGAGATCGAATTTACAATAAAAATACCTTGTTATCAAGAAGTATTTAAAAAAAAAAAAAATCTGGCCAGCAAGCAGTTTATCCTCTCTCTTAAACTTGAGCAAAAAAATGTTTGCCCTTCAGTGTGTTTGGTTCGTGGTTTTGAAGAAATGCTGCAAACTGAGAGCCTGTTCTATTTACAGCTGGCATTTTTTTTCCTGCAATTAGCAAAATTACTCCTGCCTCCTTTTAAATACAACTTGGCCACCTCCTCTGTATTGTTCTTTCATGAAGAGTATTCTTGACTTCATTGACATTCAATAATGTTGAGGTATGCTACTAATTATTCCCAGCATGAGTGCTTGCTTATAATTGCAATTTATCATGAATGCATAAGATTGGTTAATGACTTTTTAAAAAATATTTTATTTTTTTTTTTTTGTTTCCCCTCGAGTCTTGTGGGTTTTATTGTTTCTAAAGCTGCTGAATAACCTGCTGGCTTGAAAATAATAGTTAATGCATACCACCTACTGGTAATAATTACATCAAAGCTTTTTGCTCTTTCTAGTGTGCTAATACTGCAGAGTTTTATGAATTCTTTGCAGCCAAAGAACTGAATTTTTCTTGAGTGCATCAGTGTTCCAAGGAGACTTGTAGCAGAAGGTGGCTGACTTTGCTGTGTCCCAAATAGGTGTTTGTGTTCCACCTGGGATATTTCTAGACACAGCAAGCACGTTTTCAGATTAATGTAGTTTATACATGACCAATTTCCTAATGTGGTGTAGGTAAAAAAAAAAAATCACCAAAAAACCAACCAACCCAAAAAAAAAACCCCACAAAAAACCCAAAACAAACAAACAAAAACCCAAAAAACAAACAAACAAAAAAGAGCAAACCAAACAAAAAAAAAAGTTTTGCTGAAGCCAGAGCTATGGGTTTTGTCACAGCTCAGGTCTCTGCTGGATGTGGTTGGGGTTGTGCTAATTCCTGAATTCCTGGAGCAGTTATTTAAAATTTCTTCTCTCACATTCCAGCTCTCCATTTCCCCTGGGGGTGACTCCACTTTGGTGGGTGGCTCCACTGCTCTGTGGTTTTGTGCCTGGACCTGGTTGCTTTTAAGTCATAATTTCTGCCTTAGAAGGAACTCTTTTGTACAGTGGCAGAATATTGAATTTTATTTCCTCGTGTTTCTGGGCAGAGAATGTGTCCTGAATGGAATTGGCAACAAATACAATCATATATATTCTGTTAATAAAGATTGGCTTTGTGCATTTTAAACTGTAGGCACTGTAGCAAAATTCCTTGGCTGTTCATGACATTTATTACAATGCTCATGGAATTTGAAATGAAGTAGATCTTTCAAAAACTACCCCAAAGTGTCATTCTGGACATTATTACCAAGAGCAGCCACTATCTGCTGACTTCTGGAGGAGGAAAAAGCCAAAAAAAAGAGAAAGTATTTGGGTAGGACTTGATTCATCACTAAACCCCAAGTAACCCTATTTTATTTTTTGGATTTGCTGCTAATTACTGAATTCTTGATACTGCTAATTGAATTTGTGGCACGGGCTTCCAAAGAGCTTTAATTCCCATTCTATTTTCTGCACTTGGTATTGTGTGTGAAGATTCACTGAAATGTGCAAAGCAGCAAGGCATTGTAAAAAAAAAAAAAAAAAAGGGAAATTATGGCACGAACTCAGAGTGACCAGACTGATTCAAAAAACAATTACGAAAAGGAAATTTATGTTATTTCTGCCCCTGGAACTTCTTATCTGGGCTGTGACTTTGTTGGTGGCATTTGCCTGTGAAAAATCTGCTCTCCCCCTGCATTTCCCTGTGCCTCGATTAGAAAAACAAAGGCTGGGATCTGCACAAAAAACCTCCGTGAAATTTCAACTCCATCAGGTTTCAGCACGTGTCTCTGGTTCCTTCAGCACAGAGATTTTTCTCCTCTTTTTTTCACCCTACAAGAAAATATTTATTCTTGGCTTTTGTGTTCCTTTGGTGGAGAGAGGTTTTTGGAGGATGGACTTGCGTGAGTCGTGAAAATATTTAATATTTGGAGCTGTGTAAAATACTGAGAAGTAACTCCTGCCTTAAAAAAAACCAACAGCTATGCTGTTCAGTGCAGATTTGAGTCGCTAAAAGTAGGTGGAATGACACAATATTTTTTTTTCTGAAATTCTTGAGATTGCAACAGGTGTGAGTTGTGGCTCTTTCTTTTTTTTTCTGTGTTTTTTTTTTTTTTTTTTTTTTTGTTGGTTTTTTGTTTGTATGTTTTGTTTGGGGTTTTTTTTGGTTGGTTTTTTTTTTGTTTGAGTTTTGTTTTTTCTCGTTTTTTGTTTTGTTGCTTTTTTTTTTTTTTTTTTTTAAATAGTTTGGCAGCATACAGTAGAAGAACTTTTTCTTCCAGTGGGGTACTTGACAGGATAAAAGCTGTGTTTGCCTGGGCATGGCAGTGTGTGGGCACAGGGACAGAAGTGGTGTCAGGAGGAGAAAATGATCAAAGCTCATCCTGCCCATGCCATGGACCAAACGTGTTCCTGAATGACCCTGGCACAAAAGTCAGGCCAAAATTGCTTTGCTTTTTCTCTTTTCCTTCCTTTCCAGCTGCAATTAGATGGATGAAGAAAAATGACACACCAAGTGATTTATTTAAGGGCATGAACAGCCAAGATTTTTAAGCAGATTTATTTTCATCTTAGAAAAACCAAAACATTGAAACCCACGCTATTTTTAGACAGGTCTACTATTTTAATCTGATTCTGATTTTTTTGTTTTGTTTTGTTTTTTAAGAAAATAGGGCTTGTGTTTTCCCAGAAATTATATTTATATAATATTACATATATATATATCTGGTATCTGTAGAGACCAAAGGCAGAGAAATAAAGCAGCTAGTACTGGCTAAATTTATGTAAATCCTATGACAGTTTAGTAAGGAATCATGCTTGGGTAAAAATTGGGTGAAAAGTTAAGCATCTTATACTCAGTGTTTTAGGGACCAAGATAATTCCAATTTTTCAGATTCAGCAGAATGTCAGCTTGACTAGGAAAAAAAAAAATGCTTACTAATTTAAAATCAAACCAAGCCAAAAGTGAACAATAAAAATCTTGTGCTTTCCTATTGCCACTTCAAGTTCTCAGTGGAATGGAAAAAGTTGGGCTGGGGTTCAGCTACAAATTCCTGGGATAGACAAAGGTTTGCATGAGATGGAGGGAGGAGAAGCTTTGGTTGTCATCATCTGCTCTTCCCACCAAGCCTGAAGGGAATGGCAGGAGTTGGTTTAAATCCAGCAGCAATTCCCATGGCCTGTTCATATAGATATCCCTTTTGATTTTGTAAGCATCCATTGTACGTGGTTTAATTTCATCAAACTTTGTCTTTCGTGCCTAAAAAAAAAAAAAAAAAAAGTGCATTATCTGTTTTTTTTCATCTAAAATGCACTCAAGCATAAGGAAAAAAAAAAAAGCCCTTTTGCTGTTTCTGATGTCCTGCTGTTACTCCCCAGTGTTAATGTCTGACTTAAAGATTAATTAAAATAAATATCAAGTGCTACTGAAATAATTAATAAATTATACAATTTCCATTCGATTGTAAGTGGAAGAATGTCTTTTCACTTTGCTTTAAAAAGTCAGCATGGTTCCAGCAAGGAAGGAAGCATTTTAATTACAATGCCTCCACGAGGCTTTGCAATTCATGGATGAGAGTTGATCAGAAGATGCAAAGGAGGCAAAGAAAGTTTTTTTTGGTTTGTTTTTTTTTTTTTCATGTTTGATACTTCAGTGCTTCTAATCCCAAAGGTTGCTATTAAAATCCAGCAGCAGATCTGTGGTGCCTTTCCAGCAGTTTGATATTTCCTGAGCTTTTCTCTTTAGAAGATTTAGAGATATTTAGGATTGGATGCTGGTTCCATGCAACTTTTAGCATTGCAGTAACAATGGAGTTTCTCCTAATTTATCGTGTGAAATCAGAATTAGCTTCTTTAGCTTTTGACAAAATATCCAAAAGTTTCACAGCTTTTTTCAAAAATATGTCATGACCAGCATTTATACACATTTTCCTGGCACAGAATGATAAGAGCAAAAGATTGAAGCAGCAGATATAAGGTGACCAAAGCAGAGCCAAAATGCCTGGTGTAGTTTTTTAAAATAATTTGAAGATGTTAATGCAGCTTTGAATGTCTTTATTAATTTGGAAGGTAATAGCTGTTAATAGAACAGTGGCAAGGGGAAGAAGAATAGACAAGTGTCTTCTATCAAGTCAGTTACTGGTACAAATTATAAAATCATCTGAGCTATCTGTTCACAAAACCAGCTGTGCAGGGTCAGGCTGAACAGATGTTGGAAGAGGGGAGAACTGCAATTCACATCTGTAGGAAGCTGCATGAGAGCAAAACTCTCTTTGTGGAGGCCTTGGCTGCTGCAGCCAAATTTAAATCCCTCTCTGATAGCAGGGCACTTCACAGCCCCCATTAAATTGATTTCCCTCGGTGCTTTTGGTTGGGTTTTTTTTTTCTGGTTTTCCCCTTTCTCATCCTATTATTTGAAACAGTGAAGAAGGCACTTAAAGAAACCAAAGCAGGCAAATACCTGGAAAGCGTGGACTAAAATGGATAGCAGGGAAAAGACAGGATTGTGTACCTGGGGATTTGGGGCCAGTACAAACAGTGCTGCCTCTCCTGCCTTCAGCAGAAAATTTCAGAGTTTCACCTCCAGGAGCAGCTGGAAGTGTTGAGGTGTGACAGGATCGATTCCAGGATTTTTGCCCTTGTAATTCCATGGAAAGCTTTTCCTGGGAGATGTTTCCCCGGCACTGTGAGCGGAGCAGGGAAATTCAGGCTTTTTCATTAAATCTTGTGCTCTCCCATTCCCTGTAGAATTAATTGAATGCTGCAGAGCAGTAGGAGACAACTGGAAATAGTTGTGTTTGTGATGCAGGCATTTAACAAATTATCTCAGCAAATGTGAACAATTACCTAAGTGCACTGACTAATGGGTCTGTTAATTGTGGTGGTCATTAGTCACTTACTGCCTGGAATCCTGCACTCTTGCAGCTACTCTTCTGCTACTTAATTTCAGACTTTGAAGTACTCAATTTATTTTCTGTACATGTTTTAATCGTATCTATCTCGTTACAAGAACTATCTTTTCATTTTGGGTGCAAAGATCTTTTTTGATGTCTTTCATAAGTGTATAGCAAACTAACATCTTGATTATAGTTTGGAAAAACCAATCAGAAATGTATGTGACAAAAAGGTCTGTGATTATAAAGAGACTGTTCAGTGTGGATATCGCATTCAGGCTTAGGAAAAATTCTCGGGAAAGGATTTTTTTGTTATTTTGTTTTGCTTGTTTCTAATTTGGATTAACAACTTTTTTTTTTTTTTTTTCCCCTGGGGGGAAAAAATGGGGAGCACAACGAAAAGAATAGCTGTTTAATTTAATGATGCTGATTACTATTGGGTTTTGACCTAAAGGCTCATTAACCTTTGTCCCAAAAAGCTTATCTAAATAATTCAGCGTTTATATTGGGAGTGGGAGGGCAGAGGATGTGGATTTTTGAACTCTTTTGGAACATCACTGCCTCTGCATTTAGAACAGCCTTGACCTTTCTCAGGCTCAGGTCCTGGGCTCAGTGTTCCCCAGACTTTCTCAATGACTTTTTGTTCTTTAGGAGGGGGGAAGTCCTGGCTTGAGAATGTTTTTAATGCAGGTTTTAGTTTGCATAATTAATACCTTCAGAACACAGGATGTTTGAGGTGAATGCCATGGAAAGAGAATATTCTGTGGAGTGTGTGCTGTTCCTTGCCTTGCATGGGGAGGAGAGATGGTGCTGGTGCTCATGAGACTTCTTGGAAATTATTTAAATATATTTCACTGCACTCTTGCACTGTGAAAAAGAACAGCAAAATCGAATGAGGGGAAATACTTCTGGCAATTTCTAGTGCTGTACATGTGTGTTTGCAGCTGCAGCAGCAGGGCTGAGAGGTTTTATTCCATTTCCTGGACATATCCATAGTGACTTCCATTAGTTAAATCCACATAGGTGTGATACATTCCACATGTAGTTAAGTGAATTATGGAATTTAATACTTAACCTTTTCCACTCTGTAATAAAAACCTTTTACATTCTTTAAATGGAGCAGCAGAGATTAGTTAGTTAAAGGGTATTTGTGCATATTAATTCCTCTGATGAAAACTTACAAGGAATTTTGAGAAGCTGAGATCACCACAAGTTTGGAAAAGGAAGTTTGTGTTAGGAACAAATACAAACTTTATTCAATTCCTCTAAATACTGACTAAACAAAAGTCAGGAATCAATTATGCAAGATTGTTTTCTAGAGTTTGATTTCATGTCTTTGCACAGTTTTTGGGGAAATTTAGGAATGATGGAAGTATCAAAAGCATAAATTCTTAGTTCATCTCTATAAATTTCATATAAATTATTACAAGATCTCTCTGGAAGAAAATGAGAGAGCAGGAAACAAATCATCTAAAGAAATAAGTCAGAGGAATTTAACATTCAGTGATGGAAAATTAAGACTTCAAAACAAGTCACAAGACGTTTTTCTAAGAAATAAAAGTATTTAAAAATTAAATATTTAAAAAATAGAGATGGTGCAAGTTGTTTCAAGATTTTATAGACTAGGTCTTGTGAGCACCTGCAGTGATGTTAATTGGATTTATGATAACTTTAAATTTTAAATTCCTCCTGCCCACTTGCAGTTGCAGGGAAATGCTGAATCGAGCCCTGACTGCAAGTGAGCATCAATCCAACCACAGCACAGCTGAAAAAAAATGAGTGAAAGAACCAATCCACCTGAATAACCTGAAATTCAAGAGGGAAAAGTCTCTCCTGTGCCTAAATCAGGAAGGGTCCATCATATATTCTGCTTTAAAGCTGAACCAGCACTTTCCCAAAATATCAGTCGATATTTTAAATGCTTCGTTTAGTGGTAATTCCTAGACTGAAATATTCTTTATAAAAATACTTTGCATTTGAATATTTCAAGTGGATGTGTTTGAACTGGAAGGAAAAAAAGTGCCATGGGAGTGTTAGGTGGGAGATGAATTCTGCTTTGTGTTTTCCTGTGCTGGGGGCAGAGAAGGATCCTCTGTGTGCTCAGTGAACACAAGGCCCTGTTTGCCTTTGCCTGCCAGGATCCCAGCCCTAAAATGTTTCTTCCACTTGGCTGAAGGAAGTCCAGACAGCCAGATCCCAGCAGGATGCATTGTCTGAAGCTGGCTCAGCAAAGATATTTTCTTTTTTTAACACCTAACTCGAGATATCCAAAAGTAAAGTCTCCCAAATAGCTATTTTATTGTTATTATTTTAAATTATTATTATTTTTATTGTTATTATTTTAAATGTTTCCTTCAAATAGTTTGCCCTGCTTGTCATAAGGATTCATTCAGATTAGTGAGTAAATGTAGCTCATCAGAAATCAGAACTTTCCTTGACTAAACCTCAAATATTTGTGTCACTTTAAGGGTGCTGATCAATTATTTTGCTTGTTCAGTTTGGTTTTGGTTTTTTTAAATCCGTTCAAAAGTTAAAGCTGTGAAATTTCACCAAAAAAAAAAAAAAAGGATTGCTGTCCTTGCCCCTGGTGGGTTTTTTTTTTTGGTTTTTTTCCCAAGCAGAGGAGCTGGGCAGACAAACCCCAGTGTTGTGACTGTGACTGGGTACATTAAATAAGCAGAGAGCAGCTGTTTGTAGTGTGAGGCTTTGGGAGCTTACAGAGAAAAGGAGTTCAGAAAAAAAAAAAAATAAATTAACAGAGGAAAAAAAAAAAAAAAGAATTACAGAGAAGAAAGTTGAGCTGAGCCTGCTGTGCTGAGCTCTCTGACCTGAGGGATGCTCAGGAGGAGCTGCCCCAGGAATGGCTCTGAGGAAATGTGGAAAACGAGGAACAGGATGATCCTGCCTGCATGCTGATATATAAAACCTTTTATTTGCTAAAAACACTAAAAACTCATTTTACTGAATTGCTTACTTATACTAAAACTTAAACTTTCACCTCTCCCTTATAACATACTTGAATTTATCCAAAGGCTTAAATTCAATTCTTGCACTCTGATCTCTCTGTGAACATTTCAGAGAGATTTCTTAGTGACTGCAGCATTGCAGAACTGATTTCATGGCAGCTGGGAAAGGCTGAACCCTCTCCTGATTTATGGATGTGAAGTTTGTTTGCAGATCTCTGTGAGATGTGAGCTCCTCATACCTCCCTACTAATATTTTATTATTATTATTTTTGGGTATGTGAATCTCCTTTCTGCAGAGTCTGTCCATGCTGCAGCATTGCATGCAAATAATAATCAGGCAGTTTTTCTTTCTAACTATCCCAGTGATACAGAATATTTCCTTACATTTGAGTTTCCTTCAACATTTTTGGGTTTTTTTTTTTGTTTTGTTTTTTTTTTCTCTTTTTTTTTTTTAATTCAAATCTTTGCTGGCCATCAAACCAATAAGTTTTTTTATGCACTGGACATAGTATGTCAATGTCTAGAGAATAAAGTCAAATATTTTTCATTCACTTCCTGCAGAATCATACAACTTTGTTTTTGTTCAATAATGATTGGAAACACACCAGGCTCCATCCAATACCTAAATCTCATCAAATGAATCAGTGCTGTAAAAAATTTGACTCTTGGAAAAACTTCTTGATGGTGAAATTTTGCCTGCAGCATCTTTTTTTTTTTAAGCTGAACTGAACAGCAGTCAGATCTCAGGTATCACATTCCCTTGAGTTCCTTGGGGATTTTTAGTTTGTTTTGAAGAATGTCAGAATAATGGTTTTGAGTGGGGTAACTTGTGTGAAATTCTAAGTTTCCTACACTGCAAGGTGTCTCGTGTTGGGGACTTTATTCCCAAAATCTACAGCACTGTAGACACAAGTTTGCACCCTTACATCCCTGAATTCTGCCTGTGGCAATGATGGATTTAAAACTTTGTTTATTTGCTTTTTTTGTAAATAAAAGTTAATTACAGTCTTGCCATGTTACATGGAATTGGACAAACTATTGCCTATTATTTTGGAGAAACTTTCCATTTTTGGCAGCAGTTTCACAGCTGTCATTTGGGCATGGCTGAAGTTCACCATCATTATTTTCTCTCAAAACTGGCACTGAGTGCTTTAATGAAATGGGGGCAGCTTCTGGAACTCTAAATTAACCTGAGACTTTTATCATATCTTTATTCTCAGTAATTTTGATGTTGATTCCCCCCCCCAAAAAAAATTTGTTCACGTTGTTCTGCTGCCAAAAATGGCAGCATCTGATAATCTCTGCATTGTGGGTAGAATTCTGTAATTTGACAGCATAAGTAAAAAACCAAACCAATCTCTAGAAATCTTCTAGAGCTGATATTTATTGTGTTCATGTGGTCCTCCGTGGGGAGAACTGGTGGCTTTAAACCAAAGCTTTGTTGCAGGAACTTTGATGCCAAGGCTGCTGATGTGTAGCTCAGGTGAAGATTAATGTCAGATGCTCTGCATAAACAAGCCTGGATTTGATTGTGTGGTTATTTGTGTTTAGCCAGTGTATTTTATGAGATGATTTAGCTTTTTCCTTGCCCTGTTCCCAGCCCTGCAGTGGAAGTCACAGATTGACACCTCTTGCTTTTCACTGTCCACAGTCGTCCTCCTCCCTCAGCATATTGCCATTCTTTGGCTGTCAGGATTGCAAGGCAAGAGCAAACTGATGGGAAACTCCATCCTGAACAGAGCAAAGGGATTATAAAACCATAAATGCGTGCAAAATTGCCACTGTGTCTATAATCCTCTGTGACTGCTGTGAAAAACAACTGTATTTCATCTGCTTTCTGATCCTTGAAGACCATGGCTGGCAAGCTGCAGTTTGCCACCAGGAAAACAGATAGCACCGTGCTTTGATAGCTCTTTAAAACACATCTGCACCATCTTTGAGACCAGTAAATCAGTTGGAATGTGGGCTCTCAGTGGTAGGTTTTCTATTTTGGGTATGGGATTTGTCCAGTGACCTGACAAGACACGCAAGGAGCAGCACAAACATTTCTGGACAGCATCAGATTCTGGGAGCTGTCCACGTGTGATCTTTCATATTTTGTGTCATAATAGAAGAGTGCTGGTAGTTCTGCCAAGGGCAGTGATTCGTGGAGGTCCTGGAGCTGCATCTGCAGGGCTCTCAGGGCTGGCTGCCACCCCAAATTCCCTGGGGTCACAGATGGGCACAGAGCCACAGGCACTGTGTGCAGATTTGGGTGGAGGGTCAGGGACACCAGAGATAATGAATGAGTGTGCCTCTAAAGTTTATCCCCCTCACCCCCTGCCTTTTGACTCGTGTTTTCCAGAGTCTTTCTGCATCACCTCTGGCACAGAACTTCTCTGTCAGCTTCCCAGCACAGCCGGGCTTTGTGTTTGTTGGTGATCAGTGACAGCAATCGCTACCTGGCTAAAAAAGGTTTGAAATCCTGGTCCCCTGCCAGGTGCAGGCTGCCTCTCACCTCTACCTGGCTGAGCCATGGCAACACATCCTCCAACGAGAAATGTCCCTGCAGGCCCTGCCTCAGTGTCCTGTGCCCAAGAGCAGAGGTGCTGGAAGTGCTTCCCATCCCAAAGTTCCCATCCCAAAGTTCCCATCCCAAAGTTCCCCAATCTTTTGTCAAAGTGCAGGTGCAGAAATCAGAGCTGCTTTAGCAGAAGGAAATTTGCTGCAGGACTGGCTGCCCTGGCACACATTTGGGTGCTGTATACAGAAAATCTGCCTCTCTTCATGGCCCCTCTGCCCTTCTCAGTTTGTTGAAGCCAGTGGAAATCTTTCAGAAATAATTTGAATAAAAAACTCTGCTTCTGTTGGCTTCTATGGCACAGTTTGTACAGAGAATATAAGCACAGCCCTTAAGGCAGAAGGAACAAAACAAGAAGGTATTTGGCAGGGCTGGAGTGTGTCCTCCTGTCTGCAGGAAATACTGAGTGGAAGTCATCATGTCCTAAACCATGAGTCAGAACTGTTGGGGCTCTGCATCTTTATAAAGGAAAGTGTCCATGGAAGCAAGTGCACTGGAGAGCAGGTCTTTTAGAAAATAGAGAGGGGGAAAGAAAAAGGTGAGGAGAGCAATGGAAAAAAACAAACAAACAAAAAAACAAAACAAAACAAAAAAAAAACCACAAAAAACCACAAAAAAACGAACAAAAAAAAACCCCAAAAAACCCAACCAACCAAAAAAAACCCCAAAAAAACAAAGAAAACCCCGAAAACCCCAAAAACCAAAACCAAAAACTTCTTAGGATTTTATATATATATATATTTTTTTCTTTTTTTAATAGTCTGTCTTCGGCAGCCAAGAAGCAGTTGTATATGGGAACTTTGAGCTATTTTCTTCAAAATAAATTTGTCTGCAGTGGGAAAACTGATCTGAGAGAGTTCTTGGAAAACTGAGCTTTGCTGCTCTACCGTGGGTGAGTAGGGTTTGCTCTCCAAGAGCTCAGAGGTTTGTGTGCTTTATTAGGATTAATCCCAGATTTTTTTTAAAGGCCTACCAAAACAACTGTCATGGGAAGAAGTCAGGCCTGCAATATTTCCCTGACTTGTCAGACAGAAAATTTATTCTGGGTATGGAAGGAGCAAAGATAAGACTATAAAAAAAAAGAGAAAGGAGAAAAGGAAGTAATAATAAATACTCAAGATACATATATATATATATATTTTTTTTTTTTTAAAAACACAGATATTAAAAAGCTTAAAATGTTAATGTTTGCCCACATTTCACAAATGTAAGTGTGATGTTTTGATTGAACATTGTACTTTGAGTCCTTTCTGGGTTTTTGAAATGCATTAAATGAAAAGGTTTTCCAAGCCAGAAATGTCTTAAGTTTGTCTTTTCATAGCAAGAAGTCAAGCAAGGTGTAGGAGTGGACTGGGGACACAATTCTGATATTGCAGGACTAAGATGTGCTTTTCACAATTCTGAGACCAAGATAAATGCTGATGTTTCTGCAGGGAAATGAACTTTTGTTCCTGTGCAGAATCTGTAAATAAAATAAAATGACTCCCCTGAAAATGCTGGTGGAGCATTGTCAAGCTTCTGGATTTCTTTTTACCTTGGACATAGAAGAAAAGTGAAAGTTGGGGTCAAGGATAACATTTTTTTTTAAAGTTGTTTTATTTTTTTTTTTTTTCCCAAAACTCAGACCTGAAGACTGATTCTAGAAAGCTGAAACACTTAAAATACAGATTATGTCTGGGTGTGGATCAGTGTATAGCTACTTGTAATTTAGTTTGAGGTGTGGAGCCCTCTCTGCTGGAAATGACTGAGTTTTTGAATAGGATGTTCTAGAAAATAATTCAACTTTTATTCCAAGTTTATAGTTGGCTTTCTTTTTGTAATGAACTTAAAAATGCTGCTAATTGTCAGCAAGACATATTGAAATGATCTAATAATATGTAAGGAGTGATGAGAATGCAGAAAGGCACCAGAAATGAAAAAAAGAGTGTTAGGAATGAAATATTTGCATTCTTGTTTTCCAAGTCCACATCCAATTGTGCTTCTGTCACAGTGAATTCTCACTCCTGGTTTTTTTTTCTTCCCACTTGTAGCTGTTCTGGGTTAGGCTGTGCCTGCACTGGCTATTGCAGGTTATTATTATATTGGGAATATTATTATTATTATATTAGGAAATCTATTGCAGCCTTCATATCTCTGCTGTGCATCTTTAAAAATTACATTAAAAATTAAAAATAAAAACAAATTGAGGTGCTGAAACGAAGTTTTAGCTGTGTTCAAGTTGGGCTGAAAAAAAACCCTAACGCTGTTGAAGAAATGCAGAGTGCTGGGGGGTAGCTCCTGACTTTCCAAATGTTAAACTTTTATTGCTTGGTACTGACAAGCCAGCTATAAATAGTAGTCATAACAAGAATTTTATTTCTTGGGCACCCTCCTGTCGTTAATATCCTGTTAGATGGCTCACAAAAGGTGTAATCTGCTGTTAATGCCCTGCTAGTAGGAGCCTCATAAAAAGAAATAAAATACAAAGGCAGTTGAATGCTTAATGGTTTATGCTTTTTCTTTCATGTTGATGCAGAAAATTACAGGAAAAAAGGCCAATTTTGCATCTCCGTTGAAATTAATGGAGTTTCAACAACTTCTTTTGGATCTGAAACCGATCTAAATATGTTAATTCTTGTTCTTTAGATCAAGAACACTTGAATACTTGTGATTGATTTTCAAGGTTCCCCCCCCAACTGGATTCATTAGAAGAGAAAAATATCGTTCCCCACCTAAATCCTGCTTATAAAATGTCGTGTTCTGGAGGTTCCTTTTTCCCCATCTCCTGCCTAAATTGTCTCTGCTCGTTCTCTTCATCTTTTATGTGGCTCGTTAAAAATGTTCCTTTTTTTGCCCCTCTTTATTCCCAGCCCACGAGGTTTTTTCATCTCCTGTGCTCTTGGCAAATAGCTAATTAATTAATTAATTAAATTAAATTAAATTCCTGCCCGATGAACTCGGTTGATAACAACGTATTTGGAGGTGATTTTCAGATTTGTGGGCAGCCCGTGGTGCATTATAAAGTCCTGTGGTTTGGGGTTTTTTGTTTTTTTTTTTGTTTTGTTTTGTTTTGTTTTGTTTTTTTGGGTGGTCTCAGTGATTTCCTGAGGAATGAGGTGCAGCTCAGCTTGAGCATCACTTCGTTTATCTCACCCCTCTGGTGAGGGGGGAAAAGCAACTCGGTCCTGGAGAGGAAATATTTGGTTTTCTATTAGTGTGGACTTGGATGCCTAATTACTTACAAAGCTAAAAGTTTGTCTGCACTGGCTGTGGTGTAACTGGTCAGGTATTTTTTAAATGTATTTTAAAATATATTTTTAATATATATTTTTATATTTTATTTATATTTATATAGTTTTAATATATTTTAATGTAAATTTTAATATTTTTTTAAAGATTTTTAAATATATTTTAATAGATTTTTAAAATATATTTTTAATATATTTTTTTAATAGTTTGACTGCACTGGCTGTGGTGTAACTGGACAGGTTTTTTTTTTATATATATATATATTTGTTTTATTTTTTTTTTTTTAGTAGTTTGACTGCACTGGCTGTGGTGTAACTGGCCAGGTATTTTTTTTTATATGTATTTTTTAATATGTATTTGTATTTTTTATATGTATTTTCAATATGTTTATATTTACATACTTCTGTAACTCTTGTTGTGAGTTCCTTGCCCTGAGAGCCTGAGCACTCTGATCCCAGCTCAGGATTTTTTGGGTGGCAGGGATTCCTCACTGTTTAGGCACTGGAGAATGATGCTTAAATTTTCCTTGCTAATTTAGTCCTAAAATGAGACTGGTATCATCCAGCTTCTCTCCACCGTGATTATGTTTTTACATATTCTGCTTGTTCTGAAACAAACAGAAACTTCTTTTTGCCAAAAGTTATTACTTTTGCTCCAATCCCCCCAACGTATTTTCATAGAGAGTTAGCTCATCATAAAATAAACAGATTTTTTAAACAAAATTTTGTATTGTTTAGTGCACATGCTGAGACCAGATTTTCTTATTTAACAGCTTTTCTTCCTCTTATTAATTTTTTTTTTAATATTATTTTTTAAAGCTGTGAAGCAGGTGTCATGCATAGGTGGTAACAGTCAACTGGTACCAAATGCACTTTTATCCCTAGGAATGGATTATTTAGCTGGCTTTGGTCCCAAATAACCAAATAATTGCAAATCCTGGGTTATTAGGCTTCATCAAATCCTAGCTAAGGTTAGTCCTGGTCACCATGTTACCAAGCCAAAATCATTAAAATTTTTGCTCGTGGCAAATATAAAATCCTATTTAGATTTGATTAATTTTTCAGAGTTTTTAAACCTATTTGCTCTAACAAGAAATGTGCCATCCTCTGTGGACCTGAAAGTGTTTTACAAAGTCTTTTCTGTGGCTTCTTAAGCACTGCCTGGCTTTGTCCACACTTCATTAAAGGCATGTAATGGCTCAAGAGGATTAGGAGAACTCAAACCCAGCCTTGCTGCTCCCGGTGGAAATTAATCTCTTGCAAAGAAATCCGTGCAGGTTTTGTTCTTGCTTTATTTCTTAAACTGCCTGGAGCTCTGTCATCATTTCACACAGCGTTTAAAGACCCCAAGTGAGGCCCAGTATAGTAAAATATTTGATTACAGCTCTCCCTGATCAAGTCTTCTATCAGCCCTAATTATTACATCTCTGGGCTTCTAAGATATTTCCTGCACTAGCAATGCTTGCTGCTCTAGATAGAGCTACAGACATATCAAAAATAAAAAAAAAAAAACTGAGATTTTGCATGGCCATGCCTGGCACAGGCTGAGCTGCTTTTCCCAGCACTGTTGGTGATTCCTTCACATCTTCCAAGGCCAGGTTGGATGGGGCTTGGAGTAGCCTGGGATGGTTGGGAATGTCCCTGCCCTGGCATGGGGCAGGGAGAAAAATGATCTTTAGGGTCCCAAACCATTCTAGGGCTCTCAGTGGAGCTCAAAGATGTGGCAGCAAACATTGGCACTCTGCTCCCAGCTGCTGCTGTAGCTCCCTTTTCTGCTTCTTCCTCTTTCTCCTAGCAAGAAATACTTAAAAAAAAAACCTCAACAAACCCAGTAGCTCTTTAATTACTTGCAATTTTCACAAGTAGAGCTGGTACAACCACAAAGTGAATCTTCATGCCTGCTGTAAGGAGAGCCAAAACATCTCAAGTGGCCTTAAATCGAGATTTAAAGGCAAGACTGGAAATAAAGAGGCAGAATTAGATGCGAGTTTTGCCAGTTCATGAAGGTAAATGTGTGCAGAGGAAAGGGAGGAGCTCTGGGCTGAGGCAGGTCCCGTATTCTGGAGTGTTGGTGTGAGCCCAGCACAGCCAAGTGCTCACCTTGCTCTGGACTAACTAAGCTGGCTCAGCTTGAGAGGGCTCTGTTCCCATGGAGGGAGCAGCAGCAGCCCTGCCCTGGAGCAGGTGAATTGTTGAGATTTGGTAGCTCATTATCTGTTTGTGCAGAATTCTCCATTTCTGATGTTCATGAAGCTGCAATGAGATTCTTTCCATCTTATCTTTCTAATCAAAAGAAGATGCCTGACAATTCATACTGTAAACAACTGTGGGTAATTGGGTTTTATTTTCTTTTGTTCCTTACTTCGTTTCAGTCTTCTCCACTGATCTGTGTTATACATCACTACACAAAGTAGTAATCAAAGAAACGGAAATACTTTCAACATTTGCACCTCGTTTTGTTTTACAAATAAGAAATAATTTCAGACTGTACTTTGGCTGTGCCAGTTCATGTTCATTTTATTGCTGAGAATCTCCTTAACTGAAAGTTAAGTGTACAGATTGCTGGGTTGGGATTCTGGAGCATCTGGGAACAGGAACCTTAATTGAGTTCTGCAATGACACATTTTTACAAGCTTGCAGAGAAAAGATAAAAGCTGGGCTTGATAAATATTGAGGCTGGGCTTGAGACTCGGCTGACAAGATTGTAAAGCTGTGCAAACTTTTCTTGTGAAACTTCAGCATCGTGTCTGAATGTGAAAGTAATTTCTCATAGTTTGGATGTCAAACCAACATTACATTTTATGTGGATTTTTTTTTTTTTTTTTTTATTCCCTAGCTGTAAAACATTAGGGCTATTATTCCTCACGAGGCAGGACCTAGAGTGAGATGTTTGCATTTCCCATAAATTTTCTGGTGAGTCCTTCAACTTTGATAAACCTATTTCTTGCACTTTTCTTATCACATATATATACACATACACATCTTCCTTATCTTAGACAAGGACTTCAGGTCAACATTATCTTTATAATAACTGCCCCAGACCCCATCATTTATTCACAATGTGTGGGAATTTTATTGCAGTTTCTCATGCTGCTTCGTTTTGTTGTTTTTTTTTGCTCTTTTAAAGAAATACCTTTTGACAGAGGAAGTTGGGAAAGGTGGTGTGCAAGTTCATCTTGCCCCTTGTGACCCTCATTAAAAAAAAAAACTTTATTGCAAAAAAAAAAAATCAAAAAATACAAACCCACAAACAACAACAACAAAATCTAAAAATGCCTGCATTCAGCAGCATTTTCATTAAGGGTGCTTAACAAGTGTGTAACTTCTCAGCTGTTGCCAATGGCATTTTCATTTTGCACCTTCTGGGGGTTGGTATCTTGCTATTTAAAAATAAATAGACTGATATATAGGCAGGCACAGCCAGAAGAGGCAGCATTACTGACAACTCCACTATAACTTTCAGCCCCTTAACATAAAACTCCACCATTAAATCTCTCAGGGTAAACTATGCAGAGATAGAAAAGCCCCAAGGTATTAAGAGTGATTTTGATATAAATTCCAATTTTATTTTATGACTATTTTACAGCTGCTTCTAGATATCTTCTCTCATAAACTACAAGGTACAAGGCAAATGTTACATTTTTTTTTTTTTTCCCCCCTTCTGCAGGGTTTCAGACAGTTGGTTTATTGTGACATGTTAGCAGCCTTTTCTCTGCACTGCACGTTCAGAAGAATGAATTTTAATGAGACTAAACCAGCAGAAGACCCATAAAGAAGATGCGATTATGCTTTAAGTATTCATAAAAAAAAAAAAAAAAAGTTCCATGAAATTTATACATTTTGATTTTTGTGTGTGACAGCCAAAAGAATTAGACTGAGAGCACGTTGCAGAATCAAAATGGTGAGGATTGGCAGGAACCTCTGGAGATCCTCTGGTCCCACCCTCTGTGCTCTGCCTAAAGGGGGGAAAAAAAAAATATTCTTGTTCTAGAGGAAATATTCTCCCTCTTATCTGTGAGGATAATAATGCCACGGTGGTTTTGATAGCCACAATGTGGTTTTGTTGTGTACCAAAAGGTAATTTTCCATTTTCAGATAAAGTCATCATTAATTGACCTCTTGATCCCTCTAGCTGGTTAGTTAAACATTAAAAATTATTAAAGAAATGTTGTTTACAAGCTGTGTGAAAAAGCTGGCAGCATCTCTCTGGTTGTTCTTACATTCCAGACATGCCCAGAACCCTGGATGTGCAGGGGGAAAACAATTTTAATTCTACTTTTATAAATCCATGATGCCTAACACATATTTATTCCTGTCCTAGCTGATACCATGCCCTACCAGAATGTTTTAAAAGTTTGAGCTGAAATTTTTTTCTTCTTCTTTGCTGGCATTAAATGGGAGCTTGTCCTTATGGGTATTGCTTGTTTCTCCTTGCTAGAGGTCTTTAAAATATCCCAAAATGTTTTTTTTTTGGTTTTTTTTTCCCTTCTCCATCTAAGTGTGTATTTGTTCATAGACTGAACATGTGAGGAACAAATAGTTTTGCTTCCAAGTCTGTGAAATCTTTCTCTCTTGAGCCCTGTTAATGATTTCTAATTTTTAGTGCAGGATTAATTTTTCATAAGTACAGATTAGCTCAGCATAAATATAGTAATCAGTGTTACATTTTTTGAGTTTTAATCTCAAAGAATTGGGAGAGTTTAGAAATGGAACTTTTCATGGCCTGGTATAAAATCTCAGTTTTATTTTACCCTAAAATTTAGTTGTTCCTTTCTAATCTGAGTGTCTACATGCATAATTATTTCAAAGGTAAGCATTTATAAAATTGGATCTTGCATTTTGAACACAAGTCTGCTTTAGAATAAGGAAATTCTTGATGATGCAATCTTTTTACAACTTTTGTGGTTGTTCCCTTTCAGGTAGTTTTAAAATATATATTTCATATAAAGTTGATGCCTCCAGACAGAAAATAACACATTACAAGACAGGGTTAAAGAGGCAATGATGGAATGGAGTTTTCCACAGTAAATGGTCAAAGTATACACAGGTTGTATCTTGAATATCCAAATATTTTGGAAAAACTGCTTCTGTTGTATTGCATTCCTACCTTCCTTGGGAAAAAAAAAAAAAAAGATGATGTAGTGCATAGTAAATGATTATTGATATGTTGGTCATTAATTTTTCAATGATTATCAAACAAGAAAAGCGTTTGAGCAATATTCATCACTGCAATATAAAGCAAATTAAACAAGAGATTTCCTGAAGTGCTTTATCCTGAATCACAGGAGCCTGAGCAATGATTCCACACAGCAACCAGAGCTTTTGCCCCGGGCTGAGGTGCCACTGATAGCATCGAAAGAAATGAAATAAATGGATGTTTTTAGAGAGCACACACTCCCAGGGGGGAGCTGCCTTGGGTTTCGAGAGTAGTTTATTTTGGTTACAGCTTTTGCTGTTTATAACCAATTTAAAGGGAACTGAATTGTGTCCTTTGTGAATTGGGAGGAGATTGTCCAGAGCAGAATTTTTTTCCATTGCTTTAACCAAACAAGGTTCTGATCTCAGCTGAGAATTCAGCTCCAGCACGTGCAGAAAACAAGGCAGATAAATATTGCAAGGTTGAATGGTTTGTTTGGATTTGCCTGAGTTTCTCATCCAGGATTTTAAGATCCTCAGTAAATAAGCAGCAGTTTTCCTTTCTCTGATCATTGTCCATTGAATAGGTGCTGTAATTCAGAACAGAGTTTGAGGAAAGCAATTCCATATTTCCCTATTGTGTAATCAGAAACAGCTCCCGGGCAACAGGCTGCAGTGGGTTTTTTTATTGTTTTTTTTAAAATCTTGATTTTTTACAGAGAAGATGAGCAGCCAAGCTCAGAACTGTCTGATCTTTTTCTCGATGAGTTCACACGTGGCTCCTCCAGTGCTGTTTAAGTTTAGGGGAGTCTGTCACAAAGGATTGAAAGTTATCCTTTATTTTAACACCAAAAAAAGAAAATTCAGTTTGAATCACACAGAAATCAGCAGTTGGCCTCTCAGTGGAAGGTGTGAATATTTCAGTGATTTGTGTGCAGCTGAATTTAAATCCAGTTTGAGTTACTTTGGTCATTTTGTTCATTCATGGCTGTGTAGGTGCCAGGCTCTGTTTTAATTTGAGCCTGCAGTGTGAGATTCTCATTGAGTTTACTCTGTAGCTGATCTGCAGCTCTAAGGGGGCTCTGCTTTGCTTCTTTGGTTCCCCCCTCCCTCTTTGCCATCTGATGTTTTTATCACCTGAGTCTTGTTTGGCTGCAGCTGAAAAAAAAACAAACAAACAAAAAAAAACCCCAATGTTTCCACAGCTGAATGAAAAATCATTGCTGGAATGAACAAGCCAAGTAATTAAAAAAAAAGAAAAACAACAACAAAAAAACCCAACAACAACAACAACAACAACAACAACAAAAAAAAAAAAAAAAAAAAAAAAACCAACCAAACAAAAAACCGACAAAAACCAAAAACAAACAAAAAACCCCAAAACAAACAAACAAACAAAAAAAACTCAACAACAAAAAAAAAAAAAAAAAAAAAAAAAAAAACAGGAGAAAAAAAAAAAAAAAACAAGAAACCCAAACAAACGAAAAAAAAAGAAAAACCAACCCCCCCAAAAAATACCAAAACAAAAAAAACCCCACAAACAAAAACTAAAAAAACTGAAAAAAAACCCCAAACAAACAAAAAAAAAATTAAAACCAAAACAAAAATAAGCCCAACTGAATTTGTGGTCACACTGGAAAAGTTCTTCCTCATGTTCAAGTGGATTTTCCTGTCCATCAGTTTCTGCCCCTTCAGATTTTATAGAAACAATTCTAAATTCATTTAGGCTGTCCAAGGTTCTGAGAGATTTTTGGGGTTTTATTTTAATAATGAAAAAAAAAAAAAAAAATCCTTCAAGAAAGGAACCAAAGTTTTTTAACCAGGATGAACAAGTTTGTGCTGTAGATTGCAAAGGGGAAAATTTTTGGTGTTTTTCCAAGAGGATGTGGAAGATGAAAAGAAATGCAATGAAATTGTGGTCAAAGAAAAACTTATAAAGACTACAGAATTTCTGCAATTAATAATTTTAGTGTCACAATTCTGGGTTTCTCTGAGCTACCAGAACTGTTGTTACCCTTTTTTTTTTTTTTTTTCTAATATATCTTTTATTTTCTTTACCCATCAGACCCACTGCAATCTCAGCCTGCTGACTTCTCTTTTGGGCTAAATGAAATGTGGATTTGATAAAAGATGTCAAATATTTTACTTGAAAAATAGATCAGTCGAGTGGCAAGGACTTTTTAATGGAATTTTTTGGTTTTTGGGGTTTTTTTTGTGTTTGTTTGTTTTTTATTTTTGTTTGGTTTTGGGGGTTTTTTTTGTTTGTTTTTTATTTTTGTTGTGTTTTGGTTTGGGATCTTTGGTTTTGGTGTCTTGGTTTTTTGTTTGTTTGTTTTTGGTTTTGTTTTGTTTTTTGGGTTTTTTTGTTTGTTTTTTTTGTTTGGTTTTTTTTGGTTTTGTTTGTTTTTTTGTTTTTGTGACAGACAAAGCAGAAAGCCAACTGAGAAAAAAAAAATCATGGCTATTATAGTTATATCCAGAAATAGACAATAGGTAACGATGATTTATTCAAAGGTGTGAAAACTAATGTCAAAAAACATTTGATACCACAAAGAAAAAAACCCCATCAAATAAAACTTTATCACTCGATCTAAATGCATTATTCTTAATTTATTTTCATAACTTTGGGTCCAATTCTTCTTTATGAAAGCAGAGCTGTGGTGTCACCACCCTGTGCTCTTTATTAGCACCCAAAATTAGCTGTGTGCCCGTTTGTATGTAAGGATATTTTTATTTAGGGATGGAAATTTTCTGGTGCTCTCGTTAAATGCATCATGGGCATTAGGACTTTATTTTTCAAATTCTGTATCTTTGTTGATTTTTAGTCCAGTCACGGGAGAGAAATTTTGATCAAAATGAAAAAAAAAAAAAAATTCCTCTTCACTGACAGAAAAAAAAAAAAAAGAAACGAGGGGTGTCTGTGTGGTGAGGTTTTTGTGGGGCTTTTTTGTTGGTTTTGGGGTTTTTTTAAATTTTGTTTTGATTTGGCTTGATTTTTTGGGTTTTGTTTGTTTGTTTTTTTTTAATTTAATAATCACTCTAAACTGCTAATTTGAGAGTGGATGAGGAAAAGCTTGCAGTGCATGGCAGCATGGATTAGAAATATTATATAAATTGATTTGTATAATAGAGATAATACTCAGATTATCTTTAATGATGCTGAGTCCAAACATTCACAGTGGGTTTTTTTGTGAAGAAAATTCAATTTATGGGTTGATTATGGATCCTTGTTTTTCCTAGCATGAGCATACTTTATATAAAATATGAATTCTGGATTGTCCCTAAATCTTTTCAGATACTTTTAAGCAGGCAAATGGAAATTTATCCTGGTTTTCATCCTAGGCAAATTTGTAACTTGTCTCTCCATTGGATTTCAGTAGTTCTGTTTTCAATAATCTGTAGATAATTAATTAACTTCTCTTAATAAGGAAAAAAAAATTGAAAAAGCAATATGCAGTGGTTGGTGACCCTGTTATTGTAAGGGTGTTGATAAGAGTCAATTTTTAATTTAAATTGTTTGATTCTGGTTTTTTAACCTTTACATCCTGCTCAGTTTCATTTCAGAGTCACATCCTGAGACTGATGCTGTATTTCAGTTCGTCAGAGGAGAAATATTGAGGAATTACAGCTCACGTCAGCAGGAAACAGAAGAACAACACTTAATGCTTGTTCTGTTTATAGACAGAAATCGTGGAAAAACAAATAAATGTACAGATTTTAACAGCCTGGTCAGAACAGGATTGCTTTATAGGATGGCTGCCATTATGAATGACATAGAAAAGAATTTCTGAACTCGGTCTGTAACTTTTCTTTGCTAAATACAAAGCTGAATTAAGCTTTGCACTTTTCTTTCAGGGTGACTTTGAGACATTCAGAAAGGCAAAGTGAAGCACCTTGAACTGCTGGGTTCTCAACTGCTGCTGAATGTCCTGCACTGGTCATGGAGTATTTATTCAAGGTGGTGATTTCTGCTGATAACTGAACGTGAAAGAACTTCTCCTCTTTCTTCTTAGTACTCTGCAGAAAAGCACAGGTATGAAAGTGATCCCAACGTGCTTTGTTAAAGCAGAAAACACACGGGAGATGAAGGAATCTGGGATTCTGTGAATCTCTCAAGGTAGTTTTTGGGGGTTTTTTTTCTTTATTTTTTAAAAAAATAATTAGTTTTATAAATAATACGAACTTTTATTTTACTTTGTCTTTCTTGTGCAAAGCACTTTCACACCTACTCGATTGTGCACTTGTGACTTTCAGGAGCATTTTCAGGTGTTCTCAGAAGAGGAAAATTGGGTGCCTTGTTCCATTTGTCCCAGTGCTCCTCAACATCTTTGCAATGATT
The DNA here is from genome assembly GCF_052056855.1 of Sturnus vulgaris. Classification (NCBI taxonomy): domain Eukaryota; kingdom Metazoa; phylum Chordata; class Aves; order Passeriformes; family Sturnidae; genus Sturnus; species Sturnus vulgaris. Next base: position 1,248,750 of record NC_142247.1, on the reverse strand, counting down.
ACAATGGCTGTTTTTTTGGGTTTTTTTTTCTCTTTGGAGAGGCCTAGGGGATGGTGTAGCAAATAATGGAATTTAAGAAGTGGGGGGGTGTTTTTTTGAGTCTGTAAATCGTTGCTTTGTGGCAACTCCTGTTTCTGAGGGAAGAGAGAGAACAGTAGAGATAAACGGGAAGAAGAAATGAGATTGGTGTCTTGTCAAGAAAAGATCCTTTTGTTTTCCCTTGTTCGAGTTAGAAAATGATGAGCCCTATTTTGAATCCCCAGTTCACACCAGGTAGTTATTTCCAGCATCTGTTTGACATAAAGCAAGGTGTACCCTAAAGAGACACTCTTCATAAACACCGAGCACCAGAAATACTGTTCATATTAAACTGAACCACATGAATAATACAGGAGTCATGAATTTAAATTATTACTGGAATTTGGAGCAAATGGCAGTATTTCAGCCATTAAATAACAACTTTGCTTTATTTCTGGAAACAGAAAGTTATTAAGTTTTAAATCATATTGATGCCTCGGCTCGGATGCATTTCTGGTTCTGCAGCCATCCAGACAAGTCTTGACAGTGCAAGCAAAGCAGAATTGTTTTCTCAGAGCCCTCTGCTGTGGGATAGCTGAGCTGTGCCAAAGTGGCTTTGTCACATTAGGCAGAGGTGCCACAGCTTGAGGAGTTTTTGAGGTGCACTGTCCCACCCATGGTGTGTTTGTTTCTACAAAAAGGAAAAGGGAAAAAAAAAGGGGAATCAGAGCAGTTATTAAAGGTAAATGGGGCACGCTGAGTCATTAAAGATGAACAGCACACCCAGTGGCATTGTCACAGGAATTTCTCCCTGTCCTTTGGGTTTTATGTATCCTCAGCACAGCAAGGCCAAATAAAATTGGTAAATGCTGATTTTTGGAGTCTTTAGTGCTCGAGGATTCCCTCCCCTATTCCTGCTCTTCCTGCACCCCTCACCTGCTGCCTAACTAGGGAAATGGAGTTCTGGTGAGTTGGAAAAAGAAGTGTAGAAACAATGCTTGTTTGTTATGAGGTCTGTAAGGGACTTAGATCAGACTGCAGAGGAGGAGAATGAGTTTGATTGAAACAATTTCAGCAGAAAAAACCAAAATCCTCCCTTTTCTGCTTGAAGAAAAGTATCTTAGATGATCTTGAGAGAAATAATTTAGTCTTTCTTTGACTTTGCTTTGTAAAGAAAAGTTTAGTTTAAAAAAAAAAAAAAAAATGCTGTATTTGCACAAGTGCCAAGAAATAAATGCAAGAACTGTAGAGTCTTTCAGTTTGCTGGAAGTCTCTTGGGTTCATATTGGTTGGTTTAAAACAAAAACAAAAAAACAGAACCAAACTGGATATGGTGACCATAAGAAAAGAAGAGATTTCTTTGGATTTTCAGGTCTCTTGTTTCTTCAGTTGTTACTTCAGAAGGAGAAACCCAGGGGAAGATAAAAAAAACTGGTTAGAGAGGTGACCTGACATGAAAAGCTCTGAGACTTGAATATGCAAGAATTTCACACTTCTCTTCCTCAGAGACACAAAAAAACCCAACCAGAAACCAGAACAGTGAGCAGGGAAAAGCCCAGCTCTGGCAGAGCAGCAAATCCAGCACACCCAAAATAAGCTCCAAGAGGAAAACACCTCTGGAGATGGAGAGGAGCAGCTGAGACTCGATGGAAGCCAGGCTGGATTAGGCTTTGTGAAAGAACTCAAGGCAAGAGGTAAAGTTATTTTCAGGTACGTGCACAAAAAATGAGAGTAATGAAAGAAGGTTTGAAGCTGGAATAAGACAGAGAGGCAAAATGGCAGAATAAATAATGCCACTCACAATTTTGTAAGGATGATGAGGCTGAGTGCTGGGCTCTCAGAGAGGAAAAGGCATGAAAGGAAAAGGGAGAGAGGGAATGAAAGCTGAAATGCAGTATATTTTATTTATATTTATTTACCTTCGAGTAATAAAAATAAATTGAAGTTCAGCAGCACAAATGGTTATGCTTTTTTTTTTTTTTTTTTTTTTTTTTTTTAAGGATTAAAAGCATTCATTTTTTGTTGACATGTCCAGGGTGCTGCTAAAAATCAAGTGTGGAGGGGTCACTCACAGAGAGCTTCTGAGCCAGCACTGCTGTGGTGTGTGTCTGTGGGACAGGAACACAGACTGAGAGTGAAATCATGGAAATAATGGAAATAATCCTTCCACAGAGGCAGGGCAGCAGAAATGTGAGACGTGAATGAGAGCCTGCAGCTCTGAGCACTGCTCCTCCAGCAGCATCAACCCAGCCCGGGCTGCAGGTGCTGCAGAGAGGGTGAAAGGACTTGGAGAGAAGCAAAGCAAGAGGGAAAACCAAAACAGCTCTAAAATTAACTGTGAAAAATGGAGTTTTGGTGTTGGAGCATTGAAATGAGGAACATCTGTGAGAGGGGAGGTTCTGGGGGAGAAGGACAGGCTGATTCCATCCAGGGTTAGCACACCAGTGTCCATCTCACTCAGAGTCACTCACAGCCACTCTTTTCCTTTTCTCCTCACACAAATATTCATATTTATTCATATCCAAGTCTGTTTAGGCCACCAGTGCATCACAAATGGTGTTGGTCTTTTTTTTTTCTGCCATCAGGAGTGGTTTTATTTAAGAAACCCGAGCAATCCCACATTCCTAAAATTGCTTGTGTGTTACCCCTTTTCTCCTTCACACACTCCTGAAATTCTCCTGGCTTTTCAAAGATAAGGCTTGAGGTTTTTTTTTTCAAATTTGTAATATTCTTCACTTCATCAAATACATTGGTATGATCCACATGAAGACAACAGTAAGATTTGGTTTTTTCTTCTGTATAGGGGAAGATAAAATGGAAATAATGGTTCTTTGGGCTAATTAAATCAAAGCAAGGCAGCCACAGTCTGGATTAAGACACTTTTCAGGAAATCAAATTGAGAATAGGTTAAGGCTCTCCTTTTGTGCCCCATGTAAAATATTATTAAAGCCCTACTCCTTATCCTTAGCTTTCTTGTGCCACTTCTCAATTAATTTTCTCCTCACAGAAATAAACATTTTAATCAGCATGTACAATAACACCAATCACTGATGGTAATTACTCTAAGTAAAATAGTTTTTTTTTTTTACTGTGGCAAATATAAAATGACAATTCTAATTATGTAACATCTCTAATGCCTTAATGATTTGAGCCCATTTTCCATGTTTGTACATGAAAGCTGGCTCCATATTTTACTGTTACCAAAGTTGCACAGAGATGTTATTGGGCTTTAAATGTTTATTGTCATCTTAGCAAAGTGGCTTTTATTTTTTTGTTGATGTTCTAAAAGCTTGGCAGAGTAATGGCAATCCACAGACTAATGGCTAATCTGGGCTTGTGCCAAAGGAGCAGTAAATAGCTACAAGCACAGAAAAACCATCAGAGGACTAAATGCCAAATTAATCCCTGATGGAACTCTTTTGCCTTAGTGCTGGAAAATGCATCCTGCACAGTGTGCATCCCTTAAAGGCATCATTTTCCAGGGGAGATTGCACACATCAGGGTAGTGCAGCACACGGGGCCCAGCCTTTTCTGTGTGAAAGGATCCCAAAGCACAGCTCCAGCTGTGCCCTGGCACCTGCACCAGCCCAGGGTGCTCATCCCCCTCTGAGAAAGCTCCCAGAGACACCCTCACCACTCCATGTACAAATTCACCTCTTGTAACTCTGAGGTGCCAGGAAACCCTCCAGAGATGAGCTTGGCTAAACACAAAAGAGTTTGTTTTAATTGGTTTAATGGTAGCACTACATTTCAGTTGGTTTTTTGTTTTGTTTTGTTTTTTTTCCTGAATTCTACCACTTTAATACTTGCAGCATTTAATTTTTTTTTAACCTATTAGTACACTCACTTATTCCCACAAAATAGGATTTTTTTTTTTTTTTTTTTTGGAGACAGAGTTCATAAGCTTATTGTCATTTGTTGTGTTCTTTGGAGAACAGCAGCGTGCCTTTGCTGCTGTTGCACAAATTTAAATTCATCATGCTCCCTCCTCATGGCAAAAGGAGGGAAGAGAAGGAAGGTTCAACCTCCACACAAGGAGGTGCTGGAAAAACTTGAAAAGTGTTATTTTATAAAGATGATGCACTGAAGAAAGTTGCTAGAGGCTGAGCCACTCACCTCTGTACTCTGTCATTAAGGATGATTTAGTTTAGTCAAACACAGGGACACAATGAGTCACTGATTTAAAATGGATGGCAGCAGAAAGTGCTTTGGACATTTTTTTTCCCCCATCCCTGCTATTTTTTTTTTTTTTCAGGAGAGGAACTCTTGGCTCTTCTTTATCCACATGAAAATTGAATAGCTCTGACTGGTTCTCTGATCACTGCTTGTGGACACGTTGCTTCCCTGGCTGGGTGAATTCTCTTAGATCTCCAGCAATTTCTTCTTTTTTCTTCTTCTTTTTTCCTCTTCTATTTTCCTCATCTGCTTTTGATAAATTTTGTCGGTAGGGCTGTGATGATTTTCATACCTAAAGAGGGGCAGCAGTGCTGTAGGAACTGGCCAAATGTAAAATATTCACTGTTTCTGTTTGCTGCCTCTTACCAATTCCTGCAGCAGCCTTACACATCATCTCTCTAAAGTTTTACCCAGTTGTAGCCTAACCTTAATCCTTCAAAATTCATGTCTGGGTTAGCAGTCCTCCCTGTTTGATTTGTTTTTTATTGGAGCCTTGCTGCTATTATTTACAGAATTTTTATGATCTCCTCATCAGTCATTGGAGATGATGGTGTCCTGTGTGCCTGGAGCTGCGTGTTCTGGGTGGCTTGATGAGTATTTGAGCTGATCAATGCTGTTATTTTCCCTGTGTAAGGCAATGATTATTGTCCTGAATTCAGAGCCTTCGTGGTGGGAAAAAGATTTTCTTCAGAGATACCTGCCAATACCATCTGGTTCAAATGCCATTGTGAGCTCAGATTTCTGTGGTTGTTCTAATAATTCATCAGGTCTATACCTGCACCTCTTGGGGAATGAAATCACATTTATTCTCTGTAAATCAGTTCATAACCCACCGACCTGCCTGGCCTGGAAATCTTCATTACATATTTTTCCCGAGGTCTGTGTCACACTATTATCCCTTGTTTAAACAATTTTTGTATTTTTTTTAAGCTTAATTCATTTTTTTTTTCAGGTTAAATTGGTTTATCTGCAAAGCATTTATTCAGATATGGACAATATGGTCATTGAATGCAAGTAATTTCATGTTTTCCATTAGGCCCTAGAAAAAAAAATAAATTAAAAAATCCAGTTGCATTCTCTCACGTGGGAATATTTGTGTTTTACCTGCCCCTTTTCTAGCAATGATGTTCTTGATTTCTTATATTTCAAGATTTCTGTTCCCCTTTTACTGTTTACACATGCTGACATGTTAAATGCAGGGAGTTTACAATTCTAAATTCTGGTTGATAACTGTAGTGTAGTCTACTAAACCTGGCAGGCTCTTTGCTAACAGCAAACTGTTGAGTGGAAAATATTGAATACACACAGGGAGATGGCAGAAATGGCAAACAGCCCTTTGTTTTTATGGTCTATATTCTATGTCTTACCAGATTGTTTTATTGTGGATTTTGCTCTGGAAACAAACCCCAAGCCAGATTCTGGAGGATGATGCCAAAGGTGAGAAGTTTCTGGTGGCAGCTGAGTTAGGCAGGATCAGTTAATACATTTTGAGCTGGAATAACACCATGAGGATACAGAGCTCAGTGTGGTGAAATCCTGCTCCAGGACCTGGAGACAATAATGGTGGCTGGGAGGTGAAATGGTGAACTTGGATCTGTTTCTCCTGCTTTATGATTAAAACAATGTCACATCAGAGATATAAAATAATGATTAACTTGCTGAGGGTGTTACTAGAGGAGTCTGCAAACCCTGTGCAGAACAGCCTGAGCTCTGCTGCACAGTGGGGAAAGGCTGACAGAGTCCAGCTGCTTTCCACAGCTGGAAGAACAGCAATAGATCCAGAATATGTGCCTGGAATAACCCCAAAAAACAGATTTGAGATTTGTTTCTCTGTTTCCTTTTGGTGAACAACTTCCTTGGGCTGATAATCAGTAGGCACACAATCAATTCCTCAAAAAAATTCGATATATAATAATATTGAGCTGAAAAATCTTCTCTGTGTGTCATGTTTTTATGTAACACTTTCCATCAGAGGTAACATCAATGGTTTAAGGCTCAGGTAGAAGTGAGTGCCAAAGAAAGTGAAATATTGAAAGTGAAATCCTTCCTCTAGTTTCACTGAGCTGTGGGGAAAGCACAAAAAATGTAAAATTTTGTTCTGTGTTGGTTATGGGCACATAACCACATGGTGGATGTTCCTGGATGGAGATAATTGTACATTATTCAACTTATCTCTGTTCTCTGATTTAATTCTTAATCTTACAAACCCAAAGCTTTTGTTAGAATATAGAATTTGTTCGACTACTTATTCCACCACAGAAGTTCCTAAGTTTTATGATGGCTTTCCTTGTCAAAAAAAAAACCAAACGAAACAAAAGAAAACCAAACTTTGCATGGTTGTTCCAATATTATTTTTATACTATTATTATTATTATTATTAATAATATTATTTTTATTATTTTCTTTTTTTTGTTTGCTCCCTCGTGCCTCCAGCAGATTGTTTAGAGCCAGTAACCAGCAAAGTTCCAGTGTGTCACACAAGGTCAGTGATGTTTAGTGGGTGTCTGCAGGCTGTACCTCCAAACCCTGATAATATGGGATGAAATTGGATCAGCACTAGGAGGAAAAGATCTTTTTAGGGTGACTTTTGTGTCAGGTTAAATATTGCACCTTCTTTCTTTGAGAATTTTGCCCTCACCCACCTACAATAAACTCTCAGCTGTGTTAAAACTCACAGCTCTGTCTAGAATAATTTACTTCTAAGTGCTTCATAGTTCTGAAGTCAAAACCTCAGACTTTTTTTAGTACTTTTCATAATGACATAGATTTTTTTTTTAAACTGTTATTTATTTATTTTCCTAAAGCCTCTCTTTACTTCAGTATACAACTCAGATCTCCAGCACTGTGGGTGTGTCATGTAACCTCAGTGATCCCAAAAATGAGCTGTATTTGCTGCAGGTCTGATATCAGCACCTAAAATTTTTCCTTTTAGTGCCATTTGCTTTTGCAAATGTATTTGTGTCACTGTCTGTGACCCTTGCTTTCTTATTCTCTTTGCTCTTTTTTTTTTTTTATTTTATTAGAGGAATGTATCCCACTTGCTGTTCAGGTTAGTTGTCCTCTCTTCTAACACTGTGCAAAGACTGACAATTAAAGCTCATTAAGCTCCTCTGTGTGTTGGACCTAAAAAGAAAATGTTGGACTTAGGAAATATTAGACCTAAAAAGGAAATGTTGGACTTAGAAAGAAAATGTTGGACCTCAAAAGGAAATGTTGGACTTAGGAAATATTAGACATAAAAAGGAAATGTTGGACTTAGAAAGGAAATGCTGGACCTCAAAAGGAAATTCTTCATTCCACCTTCTGCCAGCAATTCCAGTTTTCTGTTGTCCTGCTGATGGATAAACTGGTGTGAGCTTTGGGAAGCAGTTTTGGGAATGTTTTATCTTTGCTGGTGTGACAAAGATGAGAGCTAGTTTGTCAATAATGTCATGGCTGTGCTCCAGGTCTCACTGTTACCTACTAAAATGAGTCCAGTATCTGCAGTTATTTGTAGCTGTTCTTTTCCTTGAATTTTGAACCATCAAAGAATTTTAGGCCATCATCTTTCAGTGTTCTAGAAGAAAAGCTCTTTTTAGCTACTGAAAATCCCAAATATTTCCATTACCTTCAAATGCAGTTGGTATTGCATCCATGCATTAACACTCATTTGCTGTGTTAATCTGGGATTATTTTGAGGTCTTGGAAAGGCAGGCAGAGTGAAAGAATAATTGTGCACTTTGTTCATCACTATTTCTGTTCTCCTGGATCCATAGTCCATGGATTTAGGATGGGTTTTTTTCTCAGTTAATTATAGAACAACTTTGTTTACCAATTCAGGAAATGCTGTGAAATGTTTGGGTTTCAGACAGAATTAAACTGAAAACACATTTCTAGTTTATGTCCCTGCCCATTGCTGATCTTTAAGGTCCCTTCCAACCCAAACCATTCTGTGATTCTGTGTCCAGAGCCACAGACACGTGTTGGGATGCCTAAAATAATTACTATTAATAATAATAATGCCTGCTGAAATGATCTGGAGTGGCTCAGCTCACAGGCTCTTTGTACCATTAAAGTACACCCAAAGCACTATTGACTGTCAAAGTGTAAATTTATTTTCTGCTTTCTCCCATCTTGCTGTGAAATATCTGTGGCCAAACTGACATGAGAAAGGATTTCTGCTGCTCTGAAAGAAGAAAACAGAGCTAAGCTGAAAAGCAGAGTTGCATTTCCTTTTAATGATTTCTTCATTGGCAAAAAAAAAAAAAAAATTGCCAGAAATTATTGCTGGAAGTCTTGGATAAGCCTTTCTTTAATCAGAGATCACAACACAAGGAATGAGGAGGGGGAAGAGCACTGTGGCTTCTCTGACAATTTGATTTTGTATTAAGCTGAGTTACTAATTCTTACCAAAGCATTTGGGGGCAGCTTTATTGTTAGAGGCTTGCACAGATTAACACAGAAAAAAAAAAAAAAAAAACAAACCCAAAAAAACCCAGAAAATGAATTATGATAGAGTTTTTCTTTTATCACTTTATTAAACTTCTCTGGGGTGCATCAGCAATCCACTCCAAACATCTCCCACCCCCTCATCCCTTCAAACCCCTGTATTCCACACTGACTATAACATGTGAAGAATGATACTACAAAGAGACTCAGAAATATGTAAAGATCCCTGTGCCTTGCCTGAATATGTTCAAATAGTCAACAAAAACATGGTAATTTCAACTCCAGCTCATTTGATCTAATATTAAATTAGCTCCTCTTGGGATATCCTCTTTTTTTTTAATCAGTCAGAAGACTTTTGTATGCTCACATTTTTCTGTGGGGTTCATTAAGAGTTAAGGAATTGAACAGAACTGCTTCAAGTAGAGATGAGAGATTTCTCCTCCATATTTCCCAGATCATTTTGACCTTGTGATATTTTGGGATGGTTTAATCAAAAGGATGAAACCTGCTTTCCTGTTTAGAACCAGGGCCATTATTGATGTCAGCTCCAAAACATGGGGATAAAAGCTGCATTATTTCTCAAAAATCCACTGAGTCAGACATAAGAGATCCAAAAATCAATTAAAGGGTTTGGTTTGGAAAAATTAGATGTGAAGGCATTGGAAAAAGGCAAAGAGAAGGTGAAGTTTTGTTCTGAGAACAAATCCATATGAGTGAGGTGGTGGGAGGATCAAAGGAGCAGCAAAACCTATGGAATTGGGAGATTTTTTTTTTTTAATGTTTTATTTATTTTTTAATTTACTTAACAATTCTATTTAACAATTTCTCTGTGAAAGATATGTTCAATACCCTTGGACTTGCATATAATAATGATAGAAGCAAAGAGACTCTGAAAAAGGATTTATTGCCATTTATTACCTTCTTCCAAGACCAGAACCTTTATGGCAGTGGAGGTTTTTGGCCATGCTGCTATGGGCTTGTAGTTGACTTTTTTTTTTTTTTGTGTGTGTGTGTGTGTGTGTGAGAACTAGAAAAGAGAAACTATATTATGGACCTTTTTATGTAAAAAAAAAAAAAACCCAAACTACCCAAAGTGAAAAACAACCCTGCACACACTCTGGAGTTTAAAAAAAAAAAAAAAAAAAAAAGCCCCTTGAGTCCATTAACATCATTGGATGCAATTCTAAAAGAAATAGCTTTGGATTAGCTGGCAATTGAAAATCCCTCAGGAATGGCTTAGCTCGTACACATGCTACCCAAGAGAAAACAAAATTGTCACATATTTTGCTTAAGGTGTGGGAGGAAAAAAAAAAAAATCAAATCAAATAGCATTTTACAAGTGCATGTAATAACTGGAATTTAAAACAAGATATGTATTATTCAAGTAATTCTAAGCATGGTGTAGTAAATTTTTCATGAAGGTTAAGAAAAAAAAAATGACAGAAATATCATTTAAACTGAGTGTTTTTGATGCTGAACTTGAAAGTGGGAGATTTAATAGAACTTTTTTTTTTAATATGACGAGTCTCAGATAACATCATATTTGGCAAAGTGCTTTATTGGTTTTTGGATTAGAGGTTTTTTTTTGTAAATTTCTCTTTTCAAACTAATAAAATTGATGTAGCTGTCAGTTTGGATTTGATCCCTATTTTGTTTTGCCTCAACAGTGTAATCTCAATCAGTCCAACTTATTTTTCTGCTGCATTTACAAGGTATAAAGATGACAAATCACTCATGTCTCAGTGCTGGTATTTTATCAAAAGTTTGAAGGAATATGTTCAACAGAGGAAGAGGAGGCTCAGAACAAGAGCTGTGTTCTGTGTGAGAACAGGAGCCCAGCCTGGGCAGATTCTCCTTCCTTTTACCCCATTCATTCATAATATTTAATAACAGTATTTAATAACAGTGTTTAATAATTGTGTTTAATAATTCTGTTTAATAACATAGTCAACATCATAGTGTTAATGCTCAATAGTGCATTAACAGTCCCACATAAATGAGATTTTCACTGGCCAACACCAACTTTATTTATCCTGAGCAAAGGCAGCAGAATCCATGGGGAAATTGGGCAATGGGATTTTTTTTTTTTAATGGAGCTGCCAAAATCCTTGTCCTGATCTCCACCTTGCTCCTGAATTTTGTCATCTGTGACACAACCTTTGAGCTTTCTTTTGATGTTGTTTCCTCTCTGAATCCTGGTAAAAGACATCCAAAATGACCTCAACTCCTAGAAATGAGCAGGTCTAGGAGCAGGAATGTGATCTATAAATGTTTTACCTGGAGTCTTGTATTGTTTTAATGCAGATTTTAAACACAGAAGGAAAAGGATTGATTCTCACTTTATTTTCATGCAGCACATGGCAGAGTGAGGGCTGAATCTCAGGTGAGACATCGAGGTGCCATTGCAGAATGCTGTAATAATAAGAATTAAACTCTGATAGCTTGAAAAATGTGAGTTTTCTTTCCTAGGAATTTATGTGCTTGGGTTTTCTTTTTTTTCTTTTTTTTTCTTTTTTTTCTTTTTTTTTCTTTTTTTTTTTTAATTTTTAATTTTTATTTATTTTATTTTAAATTAGGGTTTACCTGAGCTTTTTGATTCAATAATATTTTATGTCTGGCATGTAAGATGATGTAAGAAGTCCCCAGAGCATCATTTGTTGATCAGGTGAAATGTTTCAGGGGAAGAAGTTGCAGAGAAGCATTTTTTCAATTACAGATTTTTAGTCCCTGCCTTGTGATGACTCACGAGCCAGCAGGAATGTTAGCAGTGAATTTATCCTCTGAGGCTCCATCTCATGTGACATTTGAGATGATTAGAGAATTAGGAGGTGGGATTAATGTGAAATATCAGGCACAGGAACATCCTGTAAAGTTGGAGGATCAAATATCAACCTTTGGAAAGGAACTGCAAGCTCTGAATCAGAATGGCAGTGGTGTAAAAGAGAAGGCTGAGAGGGCTGGGCACTCACCTGCAGCTCCAGAAATCACAAAAAAATTAAACTAAAATTAAGAACTTGAATTTGCTTGGCATGAGGAAGAAGAGCTGGGTGTGAGTGAAATAGAGACATGATTTAGGAGCTGCTTGGACTTGGCCTTTACCTGCTGTTGAAGGGCCATAGAGGTACACTGTTTTCATCGAGTTTTTTTCAGCTTTTACAGTTAATTTCACAGTGGTGCAGTCTTTAATGGTGCTCTCTTATTTTTTTCAGAAGGCCATAAAGAAGTGCTGGTGTAAATGAAAAGCATAAAGCAAGAAATCACTACTATTGTATGAGGAATCTACTGCATAAAAAAAAATATATATATATATATATATATTCATCTTGGAAAGTAAAATGTGCATCTCAAGAGTAAAACAGTTTCTCACCAATACAGAGTTCTTGGATTTCTCACCAATACAGAAGAATTCTTGGGTTTTGATTGTTCAATTGTCAACTTCCACTTTCAGGTTCTGCCTTGTGTGTGCCTGTGAGTATCAAAAAAAGAAACCACAAAGCTCCTGTTTTCTTGGAGGAGCAGGGTTGGGGACTTGTCCAGGGATAAAGCAGAGGAGGAGCTGAAGCCCAGAGAAATGACACCAGCTCAGAGTGGATCCAGCAGCTGAGCCCTGGTCCCTTGAGCCTCTGCTGTTGAGGCTGAAGTGGTTTTTAGGATTTCAGCCCTTTCCCCTGATGAGATTTGCCTCTCTCTGAAGGGCTGTAAAGGAATTGTTGACTCTGATGCAAGGAAGGCTCAGTAAAATGAGGCAGAGGTCTCAGTCCTTTCCACCTGTTCAATCTGTTAATATTTTGAGGGTGTTGGAAATGGCATCTCAGTAGGGAGGTGACAAAGACTGGAAGGATAGAAATAATTATTGTGTCTCAAAAAAGAGATTTTCCTCAGCATTGGCATGAGCTCCTTTTATCAATATTAAGGAGGTGTAGATATTACAGATGGGGATATTTAATCTGGGCACATTGTCCATTCCACACCCCCTGAGTGGCTTGAAAACCCTTCAGCTCTTGGCCTGCTAAGGTGGCTCTTCTTCCATAAATGCTGAAATTCTGCTAAGTAAGAAACATTTTAAAGGATTTTTGTATCATCTTTTCATTATTTAGCATGTAAAAAGAATTTACTTCAAAGAACTTTCTTGGTATCTTCCTAAAATCAACTTTATTTTCTTCCGAGGACAAGGCCAATTTGTACTCTCAGGAGCTCTGAAAACCCTGAAATCCTTTTCCAGCTTTAATGAAAGTAAAAAGAAATAGAAACCCCTGATTTTTATTTTTTTTAAAGAAAGTTGCTACTTCTTTATAATGAATTAGACACAACTAATTAGCCAAGGCACCACAACTGTGAAGATTCAAACTTTCATGATAACTGCAGGAGAGTCCTCATGCCACGACCATCACTGAGTTTGTCTGCTACTTTTAATAGTGTCACCATTTATCTATAAATTAATCGATTAATTTATTTTTCTACATATTTTATATCATTTTAAATTTATAACATGAGGTGTGCACTGATTTCCTCTCTAGAAGCTGGAGGTGTGTGGCCATCCTGGGGACTGTAACAGATTTTCAAAGGCTGCCTGAAGCACACACAGAATTTCACTGCCACAGAGACGTGGTCACATTTCATTTAGAAATTCCAGTGATGAAAACCAAGTCTAGAGGTGAGTTTTAAACCAGACCCACAGGACAGACTTTTTCATTTATCATGACTCTTCCCCTGGTCATAGAGACTTTTTCTTCACAGGAGATTTAATAAGGTGCAATTGTAAGAAGAAGGTATGTTTTATTTTTTATGTTTTAGTGGAAACACTCACTGGTAATGGTCTATCAGCCTGTATTCCTCTCACAAATGTGAATTTCTAGGTTGTTTCTGCATGTGCAAAGAACTCTTTAATTCCCATGCTAAATGTGTGGGTGTCCTTGTAAACCAGGTAAAAGCAGGCTGAGTCTCCTGAAAATAGTTAAGGGTTTTTTTTCCCAGTAAACATTTGATTTCATGTTTATATATCAAAGGCAGAATATTATTTTTAAGTTGCAAACTTTTTTCTTTGCCCATTCAATGAATTTAATTTTGTTCTTCCACACTCCAAATTTTCCTTAGGGGTGTTTGCAGCATTTTCCAATGAAGTGTTTGTTGCAAGTTTAATTAACTTGTTGCTTATTTTCCTTTCTGCTATTCAACTTGAATTTTAATGTATTTAGCATTAATAATGGTCCCTGCCTTAAGGAATTTACAGTAAATAAACGGGGATATGTACAGTATCTGACAGAGGATGTCTTATTTACAATGATTAACTCTGCTCTAGCAGCTCTTGTGAAGGAACTCTGTTGTACAATGGGGCTCGAGTGAAAGGCAGTAAAAATTTCTTGGCTTCTTTCTCATGCCAGTCAGCACCTTCACAAAAATGTTACTGACAGTGACAATAACCACTCGATGTTCTCACTGAATTTCAGAACGATAAATAACATTTAAGGAGGATTATTCCCCCCCCACCTCCCCTTTCCTTTTCCCTTATAACCTTTATTTTTTTTTTCCTGCACTCAAAATCAGTGCTGTGATGAATGAATAGATGCACACAGAGCACTGATCCTTATCTTATTATCCTCCTGGATCTGATTTTATCTCGCTGAGACAGAATTTGGCTGCTGCTCAAGCCTTGCTGCTGTCACACATGTTGCTGGGCATCCTGAGAGCCACTTTGTCACCGTAATGGATTGCTGGGTGGGGGACCAGCTCAGCCCTATTCAGAAGAGCTGAGGAATATTCAGACTTTTAGGAAAGTGTCCAAGCTGCTGATCTGGGTGTTCTCTGCAGGGGTGGGGTGGCCTGATGTGCTTTGCTGAACTCGACCCCTCTTTGTTGATTAGCACTGAGGATTATTCCTGCACACAAAGCCTGCTCCAGGCATCCGAGTCCTGCCACAGAGCTGTGGCCACTTTGCTTCCTCTTGAAAAGTTATCTCATGATAACTTCTAAAAAAAAAAAAAAAGCTCAAACCACCATTACTGAATTGGCAGTGGGTGCCAAAGGGGTTCTTTGCACCAGGATTTTAAAAACCTGTGCCAGATCTGTGTGCATTTGAAGTGGGTGTGTATACAAAGCTGCTGGACATCAGTGAGAATTTTATGCAGAAAAGAAAATTGCAGTCCCACAGCGGCTTTCACAGAGCACACATCCTGCTGTGTGGTTTGCACGCTTTGGGAAGTGGTAAATTGGAAATGTGGATGTGCAAACAGAAACTTGCCCAGAGCCAGGTGAGCCTGGCAGAGCAGGGAGAGCCGTGCCTGGTGCTCAGCTGCTCAGTCCTTTGCTCTTTCTGATAAACACTGGGAGCACTTCACAGCAACTTTGAGTGACACAGCATTTACTGAGGACACGTCCTTTTAATTGTGTCATTAAAGTCCTATGAACAGCTTTTTTTTACTTGAATTTAAACTCTGTAATCCCTGCTGTTTAAAGCCCACCCTCTCCTCTGCTCTAAGTGATGTTTTTAGCAATGATGGCTTTTCATGCTTAGCACTTCCCTTTGCCCATTGCTTTGATGGTTCTCTGGAATGTTTCAACTGGAAAACTGCAATATTTCCAGAGCTTTCAGTGTGATAATTGTTTATCTCAGAGGCCAAGTGTGGGCCAGCTGGGCAACTCCAGCAGCACAAGGAGAAATGAGTGCCAGTGGATGCTGCATTTCCTTCTCCTTTGTGGGAAAAGCTGCTCACTGCATCCTGCCTGCCAGGAATTTGAAAAGCTCTGCTTGTACAGTTGGCCCCTCTTGTTGGACTTGGAGCAGTGAGGTTTACTTCTTGTCCAGCTGTCAGAATATTTCACAGCTCATGCTTGTGATTTTTCACTTGCCTGGGCTTTCTTCTGTATAATTCTCAGTTCAGTGTCAGGACTGCAGTCCTTTTCTGGTTTCCTTTCTGGGAAATGTTTGATTCGTGTGAAAATGTTCAAAAAGTATTTTTCTACATGTTTTTGTTTCCTTGTTTGCTCCTTTTAAAGTCCCCTAGAATAATATAGTGCATTACTGATTCACACTCAGTCTCAATGTAGTCATCACCTGGGGTGTTTTGTCTTTTTTATTTGGTTGGATTTTGTGGCTTTTTATCTGCTTGTTACATTTTTGGTTGGTTGGTTTGATATTTTGACAAGGAAAGCCATCATAAAACTTAGGAACTTCTGTGGTGGAATAAGTAGTCGAGCAAATTCTATATTCTAACAAAAGCTTTGGGTTTGAAAGAATAAGAATTGAATCAGAGAACAGAGATGAAAAACGTGTGGTTATCTCCATCCAGGAACATCCACCATGAGAATGGTGCAAGTTCAGCTGTGCCCATAACCAAGGTGATTCTTCCTGTCCTTCCAGAATTCTGCCCCGTGAGAGAGACAGACTTTATTCGATTTATAAAGCTGCTTTCACATGGGAAGACATCAATTTGATCTGCACTCGTGCCTAACAGATGTCACTGAAGCAGGGAGCACGACCCATGGTGTGCAGGGTCCCAGCTGAGCCACCCCTCAAAAAATCTGGGTTTTATTCAAGGAGGAAACAAAGTCTTAATTAATTCCACTCCTGCCCCTTTCCTCCACCAGTTATGACCAATAAATAAGTGTGGAAGTTAAAGCTGCATTAGTACAGAGCATCAGTTGATAGAGCACTGCTGGGCACAGAAGCCCAAACCCAGTGCCGTGGTCTTGTCCCTGGTTTTAGCAGGATGGCTGCTAATCAGGAGCTCTAATTAATGCCATGGAACATGTTAAATGTCATTCACAGCCCACCACACCATCAATTCTTGAAGTGCTTCATTATTACTCCAAGCCTGGTTTGCTTCCCTTTCTCTTCAGCAAAGAATGGAGCAGGAAGAATTCTTGCTAAGGGCCTGCTTTGCTCACTGAACTTCCTTCAAAATCTTGAATTGCACTGACCTTTTTTTGGCTTCTTTTCTCCTCCTTGGTGCACTTTCCTTCCATTAGAGTCGTCCTGTAGTTTTTGTGGGTGTGCTGTCATCCTTCATTCATGGGAACAAGCACTCGTTACAGCTGTCCTTTTAAATCAAGGTGCAAAAGAGCAGAGAAGAAAGGTGCAAAGGGACGAACAGGCAGGAGACAGCAGAGGAGGGAGAGGGAGGTTGGCAGAAATGGTGGAGAGAAGCAGAAGAGAGAGATCCTGGTATCCCAGAGAAAAGCTGAGAGCACTGAGGGGCAGCTTGGCATGCTCTGACCCGGGCTCTGTGGGGCAGGGATGTGTGCTGCTTTTCCTCCTTAATTCCCTTGGGATTTAATCCACTAAGTGTGGTCACCTCCTGATTACAATTAAATATTCCCAGAGGTGAAGGGGTGTCCTCCTGTTCCCTCTCAGCTCCTTTGCTTCCCTTACCCTTGTCACTGTTCCTTTTTCATGATTTGTCTGTTTGCTCTCCACCACTTTGTTTTCAATTTCTTTGGTGTCTCTCTGTTGTTTTAATATTTTTTTGCCTCCATTGCACTTCTCCTTTAGATAATGCCTTTCTTCCTCTGCTTATTTCTTTTTCCATACTCTATTGCCCTCTTTGATGACTTTTCTCCTTTGCTCCCATCCTTATTTGCTGTTCTTTGCTTTGGATTTTTGATCCATTGCCACACAGTTTGCCTGGTTTATTTGTTGCCCTTTTTCTTTCTTAATTTCCCTTCTTCCCTACATTTGGCAGTACGAAGACAGCTTATATCTTAATATGCTAATCGTGCCACTGAGATCAAGGTAAAATATTCAGAAAAATGAAATTATATGTGAGTTGAAGTTAAACGCAAAATTCTTCAACGTTTCTCCTCATTCTTTTCTCTGAGGATAAGACAGAGGATCAAAAACTTCTTGTATGCTAAAAGAGTTTTCCTGAAAAGCCAGTATCATCATTTGAATTTTATTAGCAAACTCAGCCTTTACAAAAGAAATGTTTAAAGTTTGTGCAGCATTTTCCTGCTCTGTCCCCTGAAGCAGAGCTGAAATCCTGACCTGTCTGAAACAGTGGCAGAAATCGCCATTAAACTCCTCAGGAGACAGGATTCCACCCTCAGTGCCTGTCATCTGTTTTACTTTCCCAGGTTTTAATACCCTGAAAAATTGAATTCGCTGAAGGAACAGCCCCTTCAGGCCGGGCTCCAGGGAATTCCAGCTGCACTTCAGCCCTCAGAGATGCAGAAGGATCACAGGATTTTGCCTTTTGGCAAATAAAAGAACAAGGGGAGCCCTGAAACCTCACAGTTCTTCCTGCAAAGTTTCTTAAGTTCATGGAGCTTATGAGTTCAGATGTGAGGGAAAGAGCAATGTGACAAGAACACAGAAATGCTTGAAGACAATAAAAAAAATGCAATGCAAGATAGTTTTTGAGGCTTTTTTCCCCTTTTTTTTTTTTTTTTTTCTGGTGCCTCTTTAAGCTTATCAGCATCAGGGTGGCTCAGGCTTCTCTCTCGTTATGTGAAAGGGGCACCATGCCCTGTTCCAATTTTCTTCCTTTGGTATATTTGTCCAAATAGCTGCATTCCCATTGCTCAGCTCTAGTCTACTCACTTGCAAAAGTCAAAGTGGTGCTCTGTGCCATGAAATCTCAGCTTATTCTTAATCCTGCACATTTTTAGCATTTTAGTTACCCCAATCTCCAAAAAGATTGGGCAAGTTGGGTACTGAGAATTTCAGAATTTCTTAGTCCTTTGATAATTTTATTTGCTGAAATCTTTTCTTTGGGTGACAAAAGCAGTGACCATAATTGGCTCTTAGGAAAACTGGGAGGAATGGGTTTGTTTCACACTTTTTTTTTTACTCAGCTGATGGCCTGCTCTGAGCAATTCTTTTGGGAGGAACTTGAAGTGGCAGACATCAGCATGTGGCTCCAGGGACCACAAAATTTTTCTTATGGCTACCCTGAATGCTGTAAAGTGGTTTGTGAATTCCAAACTTCTCTCTTAGCCTTCTTAACCTGTCTAATCTGTCCATCAAATCTTGTTGAATCTTTATTTTGTATTTAAGAAATGTCCAGAGATTTGTTTCTGAATGTTTTTGGTTTTGTTTGTTGTTTGGGGTTTTTTTGTTGTATTTTTTTTGTTGTTGTTTTGGTGGGGTTTTTTTGTTGGGTTTTTTTTGTTTGTTTGGTTGGTTGTTTTTTTTTGTTTTTTGTTTTTTCAAAAAAAATTACACACCAGTTTAAAGCAGAGCTAGCCTAACCCAGAGAAATGGGATGTGAGTTGGGAATTTTGGGAGTGCAGAAGTTGGCTGCTTATATAACAACACCACAAGGCTGCTGCAGGTTTCCTTATCCAGAATTCCCTCTGCTTTCTCTTTTCCAGTTTACTCCACCACTGATCTTTATCCGAAGTCACACAGGCTGCATGCTAAGAGCTGTGCAGAGAATTTGGGCACATAACTGTGCTTCCATTCCCATCTGCATCATTCCACCAATAACAGGTAAGATCCTTGTTCCTTGGATTTCAGGACCAAAGAGTTCAATCTTTGATTACAGTTTGTAGATATTTGTGACCCTTTTGAGCTTGTAAAGATCTGGGTGCACTGCCTGGTGCAATTCTTCATTAGAGGTGCCAGTCACATTTGAAGCAGAAAGAAATGTATGGATTCCAAAAAGGGAACCTGGCAGCTGCAGCTGCTTGGCCCCACTGCTCACACCTGGAAAGTTCTGCAAGGTTTTGGTGCTGGAGCCAGAGAGGCACTGGGGGGTTTGTTTGCAAGGGAAACTGCATGGAGGGGAAATAAAAAGCTGGTTTTTGGGGACAGAAATAGGAGCCCTGTGCCTGGTGTCCCTGTTTCAGACTCTGGGGGTGTCACTGCTGTCCTAAGGGTTCAAAGGGTTAATAGAAAGGGATTTTTGTTGCATTGTGCACAGTACCTGTGATAGTCTCGGCTTAAACTTTAAAGGACAGGTGCAAAGAGAGACAGGGAGCTGAATGCCTGCCTTACATCTTGGAGAAATTGTTCATTCGTGTGAAATGCTGACCTCTGCCATCCTGCCAGGGTGACTGGGCCCTGGGCTGAGAGGATGCTCCAGGGCTGCTTGCAAAAGTTAAAGCTGCCTGGGGACTGCTTTAAAAGGACAATGTCAAGGTTGGGCTACCCAAAATCTGACTTTTTTTTTTTTTTTCCCTCTCCCTTACATCTATTTACAAAGTTCATGTCATTCGCTTGTATGCTTTTACAAATTTTTTAATCTAAACCAAAATGCTTCAATGGCTATTGGAGGGCAGAGATTAAGAGGAGAAGCTGTGAGTGTTCAGTGTGGCAATGCAGATTTGTGAAGGAGGAAAAAAATCCTGGAACAAAACACAGACATGGGGAATGTCTTTGGATTAGGTGATAATCAGCAAATGAGAATGCAGGCTGAAATGGGGAAGGGATCAATGAAAGTGAACAAAGAGAGTTTTTACAAATTGAAAATACCAATGCAGATCCAAACTTAAGTTCACAACAAGTTAATTCAAAACCTCTATTTATTTTTATTCTAATAGTTTTTATTCTGTTGGTATTTTTTATTGCACTGATCCTTTCTCAGTAACAGTAGATTATTGTACATAATTCCTGCCAGAACTGAAATACTCCCTTCCTTCTTTTCTTTGTTTGATGGCCTAATTAAAACCACAGTGTATCAGATTATTTTTTTCCTACGTGCTACAATATCTCAAGACCCTCATAACTCTCACACAAGTATTTCACCCTCTCAAATAATTTCTATTCTAACTGGGCAATAGATGAACCAACTACCTGTGCAAGTCATAAAAGAAAAAGGAACAAGAGGAAGGAGTAAAATCAAAGTTAAGGAAATATTTTTTCTCTCTATAACTGTGATGCTTCCCAGAAAATGCAGGAGAGGATAATCCCACACAAGCAAATCCCCCAAAAAGAACCCAAAAGTGCTGGGGGAACCCAAAACTGCTGGGGGATTGCAGATGGTTTCAGGAATGTCTGGCACTGAGATGAAATGCTCTGCAGTCTGCTCGGTGATCACGAGAGGGCAGCTGTGTCTGACACACACATTCGTTTTTTTCCCCAAGATTTCAGGAGTTTATTCCTGCTTCAAAAAAGTTTTCCTGTGAGCTGCGGGGTTCACTTCTGATTTGTTTCTGAGAAACCCTGGAGTGTCCAAATCTCTTTGCTGGCTCCAGACTGTCCTCCTTGCCTTGCTTTATGGTGTGCTGGCTTTTGTAAATCCTGCAGGAATAAGGGATGGCCTTGGCTCTGCCCTGTGCCACAGGAACAGGAGAGCCCACGAGAGAATCGGCTCCTCCACCCTCCCCAAACAGCACAAACCATCCCGTGTCTTAGGAAATCTTTCTAAAATATTCACTTCTACGAAGCCTTTGAGTGATGATATCAAATTCTAGTACTTGCTAACAAAGATAATGATAGGGGGGAAAAGAAATATTTAAAAAATCCACATCACCTTTTGGCAAAACAAACTTCTCCAATGCCAATTTCTAAATTCTCTCCTTTGTAACTGAGCTCCCTAAAGCAGAGCACCAACCCAGGCAGCAGTAAAGAGTAAAGAAGCTGTCAGGGTTAACAGACACAGCCTCCTGCCAACAAAAATATTTCGTGTTCATCTCTATTACATCCCGCTGTAGCTAATTGTATACTTATGGTAATGGTGCCCTCCAGAGGAATTTTGAAGGAATTCTAATACTCGGAGCTAATACAAAAGATGTTCTAAAACATGAGTGCAACAGGAAAATGGAATTTTATTAAAATGATAAAATACTTGAACCTCGGGGGGGGAAAAAAAAATCTCAGTATCAAAGCTCCTTCTATTTTGCATGCACATTTACATCTAAGAAAAGCTTTTCGTGGTTACAATAGGCTTCTTCATAGTTGAAGTTTGCAGAACTCCATTTGGATCAGGGATGTAAAAGTAGATCAAAAAGTGAAGAATGAGAGAGCTATTGCAGCTGTGAATTCTGAGTGTGCTACTGTGAGTGGGCTCCAGCACTGTCTGGATTTTCTGGATTTTCCCTGACCTTGCCATGGTTCATTGAGGCAGTCACAAGGAAGTGCAGATGTTCAAGGAGCCCTTTGGATGAGAGGTTTGGTTTAGGATCAAGATAAATCATGCTCAGAGTCTCAAATTTCAGTGACCTGCTGTGACATTATAGCTCAGAGGAAGGGCATGCTGCTGTGGAACAACAGATATCTTATTTTAGATCATGTCCTGGAGGTCTGACACAGCTTTCTGAGGTGACACCTCAATGTCCTCGGGTTTCTTCTTTTTTTTTTTTTTTTCTTTTCCTTTTTTTCTTCGTGTTTTTTGGGGTTTTTTTTTTTCCTTTGGGGTTTTTTGGGTTTTTTTGTTTGTTTGTTTTAGGGTTTTGGGGGGTTTTTTTGGTTTTTTTTTGGTTTTTTTTTGGTTTTTTTTTGTTTTTTTTGTTTTTTTGTTTTTTGGTTTTTGGTTTTTGGTTTTTTTTTGTATGTGTGGGGTGTTGTTGTTGTTGTTTGGGGTTTTTTGGTTTGTTTGTTTTAGGGTTTTGGGGGGTTTTTTTGGTTTTTTTTGGTTTTTTTTTTTGTTTTTTTTTTGTTTTTTTGTTTTTTTGTTTTTTGGTTTTTGGTTTTTGGTTTTTTTTTGTATGTGTGGGGGGTTGTTGTTGTTGTTTGGGGTTTTTTGGTTTGGGTTTTTTTGGTTTTTTTTCCTTGGATTTTGTTTTTTTCTTCAGCTCCCAAGCTATGGCGTCATACAGCTCATTTCATATTCTGAAATTTCCATCCCCTCCTCCCCAAAACCACCCGAGCAGCCCATTTAATGACACCTGCAATGGCAGTGAGTTTTGTTTTGCTGTTTGGCACAGCCCACGTTTGACCAGGTGCAGGGCTGGAAGGAGCAGTGCAATATTCCTGTTCTTGGGGTCAGAGGGGGTCTGGTGAGCTCAGCATTTCCTTGGGACATTTTTGAGCTGCTTGTGATGCAGTTCTTGACTGCAGGGTCACCACCCCCAGCCTAAAGCTCCCTCTAAACTGAGCTTTTTTATTTTGCATGACCAACAAAGGAGGTGAAACGAGCTGAGCACAGGCTGGTAGGGCAGGGGTGCTGAGACATCACCTCTGGATGCAGGGAATGCCCCCAGAGCTTCCTGACCTGCCCAGTAACTGTGGTGGGGACTGTGGCTCTTCCTGCCCATCTTCATGGACTCAGTGCAGCAGATTTTGGCATCTTATAGGCAATGGTGGTGCCTTTTAATAAATAATAAATCCCTAATTTATTCTTTTAACACTGCCTGGCCTCTGTTCTCTTTAGGCACCACTGGATGTTACTGTTTTGGTTTGTTTTACAGTAATTCCCCCCACCCAAAAGCACCAGGAATTACTGACTGTGCACACTGTGGAGTCTTGGAATGAGGGTTTTTCAAGGGCTCTTGACTGGGTGCAGATGAGTAGAAGTTCTCTTGCTTTTGTCTCTTCTTTTCCTAAGCCAGTGCTTGCCAGATGATCTGCCTGTGAGCTGGCAGCCCCCATCCAGCTGTAGAGCCCATCATGCACTGATATCAACTCCCCCTCCTCTCTCTTCCCCCGGGTACCTGCCCTTCCTTTCCTCGTCCTGTCCTCCCCAGGTGTGCAGGTGCAGCAGCTCACCTGTGACACGAAGCCCTGTGATCCCTGTCCTACATCCATTGCTGAGAGGAGCTCAGGGCAGGGCAGGGCACAGACCCAGGGGATTTGTGTGCTGCAGTGGGCTGGGTGACTTTGGTGTGCTTGTCCATCACTGCACAAGTGCCACGGTGTGAGGGGGAGTGTGCTGGCCTTTGCAGCCCTCGTTGGTGCTTTGTCATCAGTCTCTGTTTGCCCTCAGAGCCAGGATTAATGGAAAGGTGATTGAGATAATTCTCGTGTTTGGGCTTGGATGTTTATTGTATTTTATCAGAAATTACAGAAAGTGTGACAGCACCTCCAGCTCCTGGCTAGAAGTGGGAAAATGGTCACAGCTGAGCCTGCTTCAAGGCCTTTTAAAGCTAAACACACCAATAAAAGTTTAATACCTACATTATTTATCCTTTTGACCCAATAATAGATTCCCACCACCCTTAGAGTGACACTGACTGACCAACCAAAGGTCACTGCCTGAGTTCTGTGAGGAAGAAGAAGATGAACAAAGGAAAAGACACCACCCAAAATTCTCCATCCTGTCCCCTAACTACTACTATACATAAAAACCTCAAATTTAAAATCCATCACCCAGTGCAAACACACACATCTGACCCACTGCACATTGGTGATTTCTAACTCACCATTCATATTTACTAACTCATTATTCACATTTCCAAGCCTTCTCCAAGGTTTCAGCTCCAGAGCAGTGTTTTCCAGGGGGGGTCTGTGCCTGGGAGCACAGAAAGCTCCAAAACTCCAAATTTCTGGGATCCAACAACGGTGTGAGTGTCCTGCCCAGCCCCACCTCAGCTGTTAAATTCCAGACAGACAATGAACAGGGTCCTCCTTGCTGCCCTCCTGCTTCATGCATCCCAAACCATCATTATTAAAGCAGCACAGGGCCTGACCCAGCAGAGAGCAGCTGCTATTTAAGAATCCTGTGTGTGTGTGAGTGTGTCCCATTGGTGGGGAAGGAATTTTGGGGTGGCAGGTGAAGCTGCATTCCCAGCTCTGCAAGGATCCCTTTGGCAGCCACTCCTTCATGGGCCCATCCAATTGTGGTGGAGAGCTGCTGTGAGCTTCATTCCCACCCAGCAGTTTGTAGAAATGTGTTTTATTGCAGGGAAGCCATCCCTTTGCATTATTTATGTGAAAAGTTAAGTAAATTATTGTTGGCTTTCATGCTGCAGGTAAAGTTGTAATGAAAACAGTAATGAATGCTTTGCTGACATGCACAGGCAGCCTGAGCATGCAGCCAAATTAGCTATCTAAGCAGATGCTTTATATCCTGAATTTCATATAAGGAATGCTGTTCAGTTGGTTTAAAAATTATATATACACCCACAAACTTTTTTTTTTTTTTTTTTAATAAAAGCCATATGGTTGATTTTCTTGTTTGGCTGTATTTTTTTTTTTAAAAAAACAACAGTTTCAATTGTACTGTGAGCAACTATGGCAGTAAAATTCAAGTTGGGAGAAAGAAATAAGAAGCTGACCATGTGCAAGAAGGTCAGGGAAAATTCAGAAATATTGTATTATTTAAGCTGCTGTAACACTGCAATATGGGCAATATTGCAAATAGAGATGCTCTTATGGTTAAAGAGTTCTAAATTGGTTTTCTTTGGTAAAGTAGAGCTCAGGTCTGCCAGAGTGAGTCACTGAGCTCTGCCCTTGGGGGCTCTTTGCCCTCCTCCTGCCCTGGCAGCCTTGCAGAATTGCCCAGCATCAGCAGCTGCAATGGAAAGGGGGTTTGGGCACAGGGCTGAGATGGTTCCCCACTGAATTTCCCATAGGGAAAGGCTGCAGTGGAGGCTGGGGAGTTTATCACCAGTGTGCCACTATCACTAGAGTGGTTTTTATGTTTGTGCAGCCTGTGGTGTGAGCAGTTTCTAAAGATCAACAAACCCCACTGAACAACCTGCCATGAGTTTCCCAACTGAGCAGGCACAGCAGGCTGGGAAGGTGGAAAGAACAGCACAGGAAAACAGTGGAAGGAACAGAGAAGGTAAGAGAAATGGAAGAAAATAAAGTGAAATTTGTGAAGCCTTATGAGTAAGACCTTTGGCTCTCAGCATTCTTCAGGGTTTTTTGACCTTCAGCTGAAACTTGTGGGTTGACTTCTTTTCTGAATCTTTTAATTTCTCTTCTTTTATAATATAATACAAATAAAATAATAAGCATTTGTATGTATATACCTATTTTAGGTTTTGGAAGAGATATCTATGTATGTAAGTGTACACACATATATTTGTATGCATATATTTATGTTTTTAGATGTGTACACACATACATACTTGTATGCATATGTATATATGTTTTTAGATACACATATATAACCTTCATACATAAAAAATTGCCTCCTTCTCTTATTTTAACTCCCGATTTTAATATATATGAAGCCCCTTCTCCATTTCAGCACCTAATTTTTTTCAGCAATTTGATTTTTTTTTTTATTTTTTTTTTTTTATTATTTTTTATTTTTTTTTTTTTTTTTAAAGCAGGAGTAATTGTTTGTGCCGGGAACAACGCTGTTGAAGGGCGCTGTTCCTTTCAGAGGATCAAAGTACAAAAGATGTTCAAATAAAAGGGGAGATTAAGTTCTGTGGGCTACATTTGGTCCCAGCTAGCTTTGCAGGCAGTGTGTGCAGGCTGTGCAGGTTGATCTTTCACAACAGCGTGTTTCAAACCTCAGGAGGGTGTTGGTGACTTAGTCACTTTGTATATTCGATGTAGGTGTCAGCAGAGCCTGTGAAAATGTTTTCTGTGTTAAACAATTTTTTTTTCAATTTGTTTTTCTCAAGAAAGTGGAACTTTGCTTCCCTCCCCCTCTTTCCTCTCCGTCCTTTCCCTTACTTGTTCTGAGTAAACAGAGGGTGAGGAGTTTCCAGAATTTAAAAGTCCTCCTTGCCCTTTACAACAAACGTCTCCTTTACTGATGAATCACTCTAATGACTCAACCTCTGTATTGTGTCTGTTGCAACTTTTATTTTCTTTGCCCAGCAGCATCTACTGTGCTGGTTTTTACTAAGCAAGGTGGGAGGGCACAACCCCGGCTGATGGAACTTGTGAGAAAGAAACAAGGCCTGAGATACAAAACAACCCTTTCCTTTCCTTTCCTTTCCTTTCCTTTCCTTTCCTTTCCTTTCCTTTCCTTTCCTTTCCTTTCCTTTCCTTTCCTTTCCTTTCCTTTCCTTTCCTTTCCTTTCCTTTCCTTTCCTTTCCTTTCCTTTCCTTTCCTTTCCTTTCCTTTTCCTTTCCTTTCCTTTCCTTTCCTTTCCTTTCCTTTCCTTTCCTTTCCTTTCCTTTCCTTTCCTTTCCTTTCCTTTCCTTTCCTTTCCTTTCTTTCCTTTCCTTTCCTTTCCTTTCCTTTCCTTTCCTTTCCTTTCCTTTCCTTTCCTTTCCTTTCCTTTCCTTTCCTTTCCCTCTTCTCTTCTCTTCTCTTCTCTTCTCTTCTCTTCTCTTCTCTTCTCTTCTCTTCTCTTCTCTTCTCTTCTCTTCTCTTCTCTTCTCTTCTCTTCTCTTCTCTTCTCTTCTCTTCTCTTCTCTTCTCTTCTCTTCTCTTCTCTTCTCTTCTCTCTACCAGTATTGTTGTTCATCTGCTGCTTAAACACAAAATCCTTTTTTTTTTTCTTTTTTTTTTTTTTTTTCTTCTTTTCTTTCTTTCTCATCACTTTGGTGCAGGAATTCTTTGCTCCATCGCTCTCTCTTCCAGCAGGAGCTGGACAATCGTGACTGTTCCCACAAGGAGCAGCTTTCTGAGAGGGACCAGCCTGGTCAGTGATGGTGACAGAAATGTTGGTGTCCCCTGGAGCCAGAATAAAGCTGAGTGGACACAGAGCTCTGTGTTCCAGCTCAGTTTGGGGGAATGACAGCAGGTGGCACTGGAGAATAGGAGCACAGAGGATGGATCTCATGGAATGGAGCAGTTTCCTCACTGGAGCTCTCTGCAGTTTTCCATCCCCACGGATTGCTCAAACACTTTGCTGCACTCCCTTTGCAGCTCCCTGTTATTACTCGAAACCCCAAGGCTTCAGACACCAGATCTCTATTTCAGAAATCTCCTGTGAAGCAACACTGAGTGAGTAAAACCCGCTCCATTCTGGGGGTGTGCAGAGGTTATTTTGGCAGCTGCTGCTCTGTGTCAGACCTGGCTCCAAAGAGCTCAATCAAATCCGGATTATTCCTCAGTCTGTGGCTCCTGCCGGCTGGTGGAGCAGCGAGAATATCGAACAGAAAGAAAGGAAACATCCCGGGCACTGTCTGCTGCTTTTGTCTCGGGAAATTGTGTCCCACATGCCAGCAAAAGAGGAGGAGACAACTCTTGGTAGTTCCAGGAGGAATTAGGGTAGAAAGTGACTCAGCAGTTCCCTGTCTGCTCCTTTAGTGGGAGGCACAAAATTATGGCCACCCTAAAAGCCTGGGAAAATTCTGGAAATGTTCAGAGTTTCCCAAGAAAAACCTTCAGGGGCTTCTCCCAGAAATGCCCATGGGGAGAGAGGCAGAGGGGTGCCAGCTCATTTTGTGTTTTGTGTGTTTGGAATATGAGCTTTTCCCATCAGTGTTTTCCTGTTTTCTCAATCCTCCTCCTTCAGCTGTGTCCACTCCCCGTGAGGTGAAGCCACACCACAAAAACTCTGAAATTCAGTTCCCAAAACTGGCGTGTTCCCCTCTCTCAGGGTCACTTCCCTGTGGTCACTGTGTCTGAGCACAGTACAGCACAAATGCCACCAAACAGCTCACAGAGCAAGCTGATATTTTAAGAGAATATATGGAGAATATTTGGCAAAAAATGCACCAGCTTTCACCAACCGAAATAAGTTTTTTCCTTGTCTAACTGCTTTGAAATCGCACTGACATCACTGACAGCTTTTATGCTTTAAAGGCTGGGGCTTTTATCCTGCCGTGCTTTTTTTTCAAATTATAACTTCAGTTTATCAGATGTAAGATATCAGATATTAATTATTAACTTTATATGCTTTATCCTAATGTGTTCAATCTTATTGTATGGCTTTTTCTAACCCAAATACTGTTTTGTTGACACTTCCTCCCTCCCTGAATCCTGAGGATATTTTCCTTGCCTGTCACAACCTTGGGATTTTTACTTGAATTTGGAATAGCCACTTGAGTGGAGCACTGTGTAACTTTTTATGGAATGGTATGAAGTGTGAAGGCGAGTGTTCCCCCAGGGAATTCCCTCTGTGCTCCCTTTTATGGAGGCTCTTGGAGGTGGTGGAAGGTGGCCAGTGCTGTGTTTACTGCAGCTTTTCACACCCTTTACAGCAGCCAAACCCTCACTGGTCCCTGGGAAATATCCCAAAATAAGGGAGGTTCTTCCACTGCTTTTTCAATAAAGCACCCAAGTTTTTTGGGTGGGTTTTTTTGGTTTGTTTGTTTGTTTGTTTGTTTGTTTTTGGTTTTGTGGGTTTTTTGTTGTTTTTTGGGGTTTTTTGGGTTTTTGGGTTTTTTTGCCTTGTGGTTTCTCCATCCAAATTTAATTTTGGAGGGTTTGGCTTTTTTTTTTTCTCCTACAGCTACGAAGCCCTCCTTGTCTATTGGAACAACAGCTGTATTTTCACATCATCGTGTGGTTCTGGGATCAGGGGCTTTAAGGGAGAATCCCAATCAATACTGTAAAATATCCAGCACAGAAAAAGAGACCTGAGAGTCTCACAGCACTGCAAGTACCACAATAATACTTTGCACAGCTGGACATGCACGTGAATCCTGCTAAAAAATCCTGCTAAAAAATCCTGGTAAAAAATCCTGGTAAAAAATCCTGCTAAAAAATCCTGGTAAAAAAATCCTGGCAGGCTGGGGGCTCAATCCCTTGTGCCATCCCAGCTCTGACACTGAGGAGCCAAAGCCACTCTGCCATCATTTATATTGTCCCCTCCCATGACAGCAGCTGGGAGCTCCTCTTGGAGCAGAGAAATTTATTTTTTTTTAATCCTGTTTTTGTGCAGAAATCTTCCTAAGAGGCAATTCTTTCCCTTTAATAAAGTCGTTATTTTAAGCGTGTTGGAAACCCGCACTGAAAGTGTGAGGTAATCTGCCACTCTATATATAAATAAAAGTTTAAAAAGTACGGTTGGCTTACCAAATCGAGAGGGAGAATAGATAAGGTGTTCCCTGCAGTTTGAATTTTCCCTGAGGGATGACTGGGGAAGAGAATCATCGCTGCCATAAACCGGTTAAACAGGAAAGAAAAACTCCTGATGGCAAAGTGACACCTCCTCGATAATGAAAAGCACACGGGTCACAGGGAAATGTCTGTGAGCAGGAAGGCACAGGAGGCTCCAAATCCCTCCAAAATATTGTGTTTCGGGTAAGGAGTTGTAATAAATATCCTTACTGCTTAGCAAGTGTCCCAATCATCCCCTCCTGGGATCTGCTCAAAGGGAAAATTGAGCCCCCAACCTGCCAGGATTTTTTTACCAGGATTTTTTTACCAGGATTTTTTTACCAGGATTTTTTACCAGGATTTTTTACCAGGATTTTTTAGCAGGATTCACGTGCATGTCCAGCTGTGCAAAGTATTATTGTGGTACTTGCAGTGCTGTGAGACTCTCAGGTCTCTTTTTCTGTGCTGGATATTTTACAGTATTGATTGGGATTCTCCCTTAAAGCCCCTGATCCCAGAACCACACGATGATTCCAATAGACAAGGAGGGCTTCGTAGCTGTAGGAGAAAAAAAAAAAAAAAAAGCCAAACCCTCCAAAATTAAATTTGGATGGAGAAACCACAAGGGAAAAAAAAAAGAAAAAAAAAAAAAGAAAAAAAAATAGAAACAACTCGGGTGCTTTTTTGAAAAATCATATAAATGTTGCCTCCTTAGTGATTTTTTGAAAACTGTTTTATCCCTGCACTTGACAAGGCTCAGAAGGTGAAAGAGTGGCTGGCACAGAGCCAGAGCTGCCCTGAACTTTGCACACAAGCCCTTAGGATGCTCCTGAGCACAGGGTACAGGAAAACACAGTGGTGAACGAGCCAGGTTTTACATTTGACATTTCTGTGCCATCGTAAACAGAATTTGTTTGAAATGCAAGGGAAATTATTTTAGAAACAGATGGAAAGGTGTGAGAGGTACAGGGTTTTTTATGCCTTGCAGTCTTCCAGACAGCCAAGCTTTTTTTTAGGAAGATGGGACTGGAGGCAGATTTCATTATTTGATCTTCTATTTCTTCCTGAAACATCCCAGTTTTCAAGATGAGTTAAAAAAAGAGTGAAATATCTTGTAATTCTTGATTTAATGGCTATATCATTTTCTTTCTCGTTTTCTTTCTTTTATTTACCTGCTGTAGAAATGAAAAACAGAGAAAGTTGTAAATTAGGACAATTTTGTACAAGAATCTTTTGTTGTTATGCTTTTTTTTTTAATTTTAGTGGTGTCATTTTTATCTAAAAACGCAGTGAACTTGAGGATTCATTCTGAGAGAAAGCTGCAAAACTGTAATTGCATTTTAGATCACCATTCAAAGTGGTATGCATCACTTTGGTTCTTTGGCCCAGTGTTATTTCATAAATGTGAGGGGTTTTTTTCAGCAGTGTTAAAGCAAACCAAAGCATGCCACACGTGGAATTACTAAGTGCAGTGTTTGAAACAGTAGTTCAGCCTCTGAATTTCAGGTTTTATTTCAGCCTGGTTAGGTTTTCATTTCATTTCTCATTCCACACTGTGGGTGACAGAAGGTTATGTCACTTAGAGTTTGAGTTAAAATGAAACAAAAATAAATAAAATTGGGATGAATCTCTTCTGTTGTAACAGAGATTTTCATTGCAAGGTCCTATTATCTAAACTAATACAGAATTTGGGGGCTTAATGGAAAATCTATTTGTGGAGCTAAGCTTTAGCAATTTCTGAGCACATTTTTATCTCAACAGTTTTTTTTCTTTTTTCTTCTAGGGAATCCATTTTTTTTTACTGAATTATTAAATCAAATGTCTCTATTTCTTTTAGGTGATCAAGTATTCCAGCACAACTGTGTGCAGTGTGTGCTGTTGCTGTTTCTGTGTCATTTGGGGCATTTAGGTTACATCTCTATCAGTAAATACAGAAACAGGCCAAGGCCTTTAGGGAAAATGGCTCAGAATAGACTTTGGTTGTAGAACTAAAAAAAAAAAAACAACAAAAAAAAAACATTTCTATCCTCATGGCTGCTGACAGCAGTTTCCAGTGCATGCTGCCCATCTGAGCCATTGGAGTATTTGGCACGTGCCAAAATCAGGTCAGGAATTTTGCTGGTAGTAACATTAATGATGGAGCTGCAGAAGCTCATGCCCTTGCCTGTTAATTTACTAAAAAAATCTCCAGTCTCAGGCTTTGAGGATAAATTTCTTTTGCAAAACAAGAAACCAAAAAAAAAAGGCTGAAATATATATTTTTTTTTCTCCTCCCCTTTATATATGCCATATCCTAGCTTTTGGGGATTATTAATTGGAGGCCCATGTCTTCTATATTCTTTGATTTAACTTTCTTCAGCTGATTACCCTAAGATAAAAAGTGGTAGAATATGAAGGAATTGGAGGCAGAAAAGGAGGAAAATGTGAATGAGACTGACAACCATTAATATAAAGTTTTCTTTCCTGCATTGTGTGCTATGCAAGTGTAGAAATGATGGGAAAAAACAGAGAGATTTTCTTTAATATTTGTCAAAAATCAGTATTTAATATTTAGATCAGCTCTTTCAGGCATCCTGTTGCTATTATTTAGTAGTCAAGGATAATAACAATAGTAGTAATTTGTTGTTATTATTCTAACTACATTAATTATAATTTGTCTGGAAATAAGGATCAGACAAAAGAGTAATCAAGCTCCACATTAAGATAATATTTCCACTCTCTGGAGAAAGCTCTAAAATAAAAAAAAAGACCAGATGAGTGTAGTGCTTTCATTATATTAGCTATTTTGGGGTTTAACTTCCATTCTGTGCTTCATTTCAGTGCTTTGTGGCTCCAGCTCTGAACGTTGCTCTCTTGACCTTGGAATTATTGGGAGATTTTCCTGAGGACAGAAAGGAGTGGAGTGAAGGATCAGCCATGGCACATTTTGGGAGGATGCCCTTCTCACACAGTGAATTTTGGGAGGGGCAGCCTGGGCCCCAAGCAGCTCATCGTGGTTCTGATGGAAGGATCCCCCTGGGATTTGATCCAATAATTGATGAAGTCAACAACGAATTCATTTTTTACGGTTCATCCCACCCACATCCTCACGAAGAAATGTTTTTCCCATCAGATTTTTCCATGAGGAATGTGCCTGGCCATCACCTCCACGGTCACCCTGTGGTGTCCCATGGAGAGCTTTTCCCTGGCAATCCAGGCACAGTTCTGGGCTCCAGATCTCCTCCAGTGCCTGCCTGCAGGAGCTGCTCCGTGCTGGATTCCCAGCAGGGACAGCTCCACGGCAGGCAGAGTGCAAATTCAGCTCCCAGTGTGGAAAGGAGCACCACAAATCTGGAGTTTCAGATAGGCTTTGACAGTCTGGGTGCTCCAAGTCCTGTTTTCTTAGACAATGATCCATTTGGACAAAAAGTGAGAGAAGAAAGTGGGAATGGGGAAGTTTTTTTAACCAACAATTCCAGAAGATGCAGCATAGGTCCTACCCATCCCCAGGGCTCTGGACATAACACAGAGGTATTTAAACCTTCTTATATTAACAGTGTTTAAAGGTTTTTGTTCTGGTTTGTGTCCTTGTACTTTGTGTATTCACTCACACTGTTGCAACATGGATTAGAAGCACTTAATTTAAAGACCTTATGAAAAATTAAACATTTATGCCTCAGGGGAAGCAAAAGAATTTTATACCAGAAGAGAATCCAGATTATGGTCCAGAATGCTCCAGTAGGCTCATTTTATGGCTCACTGAAGCATAAAACTACCAGAGAAGGATAAGTAGAGAAATGTAGAGTAAGTTGTGTTTGAAGGATAAGATAACAAATCTTTATTGTCTGATATGAAAGCTGAGACTCGAAATAACAATACATTCTGTTGAATCTGGTGGGAGTTTTTTGGGTTTTGTTTGTTTGTTTGTTTTTTGGGTTTTGGGGGGATTTTTTGGGGGTTTTTTGTTGAGACAGATTACTGTCTCTGTGTCTAGTCTGGCTGACACATCCTGATCCTGAGAGATGAAGCATAGCCTGTCCTACCTTCCCCATGTTCTGCATGCACTTCTGTGTGCATACATAATTATTTTCTAAAAATAGACCCATCTACTCTTAACTGTGAAGCTGGATCCTCTGACACACACTCTGGCTTTTAGCTGTCTGACTGAGGCAAACCCTTTCTCTTTTTTCCCTCCTCCATCAGGTGTTCATAGCTCTATTTTGCCATTTTTAATAACCATGTCTTATGGGGCTCCCATGACTCTCTCTGTGATGTTATATCTGTCCTCATTTTCTTTCTTTCCAAATCCTGATACGGAGAAGGGAAAAGAAAATGATAAATCCTGCCTTTCCTCCAGTCCTTGTTAGCATTCTGAATCACTGTAGGAATCCTGAAATAGCCTACAGGATCCCTCTGCACCATGAATATTAAAAGACAGTTTAGGTTCACCTCCTGCCTTTAACTCCCAGTGATCACAGTATCACACAGCAAAGGGGAAGAGGCACTTGATTGACTTGTTTCTGTGTCTCTGAATAAGAAGAACTATAAAAGTAAACATATGCAGGCCCAGACAGATGGGAAGGCAGCGGGGGGGGAAATGTATCTGAGGACAAGAACTCTTAAAACCAATCCTGTGCGCTGCATTTTGGAATTTCGGTGCCGAATACAAAAGAGGAGGGGAAGAATAGGTGGGGAGACAAAAGGCTGTTGTTGCTTTTTACTCGTGATAGGAAAACTAAAGCATGCTGACATGATGATAAAAAGAACAAGCCTTCTCAGGAGAAAAGCAGAAAATAGTGGGATACAAATGAGCAGGAGGAGATTGAAATCCTAGGATGGGTAGAGAGAAGAGGTGCTGGAGGAAGCAAGCATTTCAAACCAGGCACAAATGCTTCTGTGAGGGAGGAGGAGAGAATTATAGGGGAGGGAAGAGAAGAGCTGAGTGAGTCAAGGGCAACTACAATCGAATGTGTGGGAGGATTTGATTAAGTCAGGGAAGTATTTGAGCTGTTTAGCTTGAAGAGGAAGAAATGGGAGAGAGGAGTGAATTGATTTGTAGCATAAAATTCACTGTGGTCACAGGAATTCCTTCAGGGAGAAAAAGCCATGTCAGGACAGAAAGAGAGCCAAGGGAAGGGGCTGGCAGCTGAACCCCGAGATGATAAGGGAAAATAAGAGTGAAAGAAACTCTTAGAGAGAGGGAAGAGAAAAAAAAACAAAAAATAAAATAAAAAACTATAAAGTAGTTACTGCTGCTGGGCTGGGATTTTTGGAGAAGACAAGGGCTGGGGTGACAGACCTGATGCTGAGTGGGACAATCAGAAGGGCTGGAAAAGTGGAACACCACAGCAAAAGAATGAGAACAGGTTGGGTTTGAGAGGTCCAGAACAAGTAAATAATGCAGCCAGGTAGCAGGAGATGAGAACCAAGACTTGAGAGTGACATACAAAGGGTGCTGAGACACAGAGATTGGAACTGGAATGGGCCATAGGTGGGCAAGGGGAAATAAATATTCACACTGCTGAAATCATAATGGCATTCTGATCCATTCTTGGCTGCAGTTGTATGGCCTTAGGCTTTATTTAATGTCTGCTAATCAAAATATGTCCAATGTAATAAAGGAAACATTATTTTTTTTCTGGCCTTTTCATTACAGGTCAGATGTTCAAAAATGGTAAAGGTAACTATCTTCACAGCATCCTACTGAAAAGAGATGTTCTTTTTTTCCATATTAGAAAGAAAACTGAAATAAAACCTAAAAAGTATCTAATATATTTAGCTACTCCATCTGTGATATTTAGGATGTAATTTTAGATTCCAATGTTTTCAGAGTAACTAACAAGACTCATATCTTCACCCAAGTCCCATCAGCACACCAAACATCCTGATTGTGTTTTGGGTGCTCCAGAAATGAGAAATACACTATTCTACATATTCTTCATATTGTTCATATTTGGAAGGATGGTTTAGGTGACTTGATTAACATAATGTGAGAAGTCTTTGGATGAAAAAGATTGCAGACATCAAGGGATGCATTCAGTTGCTTCATTCCTGTTGTCATTATTTCTCTCCATAGGCACTTCTGTCTCATTCACTGCCTTCCTTTAACATCTTTGCAGTGCAGGGAAACTCAATTCCTATTGGAAAATAATGTGCAATAATGTGATCATGTAATTAACATTTTGCCTTGATATGCAAGAAGAAGAAGAAGAAGAAGAAAGTAAAGTTTCTGGAAACTGTGTGAAAAGAAGACATGAGCAAACTAAACCTCTCACCCCTGTGATTCATTGATGGAGCTGGAGCTCTTTCTCTCCTTTATGCACCTCTGCCACCAGAATGGATCAGAGTGACTTAGCAATGGTGTTTTCCAGATGTGTAGGCTATTACTGGGCTGCACAGGATTCCTGTTTGCCTTTAGGAATCACTCAGAGGTGCTGCCAGCAAAGATGAAAAAATAGCAGAGGGTTCCTGTGTCACTCCTGTGTCCTGCAGGAGAGGATCCAGGTTGCAGCTTTGGGCTCTCAGGCTCCTCTTTTCCATAATTTAGTAATTATATAATCATATTTTTCATGCCACGAGGATGTGGGGATTCATTCCCAGGTTTTTGTGGCAAATCATGCATTCCAATTCTTGTCCTTCTTCCTGCTCAATTCCTCTCTGTTTCTCCTTTCTTAGTTTGCACTTGTGATTTTGCTCTTTTAATACCTTCAGTCCCATTTAAGATCATGGCCCAGCCTCACCTTTTCTTATCCTAATTTTCTTAGTTTTCACTTATTTCTCTTTTTCCATGTAGTTTCCAGGGCACTGTACCTGCTCTTCAAGGACAGAGCTGCAGGTGAAAAAGGAGCCTTTGCTTGGTTTTGTAGTTTGGGGTTTTTTTAATGAATAGGTAATTGTGGGAGGCTGCTATTGTTACCAAATCACTCATAATTTCTAAATAGTGAACATTCCCCCAGAAGTTTTTATTACTGTCTGAGGACACAAATTGTAAGGTAGGTGCCTAAACAAAATAGAAAGGATGAACCAGTGGAGGTGTTGTATTTTCACTGGATTTTGAACTTCTTCAGCAGTTCTTAGAACCAGGGAATGATGGACTATTAGTTTCAATTGCTAAATTTCATTTTACTCTCCTATTATTTACACCCTCAGAATTATCCATTGTTTTTTCCCACCAGGCAATTTCAATTTTCCCCTCTATTGATGATTCCCCCTTAGTAGCTTTAAATTTCATATGCACTCTGCTAATGCTTTATGTGGAATTGTGGATAATGTAAATACCACATACCATCAGTTTTGGGTCTCATTGTATTGACATAAGGTTTCTGACTTTTGAGCTTTCAGTTCTGCCATCGTGATTTCCCCACCAGCCAGCTCCCAGCAGATCTCTCCTCTTTTATAATCATCCTGCCTTTTAAACTTTAAATAAAATTTCCCACCCTGCATCTTTTAATGCATATTGCACTTTCTTGGCCAGCCAAAAA
The DNA here is from genome assembly GCF_052056855.1 of Sturnus vulgaris. Taxonomy (NCBI): domain Eukaryota; kingdom Metazoa; phylum Chordata; class Aves; order Passeriformes; family Sturnidae; genus Sturnus; species Sturnus vulgaris. The sequence goes on along the minus strand of NC_142247.1, from coordinate 1,211,951 downwards.
GAACCCCAAGTTCTGTTTATTAGCTATTTTTAAATACATTTCCACGCTTTTATATAAATTTTTATTCAAATTCTAAAATAAACCTTTTGCTACGTCTCAGTCTCTTTTTCTGTGACATTTCCCTTCTCTTTCTGGAGGGATTTAAAAGCTCTTCCACAGTTAAGCCTTGTAATGTCTCCACCTACAAGAGCAGACAGGGCTTGCAGATGTAATAGCATTAAATTCTTTCCTGGAGGGGATGTTGTGGCTGAAGAGAGCTCCAGACAAACAGACAGAGGGATTTTTCACCCCCCAGCAGTGGCTCAGACCTCTGCTCTCCGAATTCACAAAAATAGGTGTGGATTTTTCGTGTTCTGTAGAGTCCCCTGGTGCCCTCCTCTCTGTCCCAGGACAGCTTTGTGGAGCTTGAGGGGATGCTGAGCTTCCTGCCAGGGCAGAAAGGGAGAAAATAAGGATTGAAACACACTGGGGCATGAGATTCAGTTTATCCTTCTCCCTTTTGTAAACTAAATATCTGCATTTGGAGTGATAACTTGTGTGCCTTGATAGCAGGTGAAGTGGGAAAGCTTTGTCTGAAATTCCTCATGTTCTGCATGGAGAGGAAAAGCAGCTCCTACCCAGGGCTGCTGCTTTGTGATTTCTGAAAGCATTTAGAGTGCAGCCAGAACGGGTCATTTGTGTCCCTTTGGAGCAGCCAGAACGGGTCATTTGTGTCCCTTTGGAGCAGCCAGAACGGGTCATTTGTGTCCCTTTGGAGCAGCCAGAACGGGTCATTTGTGTCCCTTTGGAGCAGCCAGAACGGGTCATTTGTGTCACTTTGGAACTCCATCACGTCAGGGCAGGAGCCATAGGCTCTCGTGGAACTCAATTCAAGTTTAGCCTCATGGTCTTTCTGATATGTAAATAACTCAGCTCTGTTTATTCCGGGGTCTTTTTGGTGTTTTTAGGCTGCAGGTTGGTCAATCCAGCTGGTTGAAGCAGATGGAGGAAGTAATGAAAACATTGCTGGTTTTTGCAAGGCAGTGGAGAAGTAAGTAATGAAAAAGCTTTTTTTCTTTTTTTTCCCCTTTTTTTTTTTTTTTTTGCTTTTTTTTTGGCCAACTATCACATTTCACTCACATGAATTGGATTGGTTGTCCCTGTGTGTTGGGGCTGGCTGGGATGGAGTTAATTGCTGGGCTGTGCTCATTATTGTGACATTTGTCTGCAGCCCTTCTTCCTGGAAAGGGGCTGGACATTGCCTGCTGATCAGAAATCGAGAATATTTTATCTTCCCTTAACTAATGGGTGGCTTTTACTTTTGTTGAACTGCCTTTACCTTGACCCAGTAGGGTTTTTCTCCCATTTTTTCTGCCCCTGTACTGAAGAGGAAGGGAGTGGGAGAGCAGCTTGGTGGGCACCTGGGGCCAGCCAGCCCCATCAGCATCCCATAGCTAACTCCACTTCTAATTGTGATTTAAATATTAAAAACCGCTAAGGAACATTAATTCAAAAAACTATTTTCTCTACTTTCTGCTTTATTAGTGATAAGTACATTTAACTCTTCACTGTTGATGGCTTATAGTGTGTGACACTTGCCATCCTTTTTCTGTCATTGTCCTGGACAATATTTAGTGCCTGTGCAACTCTGATCAGGAAAATAAGAGCTGGAGGAACTGATTGGGGACAGAATTGCTGCACACTGTCATGATGAAAAGTGAGACTTAGCAAGTGACAAAACCTGCTTTAATTACACTTTACATTCACACTTAATAGCCTGACTTAATGGGATAGAACATTCTTTACTTTCTTAATCCTCTGCAGAAAAATTAATTGTGTTGAAATCCAAGCACACAAAAATTTACAAGTATTTAGACCATCTGTGCAGATTGATTTTTCTTTTGTAGATATTCACTGATCACACTTTAAGTTGTCAGCACAAATGCAAGCTTTTCCTTTCTGGAAAGTAGCTGGAAAATGGAATCCTGATTTTGTCATTAGACTTTAATGAATTGATTTTATTCAAGGTCAGCCAAGCCTTCTTCTCTTAAAAGAAAAAAAACCCAAAACAACCCAACCAAAAAAAACCCAGTTTGATGTTGCACTGAAATTAAGGGAGAGTATATGATATATTGAAATGGGATGAGCAGCTTCCAAACATGCTCAGTGCAATGGCTCAGTTTCCTTTTCCATCAGCCTGAACCCCAACCCAATTCTACCATGAGATAGATGCATGAAGACACATTCCACATGGCTGCTTTCCTCCCAGCTATTCAGATTTTTTTAATGTCTAAATATTCTAATTATAGGGAAAGCTTCATATTGATTTTTGAATAGATGAGTTTATTTACAAGGCTAAAAAGAAAAAATATGAATAAGTCATTCTTGTCTTGCAGAAACTTGCTTTGTGTGTGTGTGTCATGAACTAATATTCTTAGGAAGAAAATAAGAACAGCTTTTGCTTTGCTTCTATTAAATAAGCAGAGAAACGTTTTTAGGACTGCCACCAAAAGACCAAAAAAATGTCATAAATTTTCAAATAACTTACATATTCAGTCTTTCCAAATGAGCATCCTCCCAGTCCCCAGTGACTCAGTTGCTGGCAGTTTCAGGTGTCACAGGCAGGCTGTGTCATTCAGATTCTCTCATGCATTCCTGCAGCTCCAGCTCGTAGCTCAAACAGAAACCCACTGTGTTTTTCTCCAGGTAATTCTTGCACAGTCTCTAATTGAAGAATTTGGTTTTACACCAGTGTAAATCAGTCTCCAAAACACTTTCTCAGGTTGTGCTGTGACCATGAGCAGAGCTGTAGTGAGCAGCCACCCCTGGGTGGTTTCAGAGCACATCCTACAGAGAATTTCAGGCCAGCAGGGGCCAGGCTGGCAGACTCAGGGCTCAGTGCTGCAAAATGCAGAGTTCCTCCACTTCGTGTGTGCCACGATGTGCCTGGCACTGCACAGAAACTCATCATGCCACGAGATGCTGTGAAATAGCAAATCCCCATAAATGTCAGTGCTTTCTGTACACACTGAGTTGTTGCAGCACCAAAAGCGAGTAGCACAAGGTTTTATTTGTGTAATGTTTGTACAGTAATTCAGTTATGCTTTGGAAGACCCAAACTCTATAAAAGCTTTGCAGTTTTACCCTCCTGCTCAGGCCAGAAGCTCTTTAATCACACGAGAAGAGTAGATGACCATAAATAAGCAACACTCTGAGAAACTGAATGCTTTTTTTAATCTGAAAAGCAAATCTGTGTCCCCACATTTTGCTAAAACACAAGCAGTGCAGGGGTAGGGAAGGAGAAGGGGTTTGTTTAGTTTTGGAATGACTGCCAGTGAGCTGAGGAGGATTCATGGGCTGGTGATTGGAGGCTGCATAAAGGGCAGTGAAGTTTCATCTCATTCAGTCCTTGCCTTTCTTGCAGAAACAGGTGAAAAGCTGTGCCCTGTGCACAAAGCAAATAGGCTGACACCAAGCAGCCAGGGCAGCCAAGCAGCCTGTGCAGTGTAAGGGCTCCTGGGCAGGAGCATAAACCCACCTGGTGCTGCAGCTACTCCTGTCAAGCCTCATTTCCTCTCACCCCACTGAAACATCGAGCCCCTGGCTTTGCATGATAAGAAATGAGCTGCTTTGTTGGGTTATTAATTTTGGAAGCCTAGGCTCTCTATTTTTTAATTTTTTTTTTTAATTTTTTTCCTTCTCATGTTGTACAAATGCAGGGCACAAAGGTGCAGCTCACGTGGCTTTTTAAGAGACTTGGGCAGCAGCTCTGAGGCTGGAGGTAACAGAGTCATAAAAACTTGGATGTGAGACCTGGGGTTCAAAATACACTCAGCAGAGACATTACAAAGCACTCCCAGCTCAGAAGCTACAAAATACTTCATGTGATGAAAAAGAAAATGCAGGATAATTAGTACAAAAAAAAAAAAAGAGAATGCAGGATGCTTAGTACAAAAAAAAAAATAAGAGAATGCAGGATGCTTAGTACAAAAAAAAAAATAAGAGAATGCAGGATGCTTAGTACAGAATATTTGGGTTCAGCTGTTCAATGTTCAGGCCAATTAGTGAAATGTAAAGTACAGTGTGTACCCTCACCTGCAGCTGCAGAGTGTGTTTGCTTGAAAAGCAAATTTAATCCCAGCTGATTGCCATAATTCCTGTGGCCAGTGTTCACCAGGAAATGGGACCTCGGGAGGAATTAGTTTCTGCAAGTCTGTGGTAATTGGAAGGAGGAGGGGCCATATATTTTATATTTAATGGTGTATCAGAGGGACTCAATGACTGTGACTGCACTCCACAGACTTTTACATAAATACCCAGGGTTTTAGTAATGAGATTGGGTTAGAGAGAATTGTGGAAAAAGCCACTCCTGAAGATTTTGCACGGGAAGAATGTTCCTGCATTCCTTGTGCCAGATGTTCTGGTTGCAGCTGTCTGTGCATGTGCTCCTGCCCAGTTCTGAGTTCAAATCTGTTATTGAAGCAAATATTTCATTTCTACTGTTCTGTCATTTCTACTGAGCTCAGTGCACACTGAACTCTCTGTTTAAACTCCTTTTCCTCTCACTGAGGTCAAGCTCAGCAGTGGTTCTGTCAACTTCGTGAAGATTTTGCTGATGGTTTCCCTAAAATGACAGATGTAGTTGTGTGTGTGCTGATATGTAGTTGTCTCACTGAAGGATGAAAACAGAGTTTGTGTTGCTGCCATTTCTCTCCACAGAATTTTATTTCTAACAGCTCTCTATGTATCATCATATGTAACTTGCAGAATTTTGGTTTTGCTCTTAGAAGAGGCCAAAAATGCACACCTCTTTAGATAAAATTTCTTTTTAAAAAAAACCTTTTTTTGTTTTTTTTTTGTTTTTTTTAACAGAATCAGAAATGCCTATCCTGCTTTTGATTTGAAGACAAATACTGGGAAAATCTGGAGTATCACAACAAAGTTCCCAGGCCATATCCTGGGTGGAACAAAATTCAGAATCAGCATTTGGACAGATTTTTCACCTCATCCTCTACTTCTTACACAAGATGGTAAGTGATGGAAATTATGTACAGCTCTGGGGAAACACATCAAATGAAAGCAGGAATTCCAGGTAGATGGGAAGAATAAAGCAGAATAATTAAGAATTGGAAAAGTTTGCTCAGGAGGTTTGTGGAGTCTCCAAGCTTGGATATTTTTAAGGTCTTTCAAGAGAAAATCCTGAACAGGGTGGTCTGAATTCAGTGTTGGCCCAGCTTTGCAAGGAAAAAATGTTCTTTCCAACCTAAATGATTCTGTCATTTATGACTATGAGCAGCTGCCACTGCTCCTGTGCATCCTGTGTCTGTGATTAATGGGATTTAATTCCAGCTCTAATAATTTTTATTTCTGCAGCATGCAAAAAGAAAAGAAATTAGATCTTATTTCCCACTCTCTTCCTGTACTGCTTTATTAAATCACAGTCTTTTTTTGTCTTTTTCTTTTTATGAATAGTTTCTTTAGTTTTCAAGGAATTATTTGACTGTAACAGGCTGAGCATTAATTATCCTAAACTTGTTTAGACTAGGTAAGCAGTCAGGTAGAAGTAGGAGTACTCTTTTTTTTCCCCATCTATTATAAAGTATTGTTCAGTTAGACAAGAGCTTTTGGCAGAGTAAGGAAAGGAAGATGAATCTACAGGGTGGAAATTAGTGGTACCAGCAAATTTTTGAATTTTTCCAACCAGTGGCCTGAAAAAAGTGCATGTTGCAATTTTAATTCAAGGTTCTGTGTTGCTCCTCATTTTCTGGATTGTGTAAATTCAGCCAACGAGCACTGCAGTTTACACATCAAACCAGCAGAGCTCTTTGAAATGCTGAGATCTCAGAAGGCTAAAGGATTTCAACTGATAAAACCAGTAGAAAAATGTGTAATTGAAGTGGTTTTTTGAGGGGAAAAAAAAAAGTTTTTCAAAGAAAAGGAACATTTTCAGAAACAGCTTTTCAACCCATTCAGCAATTTGTTTTTCCCTGGGGAAAACCAACCAAAGCAAAAGCAAGCTATGGTATCCTACTCTGGTTTTTGTTTTTTTTTTTTTCATTGGTGTTTCTGTCATAACCCCCTCCCCTAGAAATGCCAGCTGTTCTCTGAAGCTTTCCCATCCCCTTCAATGTAAAACCAAATTTATCAGACAGATTTCTAGGTTATGCACCTATTATTTTCCATTTTTGATCAATTCTTCTGAAATGGACAGAGAGGAAGCATTGCAAGTGTTGGAAAATGTTTGAAGAAACAGAAATAGAACTGGAGAACAAATCTCAAAATGCTAAAGTGTTTCTGAATATCAGGTTGTACAAACTCATAGAACTTCCTAATTGATAGGGATTATGTATATTTTTATACTTTTATGTGGCTACACATGTATTAAATAATATATTGCAGATATAAAATACATTAGAGTAGTCATTTACTTCTTTGTATGGCTAAAAGGGTGTGCAAAGCAGAAACAATACCAAGTAACATTCTGGAGCCTTTTTGTGTCATAAGTGGCTACAGAGTCAACTTTTGCACCATTGGAAATATATTAAAATATTCATCAGGAAAACAGAAAATCAAAAAGAATTCCATTTGTCTGTTCCTTTCCTTTTGCTCATCTCTTCATTCCACCTGCCCAATAAATTGTTCACTTCTTTTAAATGGACATAGGTTCCACGTCAGGTAGAATATTTGAAGCAAAATTAAAAAAAAAAAAAAAAAAAAAAAAAGTAAATAAAACCAAGTGTGGCTTGATCTAATTCCTCTTGATGGAGCTAGTCTGCAGCAGTTGTTAGGAGTTACAGGAAAAAAAAACAAACTTTATTTTCTTTGCTCGAGTAGTAGCCTGCAATTCTCGAGCAAGCTGCTATTAATTTTCCTTACTATCTTTATTTACAGCTGGCTGTATCACTCACGACTTAATTGTGGAGATCCTCCGTGTCACCAATCAATACCCAGCCCGGCAGGAATGGCTGCTGAGTGTCTGTGGCTCCGAGGAATTCCTACAAAAGTGAGCACCTCATTAAACCAGGAGCCCTGGAAACAGAGCCACGGGGAGGGGAAAGGTGTGAGGCTCCAAACGCTCCCAGGGCATTTCTGGAAGTCCTGGAACAAGTGGGGCTTGTGTTCTGCAGACAGGATGCAGGGCAGGGACTGAAACCCAGGGCAGGGATTAAAATCCAGTGCAGGGATTGAAACCCAGGGCAGGGATTAAAACCCAGTGCAGGGATTAAAATCCAGTGCAGGAATTAAAATCCAGTGCAAGGATTCAAACCCAGTGCAGGGATTAAAATCCAGTGCAAGGATTCAAACCCAGTGCAGGGATTAAAATCCAGTGCAAGGATTCAAACCCAGTGCAGGGATTAAAATCCAGTGCAAGGATTCAAACCCAGTGCAGGGATTCAAACCCAGTGCAGGGATTAAAATCCAGTGCAGGGATTGAAACCCAGTGCAGGGATTGAAACCCAGTGCAGGGATTGAAACCCAGTGCAAGGATTCAAATCCAGTGCAAGGTTTCAAGTCCTGTCTTATGGAAGCTTTGTGCAGCTGTTAAATGTTTGACTCCTCTGTCCCTCTGTTTCTCATGTGGGATACAAGGATGCTGCCACCTCCACTGTCTCACTGGGGAGTTATTGTTGCCTGGGAAGGCTGAGCTGGGACAGAGACCAGACACAGCAAAAGGAATAAAATCAGGATTTATTGAAAGGATTCACCTTGGGCAGTGCAAGAGCCTGGCTGGGGCTACACCCAAATTAAATCCCAGCTGGATTCTGGTCACGAGTTTTTGCACTTCTATAAGTTTTGGTTCATCTACACACTGGGGTCAATGATCCACCCACAGCCCCAGGCTGTGAAGTCTCAGCCCCCTGGTTTGCCCCCTTTCCCTCACTGTTGTTTCTGATTTTTGGGTCCCAGTTGTCCTTGATTCTCCAGCTAGAAAGGAATTGTTTTGTCACTACCCTGTGAAGAGAACTCACTAATATCTAATATGAAATGTCAGAGTTACACACTAAGCAGCAGAGATTCTAAAAAATATAAAAGCTAAGACCCAAGGCATCATTATAAACAAAACCTCAACGGGGAAATCAGCAAAGAGAGGAGAAACAGTATTATGCATCTGCAGAGCAGGTGATTTTTCTTCATATCCAGTTGCAGTGATAGCAAATGAAGCCAGCACTGTGGTGCTGAATGCAAGTTACAAACACGTTAAAATGCAGGCACATTTCTGAATGCACATAGTTCACAAGTTCACAAGTAGGGGAAGAAATTCTCTGGTTCACATTAATCCAGGTAAGCACCACTGGACTCAGCTGTTGTTTTTTTGCCCTGTGGCAGCTGAAATTCAGGTGTCAGCCGAAGTGAGCAGATTGTGTGCTGCAGCTGCAGCAGCTGGAGTGCAGGCACTTGTCAGCTGGGCTCTGTGGACAGCAGCTCTGAGCACAAGGGCTCCAGTGCTCTGTGCAACCACGCTAAGCTGGCACTGCAGCAATCCCAGCTCATCTCTGCGAGGTGTAAAAAGGCTTAGATAAAATAATAGGTGTCTGTAATGCAAAGGGAAGATGTTAGGAGCAGTCATGGTTGCAGTAGGGTGTAAATATTATCTGAAGTAGCCTAGAACAAGTCAGTTTGATTAAAGAAAGCAAAGTAGTTGTGGGAGCAAGTGTCACCCTGTGTGAGTTCGCTTTGCTCTGTACCATCTTGAGCACTTCTACCCTTGCACAGGCACACAGCCCAAATGTTCTTCTGTTCTCAGTGAGTTACACCTGGCAGCTAAAGATGCCAAGATTGCCTCTTCTACACCTCCAAGCCCACTGCTGTCTCATTGCAGTCTCAGTGAAGCAGCAATGTGCTGTGTTAATCATTAGAACACCAGAAACACCAAGCAGAGAACCAGGTCATACACAGATCTGTTAGTTACAGAACAAGACCAGGGATTTTTTATTTTATTTTTTTTTTTCGAGTTGCTCTTCTGATTTCAAAGAAATTGCAAAAAAATGGAAATAATGAACTATTGTACTGAGGGTGAGCTCAGTGCAGTATGTGCTGAAGAGTTTTGTTTTCATTGACGGGGAGAACGCATCAATAACAGACTCTTTAAATTCCTGCACTTGTAGAATCTCTGCACGTCTCATTAGCAGTGGAACAAGGTCAATAATGTTCTTTGCTTTCTTACTTTGCTCTGCCACTGTCATTCAGGAAGCACTGAGCTGCATTTCTAACTTCAGCAGCTTGTAATTCTATATTGTGCTGTTAAATTCAGCTCCCTCTCTCCTGCCTCCTCAACCGAGATCTGAAATTTGAAGGCCCGGACCCTAAGGATCCCTTGGGTGGTTTAACACGGCCCGAGGAGCTGCCTCAGGGTGAATTTTTTTCCTGTGTGTGGGCTATCTTCAAGTGCAAATTGGTTTCCTCCCAGTGCTGCTAACAGAGCGATCTGATGCACTTGTGCTCAGCTCTCCCCCAGAAAAGTGTTTGGAGTCTGTTCACGGATGAGTTCCAGCAGAAGTTCCCCAAGTTCTGAGACAGCAAAGGGAATAAATACTCTGCTGCTCCTGCTGCACTGTAATCCAGAAAAAAAAAGAAACCAAAAAAAAAACTAAAGTGAAGGCAAAAAGGTGATTTGGTGAATTGTTCTCAGAACAGAATACTTTAGTGAAGCAGACAGCTCTGTCAAGGTTTGTCAAAAGCTTTCATTTGGTGTTTTATTGGCTTGTATTAATGAGCACTTCACCCCCACCTCCTGCAGGAGCACCTGAAAGACTCGGTGATTTTGAGAGTCCATTTAGCTTTGAATGAGACGAGGAGGGGAAAAAATGGAAAAAATGGAAAAAAATGTGCTAATGGGCACTGCACAGCACCAGCAGAATTCATCACTGCAGAGATCCCCGGGCTCACAACTGCAACATCAAATACCCACATTTTAAAGATCTCAGGCTGCAATCAGTCTGTCATTAATAGACCCAGCTATAAAATTGTTATTTGGAATCTCTTTTGTTTTCTGGCCTTCAAGTTCATTGATCTCATTTACCATGAGAGACCTGGCCTTGCTGCAGCCTGCACGTTTTCTTTTTCATCCCATCAAACAAACCTAGATCCACCTTTAAAAGTTGCTCTCACACTTTCTTACCTTTCCTCAGATTTAAAATGGATACCCCTATATATGATTTTATGATGCCTTGAATGAAAAGAATTCTATAAAAGTAAATTAAATTGTGCTTAAACACCTTATGTAAAATAACTCCTGGCTCTTAATGCCAGCAATTAGCAAAAACCAGCCCTTCTGATGTGTCAGCAATGACAATCCTCCACTTTTAGAAAAACAGGCCACAGTCCCAGGTCATCCTAAATGCCTAATAAAACAAAACATATAAGAATGTAGACATTTAAAAAAAAAAATTTATTATTTTATTGATGTGTGCACTAGCAATAGGTTTTGGTAATGTAGATCAGCAAAGGAATGTAGTACAAAAATACTTACAAGCTTTATTTCTAAACATCCTTTTATTCTAAGGTGTTTAAAGTTCCATGCACACTCTCACATGGTATTATTTGCACAGCTACCTTATTGCTTTGCAGTTCAGCCACCACAGTGAGCAGGGGAATGGAATTGAAAAATCTAAATGCTTATCTTTTCTTCTAATATGCTTGCCTGTGACCTTATTGATGACATTTTTTTGTCTTACTAATTCTGTTCTCTGGGAATTGAAACCTAAATAAAAATTGGTTTTCACTCAAAGTGAAGTTTAAGCTATTAATTATAGACTGACAAAGACATAATCATGCAGATTGAAATCATAAGAAGCAAGCACCTTTGGATGAGTATGTTCTTTGTGAAAAATAAACTTAATTTTCTCTTGTCGCTGCAGATTAAAATTCTCCTTCTGAGATGCTACTAGCTGAGTTACTTTAAAAATAGTCTGATTGAAGTGCATTTAGATTTGGAGCTTATAGCACATCAGAGAGCCTTGCTGTGGGGAAACAAGCAGTGGGGGAGTCTCAAGTGATGGGGATTTTCCCTTTCTTATATTTAGATATTTTGTGAGAGCACAGGCAAATCACTTGGACCTGTCATTACCACATCTCCTAAAGACCAAGACTGCATTTCTCCTCATGGCATTCTCACCAGAGCTGTATTCTCCTTATAATTTGTATTCTCCCTATAATTTCAGCAAAAATAAATTAGGGGGAAAAACTGTTGAGCTAACAAGGTTGTAAAACTTTCATTTTAGTTTCCTTTACAGAGCTCAGAGTGCTGTAAACCAGTTACTAATAATTATGTTATCCTCTAAAGGGGATATATTGCTTTTATTTCAGTAATAGTGATATGGTAGCAAATCTGCCTGGGGTAGAGCTAAAAGTTAGTTTGTCAACCTGTGACAAAGCCACACTTCCATTTCTTGTAGTGCACTTTTCATCTGGAGCACCTTTCCACATTATTTTGTCGAGGCATGAATCCATTGTGTCTAATCCCTTGGGGAACAATAGCTGTCAGAATTTTCCTCTTTGTATTTGTGCAAATTAAAGCCATTCATGAAGCCAAGTGCAAGGGCCACTTCTGCTTGCAGGGTTTCAGGCAGCATTGCTGTGTCAATAAAAACTTTGCTGATGGAAAGTATCTGCTTGACACAGCAGCAAATAACACAAAGCACTCATGTAAAAGCAGTTGTAATAAGAAAATTAAGTTTCTCTTGGTGTAGCTTGTTTTGCCTGGAAGCATGGAGACATGGAGAAATTATACTTGGAAAAGACAATTTTTCTATCTGTGGTTCAAGATTGTTATTTCATAGGAGGGTACAGCTCCTCTGTACTGGTCTAGATATACCAATATTGATATATATGTGTATATATATATATATATGTATATAATATACCTAGCTATACTAGTATATATTGGTGTATATATATATATAAAAATATATATAAAAAAATATATATATACTTAGCTATACCAGTATTGCTATATATTATATATATTTACA